>NW_006791954.1:4908646-4944646 GCF_000442215.2 Lipotes vexillifer | reverse complement strand
CCTGCTGAATCCTTATGACAACAGGTGAGGAAACTGAGGCTTAGAGAACTTGTGTAACTTACCTGAGGTAATGCAGCTAGCAAGAATAGCTACAATCTTATTAGGATTTTATCATATGCTACACACTGTACTAACCATCACATCTTATCCCATTTAATCCTCACCACAACCCTACTCGAGTCCCATTTTACAGAAGAGGAAACTGAGGCTCAGAGAGGTTAAGTAACTTTGTCAATGTCACACAGCTACCATGTGATAAAGCTGCTAAGTGAATTCAACCAGTTCTAGCTGGCCTTCCAAGCCCGCACTCTTGCCACTCCACTCCACTGACCAACTAAATAGCTCTTTATTCGTCACCAAATATATACAGAGCCAGTCATTGTGCTGAGTACCTCCAACACAGTGGATGCAGAGCACTGACCCAGGAAGAGGGAGAATCAAATGACAAAGACAGCCCACTCTGCCCAAAGGGATGTAACCCCACAGCTGGGCAGCAGCCAGGTCTTTGCTGCCCCCTGTGAGTTTTGTCTCCCCTTGTCTCCTCCGGGCCCTGCTTTCCCCACAGACTTCCTCCACAGGCTAATCCTGCAGGGCTGTATGCTTGTGAGGCTCACTGGGCGACACTGGCAGGTCGTCTCCCCTCTCTGGGCGTCCATCTCCTTAGATGTGAGATGAGGGAGGTGGACTCAATGGGTGGGGTCAGCCAGCAGGGCTCTGGGCACGCTGATGCCTGGAAGAGGTGCAGAGTGGATGGGTGAGGGGGCCGAGGAAGCTGCCCCACCCCCAGCTGTGGTTTCTGGTGGGGCCACCTTGGCAGCAGGTGGAGGGAAGTGCTTGTCACCCATCCAACAAAGACAGTAAAACAAAAGCCTTCCGGGGCACTGTGGGAGCAGGCGGCCAAAGTGCCAAAAATAAAACACACACCTTTCCTTTGATAGACCCCAGCTGAGGAGGGGCCTGGCCTGGGTGTTGCAAGGAAAGAGCTCAGATTTCATGCCCAGCCCACACCCCACAACCCCTAACACCCGCCACAGCCCCCGGCCCCCCGCCCAGTGCACGCGCACACACACACACAAACAGCACACTCACTCATATACACGACCAGCTTCATGGGTCTGAGACCCGTGCAGCCACACAGGGCATGCAATCAGGAGGACCCACACCTGGTTTAATGCTCAGCTGTCTCTGTCTTGAAATTCTTAATAATTTTTGAACAAGAGGCCCAGCATTTTCATTTCGGGCTGGGCCCCGCAAGCTCTGTAGCTGGTCCTTCGGGTATGCATTCACCAAATGTTTAGGAAACACACCAACATTTATATTGGAGAGTATATACACTGCACGCATACACACAGAAGTACAAATACATGCACACACACCCCCACATCCAGCAACAGCCCCCTCATCCCTCACGCACACTCACTGTAGCGCACACACATGACCCAGAGGGCCACGGACACTCACAAGTGACGCTCAGACACCTGCAGCCCGATTGGCACAGTTTGATCGACTTTAACATTGGGGGCAATAGAACAAAGCACTAGGAAAGGGGCCTGGGGGGAAAAGAGATTTATTTCCTCTACGCCCCAACATTCCCAACAGCTACAGCTGGCTGCTCCCATCAGTCTGGGACCAAAAGAAAGGAAGAGCTTGGAAAGTGGAGGGATCGATGGGGAGGGGGCAGGGCCTTGGGGGAGAGGGAGAGAGGACAGCAGGGCAGGAGCCGAGTCTCCCGGCAAGTGAGCCGGAGCGGTGGTCCCATAAGAGTTTAGAAGGTCTTGGACCCAAAGAAGTAAGAACAATGACCCTGACCTTCCCAAAAGTACAGCACCCCTCACCCCACCCCAGAAGAGAGGCAGTCCTAAGATCCCCACCTCTGCTTCTTACCAGCCACGGGGCCTTGGGCGAGGCACTTAACTTCCCAGCCTCAGCCCCCTCCTCATGTCCTCACTGCAGGGTTGTCAGGTAGGCACGGATACTACGGCCTTGCCTCCTGGATTCTCTCCAGCGCTGGACATCTGGTCTCCTCGTCAGGACTTGCAATCTCATCCTGGGTTCAGAAACTCCAGACCCGTCTGTCCCTTCCCAGCCAGATACAAACGTTAGAGGTGGACCTAGCCCAGCATCCTCTCGGGTACCGTCAGCATCCCTAGGTTCCTTTTGAGCCCACTGCCCCTCCCCACCCCGAGCCAAGAGGACCCCAAGACCTGGAACTGTTTTCTTCCTCTTCTACTTTCCACCCCCAAACCTAACCTTCCCTACTTAAAACTGTTCCAGGCTCTACCCCTTCCCTGAGAGCCCAATAATCTATAAGGTGGCACCAGACACCAAGGAGTTAATCGGGAAACGAATCAGTTCTAAGGGGAGTCTACCAGTCACCCGCATGGAGAGAAGAATAGCCACCCAAGTGGCCACCATAAGAACCTTGAGGGCTTCCTTGGTGGCACAGTGGTTGAGAGTCCGCCTGCCGATGCAGGGGACGCGGGTTCGTGCCCCGGTCCGGGAAGATCCCACGTGCCGCGGGCGTACCGCAAAAAAAAAAAAAAAGAACCTTGATTTCACTGGAATTCTTACAAGGCCGTAGGGCATACCCCCCCCACACCCCCACACCCCGCCAACATACTCCCTCGATTTAGTGAGAAGGAAACGGAGGCATTAAAGAGTAAAAGGATATGGGCAAGCAGCACAGTTGGGGTCTGTGGTCTTTCTGATCTGCAGCCCCTAGGAGACCAGACACAGAGCGGTCCCTTCCCCGCCACCCAGCCTCTCCAGCGCACAGCAAGCTCCTATGCCCCAGGCCAGCCAGGGCAGGGGTCTGGTTATCAGAGGCCCCTTGACAGGGAGGAGGGAGCAAAGCAAAGCCTCTGGCATCCGATTCCCATACCAGCTTCACCATTTACCTTCTGTGTAACCTCAACAGTACCCTCTCCTCCCCAGCCTCAGTTTCCCCATCTGAAAACGGGCGCAATGTGGTCCTAACAACTTTCCTGAAGCTGTTGGGAGAATTCCGTTCAATGAGATCGTGGATGGAGGAGCTCTCTGTGACCGCAAAGTGACAGGAAAAAAAAAACCTTTTTTGTATTGGCTCGCTTAATGATTCTAACTGGGAAATTAACTCACAACAAGGGCCTCATCTTGGTGGTGAGCAGACATGAAAGCCTCCAGCCTAGACATCGCTCTTTGGGGATGGTAAAGATAGACACTCTTCCCACGACAATCAATCACTGGAATAATCCCCTCTCAAGGCGTGGGTGCCAGCTTTGACCTCTTAAGGGTAATTTTTTCCCCCGAGATGTAGGAGTTAGCTCCCTTGACACGTGAGAACAGAAGTCACTTGCTTTGGCTGCAGGGGGAGGGGAGCCGCACCGCTGCACCTATGTGCCCCAATAGCACATAGTCCCCGCTGTGCCCCTTTTCGACCACAGTTTCTTCCAGGAAAGGAGGTTTCAACTACCAAACTTCGCAGGTACATACCAACTCCTGATTGGCTGGCCTAGCCCAGTGCCTGGCACAGAATAAGTCAAAACCGTTTGTGGAGTCAACGTAAGAATAGCGAATTTGGGGTCTTCCCACACCTTTGACTCATAAGTTTTCTATCTACCCAAAAGCCCCTGCACTGCAGGGATATGCCTGGGGCCAACGGGTCCGCTATGGGAAAAGTGCTGGTCAAGGGCAAAGGTAAGGGCGCGTTTTCAGACTTGCTGTCCTGGGAGAGTCCCGGGCAGTAAATAGACGACCTTGACCTCCAATGTCCACCCCCGCACCACACAAGCACCCGGTCAGAGCAGTCCAGCTCTGACGCCGGCTTCTTTGCAAATAGATGCCGTTTCCATGGGAACTGAAACCCCTGGGGGGGGGGTTTCCGTCTAAGACACTCTGTAATTTCCAGCTTGGTCTGTGTAACGTCAGGATCGTAACCTCGTGGCGAGCTGCTCCTCCGAATGTGTATCCGGAGCAGAGCAGCTGAGTTGACCCAGAGAGGTCACGACAAGGCTCCCGCCTCCACCACACAAGAAGGGTCTTCAGTGGCCGTGGTCCCCGGCCCCCGCTCACCTCCCCAAGAGGCTCACAGAGCAGGCAAAGCCAGAGATGAGTCCTTGAAGCTTCCCGAGGGAGGCCTGGCTGTGGCGGGGGAAGTGCTGACGGGGGCTCATTTCCAGTAAAAATTGGGAGGGAAGCAAAAGGTCTCAGTCTGGCAGCCTGCGCCCCAGCGATGGGTAACAGATGATTTCTGGCTGCAGGGGGAGGGGAGGTTGTGCTCTCAGCGGTTGGATCATCAGCTTCTAATGTCTGAGCCTCTGAGGAAACAGCACAGAAGCAAAAGCAGAGGGAGAGGGGGACTTGGGGCGCTGGGAGGGTGGCAGTGATTGGTGGACAAAGGAGCGGTGAACTTAAAGGGCAGGATGAGAAGAGGGTGAAGGGGCTGCCCTTCCCGGAAGATCCTCTGCTCTCTGTCCCTTATCCCATTCAGGCTAAGGGCCTCGGGGGAGGCAGGTCCTTCCCCAGTCGAGCCCTGAGAACACAGCCTTGGCCGCAGCCTGCGGGAGACCCTGAGCCGAAGGACCCAGCTGAGCCCGCTCGGACTCCCCTGGCGGCCGTGGCCCTGTCTCCTTACATCTGCAAGGGCAACAGAGAAAGTTCTCTCTTCGGGCCCCCCGGGGTAGAAGGGCCCAGGCCCTCGAGGGCCCCAGGAGGGGAGTGTGAGCCAGTCTAGATGCCTTTGAACTAGGCTCTTGACCTCACTTCACTCAGAGCACCCTCATCAGCAAATGGGGCATGACAATAACGCTCACTCTCTCCCCTTCCAAGGCTGTGTTGTGGGCGAGGTGAGGAAACCGGTGTGAAAGTGCTCGGGGCCTGGAGCCCTTGTTGTTGTTGTTATTATTACCTGTGAGGAGAGTTCCACCCCACCCAGTTTAACCCCAGGCTCCACACTGCCCACCCCTTCCTGCGGAGCCCCCAGCCACAAGCCAGGGCGCTCGGGCCCTGTTCCCCAATTACGCAACAGGGTCCAACAGGGAGGCTTCAGACCCGGCCAGCAGGCGCGGGAGAGGAATGCTAGAAGGGAAACAGGATGCAGCTGGCAATGTCCTGTCCTCAGATTGGCAGCTGCTTTCGGGGGACCCCGTGGCTGGGGAGCCAAGCGGTGGGGGCCTGTTGGCCCCTGACCCCAGCCTTCACCCTCCTGCCCTCAGCCGTCAGCGCTTGCTGAGGCCATGCCAGCTCAGGCCACCTCCCTACTGCACCGTGCGGTTAGCAACAGCAGTCAAACCACTGACCTGATTTTCTGCAAAAGGGGAAAGATAATAGGGCACTTCCACGTGGGCGGCACACACACACACACACACACACACACACACACACACACACACCACACACACACACACAATGGAAACTTTCTCTGTCTCCTTGACAGGAACCCAGCCCTGAGAGAGAGAGGGAGAGGCTGAGGCATCTGTGCCGGGAGCTTCCTGGGGTACAAAGCTAGGTGTTTACCTGCGGTAGGAGGCCTGAGTTTCCGGAGCCCTCCTTCCAGGGGACAGTGCCTCTAAAGTGATCTGAGTCTCTGTGAGGCATCTGCTTTCCCACAAGGGTGATAAGCTCCCACAGGGTAGGGCCATGGACCAGGCCCCTGCAGACCCCCCAGCTCTGGCACTGAGCTGGGCACCCACAGAGGGATTCATAAGAACTTCAACCCCCCTCCCCAAAGGACCAGAGAGGTCCTGGGTGGAAATGTTTGCTACATAAACAGATGTCTCTCATTCCTGCACTTTCTCTAAACCCCGGGGGTCCCATGGGCCTCAAAAATATCTTGGGGCCAGATTCTGCCATCTGTAAGGGTTGAGATCATCTCACAGTAAGTTCTCGCGGATGGGTAACTGTCTTATTATCAATCACCCACAAAGGCAGCCACCTTCCTCTGGGCCTGGGACAGCACCCAGAGGAGCAGCTGAGGGGACGAACTCAGCACTGGCCACCCGCCAACGCATGGTGTTAGAGATGCACAGCATCAGAGCAGAAGGGACACCGGAGGTCACAGGCCAGCTCCCTAGGGACATGCCTAAGGCCTGGAGAGTCCTTCGCCCCCGCTCCCAGTTACCCACCCTCACCACTCAAGCTGCTGGTCCTGATCCAGCAGCGCCAGCAGCGCCAGCAGCGCCAGCAGCAGCTGGGAGCTTATAAGACATGCAGATGCTCAGGCCCAAGACCTTCAGACTCAGGATCTGCCTTTTGACAAGATCCCTAGCTGATGCCTCAGCTCAGGCCTAGGCCTCCTAGGAGCTACGTTCTGCCCAGAGATGCAGGGCCGTGGCCAAGAGAGGCTGCAGCCAGCCCGCCTGAGGCACCACTGCTTTCCTCTCCCAGCCAAGACAGTCAGATGAGGTTGGTGCGGTTATAACCTCAGAGGGTCCTAGCTGCCCGTGTGGAAGGTGAGCAGGATACAACAGCCCCCTCCTGGGCGTGGAGAAGCTGCAGGCCCTCTCCTGCCTCTCACCCCACCTCCTTCCACCTTCTAGACTTTGCCCTTCTTAAATCAAATGGCAGCGGTGGGCAGGGGGTCACATGCAAGGTCTCATCTGGTCTGACCTAAACTTTTAGGGCCTTCTGGCTCACCCACTCTCTAGCAGCTGATGGTCACAAAGGTTCCAGTTCTGCCTGCCCCTGACCCTTGGCTTGTGTTCCTTGGTTAGCCCTATTCCAGACCCCAGATTAGAGCCCAGACTTGGGCCTCCGCTCCCCACAGGCAATCAGCACTCCAGCTGAGCCCTGGCCGGCTTCAGGGAGGTGAGCTGTGTTGGTAAGAAGGCAGTTTGGCTGAACCAGAAAGCCATTAACAGCTATCAACACCCCTAGGGTGTGAACATCATTGATTCATTTATTGCTATAACATCCTAGTGCAAATTAACTGCTGGCTCTTTTTCAATTGGCTGGCAGAGAGTGGGATGGGACATCTGGACTGTCAAGTTTTGATAGAGGAAGCTGGCCTCAGGAAGGAGAAAGTACAGGTCCAGCTCGTTTCCACCCCTCCCACCCTACTCCAGCTGGCCCCTTGGCTTGTCTCAGCCCCACTCCGTCCTAGGGCAGTGATGCAGGAAGAGTCTCCACCCCAGAGGTCTGCACCTGTGGGTGAAATTACCAGTTTCCTGTTTTCTCCAGTCTCCTGGCCTAGGATTCTGAGTGTTCTGTGGAAAGGGGGGTTGCCTCCATCTACCTATGGGTCACCCATCTCAGAGCTCTGCTTTTAAGGCGGCCATCATATTCCCCATGAAGGAGGGAGGAAGGGAGAAGGGAAGGAAGGGAGGAAAGGAGGGAGGGAGGAGGAAAATTATATTTAAGGGGCTCAGTATGTGTCAGTCATATGCTAACTGTGTAACCATTAGGTCATTCAGTTCATTAGGTCAACTCACAACACTGTGAGTTGGTACTGTTATTATTCCCAGTTTACAGTCAATGAAACTGAGACCGGAAGAGGTTAATAATGTGCCCAAGGTCACCCAGCTAATAAGCGGCTGAGCCAGAATTAGAACCAAGATCTGTCCATCTCTCCCACCAGCTGTCAGGTCCAGAGAGGCGAGGCCGTGAGTCTGTCTGCTCTTCCTCTGAGACCAGAGGAAGGAGGTGGGGGCTCTAACGCCTCCTCCTCGTGGACTCTGGATGAACACTGGCAAAATGAGGCTTCATCCCGAAGGCTCCCTCCTACCGTCTCTCCTCCTGGAGAAAGTTAACAAAGGGAAAGAGAGATGGCAAGCCAGACTGTGTAGCACGGTCTGGTGACCCGGATTCCTGGCCCTTTTCTGGACCCAGCGGCTATGCCAGCATCGGCCTGGGGCCCAAGGATGCCTGAGCCTCCTGCATTCTCATTCTCGGCCTGTCACTCCCTCTAGGATGGTCACTCCCCGGGGCCCACGTGCCTCTGGCGCTCCCTCGGGCCTGATGTGACACTGGCCAGTATGGCACAGACCCCGGGGCAGGTGGAGGAGCCAGCTGGGCCTGGGAAGGGGCCAGGTCTCCCCCCAACCAGGGTGAGCACAGGACGAGAAGGAACAGGGGCGGCCTCTTCAGACTGAGCTGTCAGCACCACTGAATAGCTGATCCCCTCCCCCTCCCCTGACCTGTGCCAATCCCAATATTTAAGAAACTAATATTTACTGAATGTGTGGTTATCACAGTTTACCATGAGTGGTAGGTGCTGTTATTCCACATCACTTCAAGGAAACTGAGGCCCAAAGAGGTTTACCCACGCACTCAAAGTCCCGCAGCGGGGTTGTGGGGGCGTTTACTGAAGCTAAGGGGCAAGCCCAGGCCTCTTTGCTCCCCCCTCCCTCTGGCCTGATATCAAGACCACAGTCCTTGAAAAGTGAGCCTGACTTGATTCCAGAGATCAGAAGCAGAGTCTCCGTGCTCCCAAGTCCTCCGGACCCTTGACTGTGGTCAGTGTCACCCTGAAGGCTGGAGGATCTCATCGCAGGGCGAGGGCAGCTGGGAAGTTGTGTCGCACATAAAAAGCAGGCTGCCAGCTACCTTGTTATCCTTCCTCTGCTCAAAAACCTCTCAAGGCTGCCCATCGCCTGCTCAATGATGCACACTTCCCATACAAGCCCTCCTCCATGCATTGACCCCCCCAATTACCTACCCAGTCTCAGCGCCCCCGCGGCTTCCTACTAATCCTCTTGTTTCAACTAAACTGGACAGTTCTGTGTTCCCCAGATGAGACCTGTGTTTCCCTCTCCCTCCACCTTTGCACGTGCCCTTTCTTCCCCCTGAAGCCCCCTCCCAGCCACTGTCACCTGTTAGAATCCCATGTCTCCTTTGTGACCCATTACAGATGCCGCTTCCTCCAAGTACCCTTTTCATTTGAACTTGACCCCTTCACAGGGTTTATAGTTCTCTAAAGAACACCTCATTCCCCCAGTCGACTATGAGCTCCTGAGGGCAGAGTCCTGTCTTGTTCCTCCGTGTATCTCTCATGGCGCTGACTCGGGGCAGGTGCCTAGCAGACCTGGTGGAACGGAATCACCAGAGCATCTCTCCGAGGCAGGTCTTGCACCTAGAGCACTGGGGTGGCTCAAAAGAGACTCGGCTTTCCTGGGGCGTGGGGTTTTCTTAAGCAACCTTACTAGCTTACTAGCTAGTCTTACTAGCTAGTCTTACTAGCTCTGTCACCAGGAATCAGGAGAAATCTGGGAACAGTGAGCAAAGCCAAGGAATGTCCCACCCATGGCATCTGGAGCCACTTCCTTCCTGGAAGGGGAAGAAAGGAGAAAGAGGAGACCCAACCTCCCCCTGCAGGGAGGGTGTGGAAAGCTGGGCTCCAGGCGGGCAGAACTGCGGGAAAGGAGGCTGCCTGGTAACAATCAGGGGCCCTGGGGGACCCCTTCTCCCTTCCTCTGCTCCTCCCCCATCTCTCACTCATTTACCACCATGAGCACCACTCCCCTGGACTCCACTGCAGAAAGACCACGCATGACTCTGAATTTCTGCCCCTTATCTTGCCATTCCAGGCCTTCCTAGTGGGTGCCAATGCCTCTCCACCCCTTCCTGCCGCCGACTCTCCCCCTCCCTGAGCTTCCCCACTTCGTGACTCTGTTCCTGTGATTCCCTCTGCCCACAATGACCTTCCTGCCCTGCTCTCTCCATCTCACCCCGTACAAGTCTTGCCTCTCTTCCAAGGCACTGCCCGACCCCCTCGTTAGAATACATCCCTCCCTTTCCTAGGCTCCCACCATGCTTTCACGTCCCAGCCAGCGCTTACTATACTCTGCCCTGGATAGAAATAGTATTATTACAATAAAAGTAATAAAAGTCTTTGTTTACCAAGTCCTCTTCCCCTTCCATAGTATAGAGTTGACCCTGGGAAGTGGCTCCCCACTGGGGGAATTTCTTTCCCAGCCCCCATGGCACTAAGATGGGGCCATGCGATGAGTTCTCACCAATAGAATGTGAGCAGAAGAGGCACTTAAGAAGCTGGTGTGCCTTCTCCACTCTCTCTTCCCCATCCACTGCTTGGATGCCAATGGCCAAAACGATCCTGGAAGCCACATATTAAAAAGGGCAAAGCTGTCAGCAACCTGGTCTCTGGATGAGCACCACTGCCAATCTGGCATTTCCTAAGACCATTACAAGAACAAGAAACAAATCTCTATCATCTCTAACCCATTATACACTCTGGGTTATTTGTTACACCAGTTACCGTATCCTGACCAATACAAGTAGCTGCCAATTTACTGCACACTTACAATATGCCAGGAAAAATATTAAGTGCTTTTACATCCATTATCTCAGTTAAAACTCACAGCACTTCTAGGAGGGAGCTACTGTTAAGTCCCCATTTTATAGACGAGAAAACTGAGGCTTAGAAAGGTTAAGGAACTTGGCCATAGTTCTCCAGTCAATAAGCTGCATTGTCACTGGAACCAGAGTGCAGAGCCACCGACGGTGAGTTTGGTACACGTCTGATATCCTGCCCTCGATTACTGTCACTGGGAAGGTCCAAGTGGTGTTATGGTCACACCTTTCCCCCCTGCAGAGACAAGGGTCTGACCCACACCAGATATTTTTTAATGTGATTGCTTTTTAGCTCCCATCTTCTGAAAGTGTTAGGTCCTACAGAGAGTAGAGGGCATGTCACAGATGTCACTCGGGTTATCCCAGAAGCCCTGCCAGGTGGGTATTTTGCTGATCTGGAAACAGACTCTGGGAAGCTAAAGGACCTACCCAAGTAGCCCAGTGAAGCAGGAGTGAGGTCTGTTGAGCCCTCACCTCCGTCCTCCATCCCACGCCTCCGCCTTGTCGGGTCCTTTCTGACCGGAGAGGCAGCGGCGGCGTGGGGTTGGGGGCTTCCAGCAGGACGGCCATGAGGGTGGAGAAGCGCATGCGTGCAGTGCGTGCACGCACATATCCTGCGTGTATCGATGCTCCTCCGCTTTCCATCGCTCAGTCTGGTTTTCACTTCTTCAGGGAAGGGGGTGGAGTGTGACAGAAGAGTGGCAGGAAAGAGAATTCCTCAGGCTGAGGGAATAAAAGATCAGAAAACATAGCCCATAGGAACTGTAGGTGTCATGGCCAACCCACTGGCTTCACCCAGGAGGAAAGGGGCCCAAAGAAACAAACTTGCTCAGTGAGTTGGGGTTAAAACCTGCACTTCTAAAGCCCCCACCAGTGCTCTTTGCACCAACCCCTCTGCCCCAAAGCAGGGAAGAGCCAGAGCACCCACTGTTACATGGCTCAGCTCAGGGGTCACCTCCTCCAGGCAGCATTCCTTGGCATCTCTACAACTCCCCTGCACCTCAGTGGTTTACTCACCCACTAGACTGGGAGAGGGCAGAAACGATTCTGCCTTTGTCACTGGTGCCTTCCCCAACCTCAGGAGACCCGGCACATGGTGGGCACTCGATAAATATCTGTGGAACTCAATGTCCAAATGAGTGCATGGATAAACCACATGATTATACACAATAATGGCCTCACACCCTCCCAGTGCTTTCATTTATCAAGGCATATAGTCTCAGTGGAACCCCATAAGACCCCTATGACAAGAAGAGTAGCATCAAGTATACGCACACATGTGCACGTACACACACACAAACCAGCACGTGCAGCTCCAACCTGTGTATGTGTGTAAGTGTACAGACACTCACAGACCCATCCCCTTCTTAGCCAGCAAGGAGGATGCCATGACATGCCATTTCCTGTTTTATCTACAGAGACAGAGGCCTCCCCGACCCCAACCGCCCCCCCCACCCCCCCCACACACACACCTGGTCCTTCGCAAGTGTAGGGCCAGTTTTCATTTTTAGCTGGGGGTTAGCAAAAGAAAGCCAGCTGTCCACAAGGGGGCATCCAGAGACCATCGACTCCGTGTACTACTTACTTGGGCTCAGAGAGAAGAGAAGATCTACAGGAAAAACTGAGGAGCCTGGCTAGGGTCTCGTGCAGGAGCCCAGAAGAGATGGTCAACCACTGGAGTAACTGGACAGAGAGATGGAAACAGAGGCTCAGTCACTAAATAATAGAAACACTGATAATGGTTGCTCTTAATACTTATTCAAAGTTTGCCTGATCAATGTTTGCGCTGTCCCACGTGCTGTAATCACTTAACGTGTAATAACTCATTTCATCAGCATCTCACCTCACAAGGTGCAATATTACTATAGTTCCTGTTTTATAGATGATAAAAACAAATGACTCAGAAAGATTAAGTAACAAAGTCAGAATTCGAACTCAGGACCTGTTGGCCATCACGGACTCTGATAACTTCTCACTCTGCTCCCTTGGCGCTGGCAGGACTTTAGACTTCCTACTTCTAACCCAGTACTCCTCACTGGACTCCTCTCTCTGAGCTCTTTCTGGTAGTTTTCGAAGGGCCTGGAAGCTGATTTCATAGGCATGAATAACTTTGTTGCCCTGAAGCTACCCCCTCATACGCTCTAACCAGTCGATGTTGAGTTGGCATAGCTCCTTTGAAAGCAATAAAGCAATTCCTAGCAACACTCATAAAGCCGTTCCTCCCCCTTGGACGCAATCATCTCATTCCTGGGAATTTATTCCAAGGAAATAATTCAAACGGAAGCCAAGTGTTATCTGCATAAATACACGCACTGGAGTCTTTCTTTAAAGGTCAAAAACTGGGAACCAGACTGGGGAAGTGGTTTAGTAAACTGGGACGTCCACACAATGGGCAATCAGGCCTGGAAAACCGCAGCTGTATGACTGTGACGAGAACAGGGAAAAGGCTTTTACTATACAATGCGTCACCATCGTGCTACCCCCGAACCAGCTAATTCAACAAATCATGCTTATCGGAGAGGGAGAGAGAGGGAGAAATCTCTGTTCCTGTTCAAAATAGATTCTTAGCCTCCACTGCCCCCGAAGAAATGGAAGAGAAGCTGAAATACAATACCAACATCAAATTAAACAATCCTTGGCTTTGGAGTTTCCAAGGCCCCAGCTCCTGACAATCTACAGGATTTTCTGAGAGCAATTTTCATGATTGGTCATTGGTGACTTTCACCTTTTCACACTGTACTGTGATGCAATTCTTCATCTTAAATGCTGTAAAGATAACTGATGTGGTTTTTGTTTTCTGACTGGACCCTGATGGACACATGCACAGTCCATGGACCCTGAAGGATGATATCTCGCCCACATTGCTAAGGAAAAAAGAGAACTTCAAAATTAGAGCGCCCACCATGATTTCAAACTACGTGAATATAAGTACCAGGATGTTGACAGGTATGGCTGGCCTTTTCCAAATTAAACTAAGTATTCGTTACCTATTGCTGCAAACTATCCTAAAGCTTAAGTGCTGAAGGTCAGGAATCCAGGTGCAGCTTAGCTGAGTCCTCTATTTCAGGGCCCCTCGCAGGTGACAATCAAGGTGTTGTCCGGGGCCGTAGTCATCTCAAGGCTCCGCTGGGGGGGGTGGTCCACTTCTAAACTCATCCACGTGGCTGTTGGCAGGATCCAGTTCCTGGTGGGTTGCTGGACTGAAGGCCTCGATTTCCTTGCAGCCTGTTGGCTGGAAGCCACCCTCAGTTCCTTGGCACATGGGCCTCTCCATTAAGCAGCACCATCATGGCAGCCAGCTTCGTCAGAGCAAAGGACAGAGTCGTGGAGAGTGAGTGTGAGCAACATGGAAGGCACAGTCTTCAGTGGCCCCATCTCAAGACTGTCATCCTCTCACTTTTGCCGTATTCTATTCATTAATAACAAATCCCTGGTTCCAGCCCACCCTCAGAAGGAAGGGACCATACAGGACCTGTGGTATGCCTACCACATGCTTCAACATGTATAGCATTTTCTCAATAACAAAAAGAGTATTTTCAAACATTACTTGTCTAGTATGGAGATTTTCTAAATCTGTCTGTGAAGTCCCATTTCTCGCCAGCCACAGTCCCCCTGCCCGCTGCCTCCATGGAAGGAATATCCACAGCATCAGACTTAGCAGAAAGCCCCCGCCACCCCCGCAGAGTGACCTTGGAGGGAAGGGGGCAGCTGTGGGAGGACAGGGGCAACTAGGCACTTCCAGAAGCCGGAGGACTCAGAGGAGGGCAGCAACCCAGGGCTCCACCTTCGAAAAAGGCTCAGATGGTCCCTTGCCCCAAGCACGTTCTCAGTGCTTTTATTTTTCATTCTCACTACTTTTTTTTTTTTTTTTTCATTCTCATTGCTTTTTTTCTTAACCAGCCCACCAAGGCTTGGCCAGAAGTGGCCTCATCTACTCTCTCCAGGCTCAACTCACCTCTTTCTTCCCAGCTCTCAACACTCCAAGCACACCGGCCTCTTCTCTGGTCTCGGGCCAGACTCTCCCCCTCCTCCCTGCCTTTGCTTGTGCTCTTGTGCTCTTTCCTCTCCAGGCTCCCCATCCTGTCCCCAAACCTCACCTGCTTAACTCCTACTGAGCCTTCAGCCTCCGCTGGACATACCTCCTCTCAGAGGCCTCACCTGAGTCTCCAGACTAAGCCACTTCCCCTCCCTGGAGATTTCTGATTCAGACCAGGGATAATATTTACAAGCCCCGGGCAATTTTTTTAAATAGCGCACTTTGGGAGACCCTGCCCACCCCTGTCACAGGCTCTCGCTGCGCTCTCCTCTTCCAGTCTCACTCGGCACACCTGGAACGGGTTAGTTAGTCCCTTAGGGCCAGGTACACATCTGTCTTGTTGGAGCTCAGTGGGGGTGAGTACTGAAGGGAGAGGCAGATTGGAAGGAGGTGAACTTGAACTGCTAGTGTAAAGGGGGCGTGGAGTGAATGAGTACGTTGCTTCTGATATGGGCAGGAGAGGGGCTCAGCCTGGTTCCGAGAGAGGCAGGCACTGCAGGACATCTAGGTTTCGCTAGGAACATCAGGGGGCTAGGGGAGAGGCAGGATCCAGGAGCAGGAGAGATCTTCCAGAGGTCCTGCAGAAAACCGGGATCTTTGAACTCCTTCGGGTACAGTGTGGGTTGCCCACAGACCCACTCTTTGGGATTAAAACTGGGAGCCCGAGGTTTAAAGTTGCCAGATTTAGCAAATAAATATGTAAATGCCTATTAAATTTGAATTTCAGATAAGCAACAAATAATTTGTTAGAATAGGTATGTCCCAAATAGGACACGGGCATCTTGTGTTTCAGCTGGCAACGCTGCCAAGGTATGAATTGAGTCTAAGGCACCAAGGCTGCGGTCCGTGATTGTTCCAAGGGATTTCTGGAGAATAGAACAAATCCTAGGGCTCTAAACAGGCCAGACCCCGACTATACGGCTCAGAAAATGGCAGCAGTCAATCACTACTATAACAGTTCCACATCGGAATCAACCTAAATATCCTTCAAGAGGAGTGTATTAGTTTCGTAGGGCTGCTGTAACAAATACCACCAACTGAGTGGTTTAAAATAACAGAAATTCATTGTCTCACAATTCTGGAAGCTAGAAATCCAAAGTCAGGGCGTCAGCAAGGCCAGGCTTCCTCTGAGACCCTGGGTAGAATCCTTCCTTGCCTCTTCCTTGCTTCCAGTGGTGGCCATCAGTCCTTGGTGTTCCTTGGCTTGTGGCTGCATCACGCCAGTCTCTGCCTCTTTCATCATGTGGCATTCTCCCTGTGTCTCTGTCTCTCATCTTCTTGTAAGAACACCAGTCTTGTTGGATGAGGACCTGCCCTAATGAAGTATGATCTCATCTGAACTCATCAGTTGCAAAGATCCTATTTCCACGTCCATGGTTACCAGGAATCAGTGTTTACACATATCTTTTTGGGGGACACAATTCAACCCATAACTGGGGAAATGGATGAATTAGGAATAAATTATGGAAGAATGTCCATTATGGATCTTTGATTAAAAAAAAAAAAAAAAGCAAGGTGCAAGAAAAAAAACATACATAGCATGATCCCCTTTTTTGATCTTTTTTTTTTTTTTGGCCACACTGCATGGCTTGCGGGATCTTAGTTCCCTGACCAGGGATCAAACCCATGCCCCCTGCAGTGGAAGCACAGAGTCCTAACCACTGGACTGCCAGGCAATTCCCTCCCTTTTTTGATCTTTTTTTTTTTTTTGCCCACACTGCATGGCTTGCGGGATCTTAGTTCCCTGACCAGGGATCAAAGCCATGCCCCCTGCAGTGGAAGCACAGAGTCCTAACCACTGGACTGCCAGGCAATTCCCTCCCTTTTTTGATCTTAAAAACAGAATTTATATATGAGCCTTTATGAGTGATTTTTACTTTTCATTTATTCAGTCAACAAATATTTACTAGCTCTCACCAGGGATATACCAGGTATCCCTGCTAGGGACTAGGGCAGGTCCCATCCCTGCCCTCCTAGAGCCTACAATTAAGTATGCAGCTCACTGGAAGGATGCCCATTGTTTCTATTTCCAACTGACCTTGTAAGGAGAAAGGGAAATATTTTTAAATTTATTTTTTCTGTATTACTTGAAGTTTCGTAAAAAGCATGTTATTAATTTGCAACTTTTAAAAAATGTTTAAACTTCTTTTTAATCCTGAAGGCCAGCCCTTTGGAAGCTTCTTTGTATGTCTTCCTGAGCACAGTGGCCCTGACATAGCTGTGTAAGTAGTGAGACCACCATGTGCCAAAGGCTGTTGGACCAACCAGCCAGGCTTTCCCTGAGTGTGGGTAAGTGCAAATTAGTAGGAATGTTGTGCACAATCCAATCTCTCACTTATTAAAATTTTATTGAACTTGTAATTATACATTTACATATGTGTTTATTTGATGTCTGTCTCTCCTGCTAGATTCTGAACTTTGAGATAGTGGGGCCATGTTGGTTTTGTCCAACAGTGTATAACCAGCCTCCAGCACAGCATTCAACACATATTAGCTACTCAGTAAAAGTGTGTTGAATGAATGAAAGAATGTCAAGCCTTGGGTTGGCTCCTACCATTGTCTAGTCTAATCCACTTATTTTATAACTGATAAAATTGAAAACCAGAAAAGTCAAGCCACAGAGCAAGTTAGCAGTAGCCAACCTCAGAAGAGCCTTATTGTTCCCAATCCAGACTCTCACCTTAAACAAACAATAATAACGTGATACACATTTTATAGTGAGATGAAAAGACATGTAGCCAATTAAGCACAGAGAAGTATTGTCTAATAATAATAATCAAAATTGTAAACCATTCTTTTCATCCAACTGTGCCTTTTCCCACTGGGGCTAAGTATTCAACAGATGTTGGGGTTTGTGGGTGCTAGTTAATCACACCCCTCACTTTTCCAAGTTCTGATCCAATTAAGAAATAGTCACAGGAGACAAGTAGGGATAAAAAATGTCAGCTTTATTGCTGGTCCAGATGGGTTGGAGGAGGTGGCTTAGATAGACCCAAGGCCCAAATGGGTTTCCTTTCGTTCCCTCCTGATTTGACCTTACCCACCCACTCACAGCAGAGCAGCTGGACCATTGAAGTCCTCCTGAGAAGGGACTGGGCCTGCCCTGGTGTTCATTGCCTGGAGGAGGTAGGAGCAGAGAACACGCGCTGCTTGTAGTTCGATCAGTTCGAGAGAGAGAGCCAGGAATGGGCTGAGCAAGGCACACTTGATACCTTTTCCCAACGCTGCCAACCCAAGAGGTCACTCTTCCCCTCCCAGTGAGGAACAGGAAGTGGGTGCCAAGAAAGTCAAACAAGTTTCATCCCAGAACTTCCAAGAGAATGTCAGTTCCTGTTTTATGGGCTGATAGGAGAACGCAGAGAGGAGAAAATCGTCCCCCTTAATGAGAGGCTTCGATTCACTCAATACCTTTTCATAGAATCTAAAAACCACTGTGTTCCAGGAAGCACCCTTAAGGTTAAAGGTTGTGTCAATTGAAGGTGAATTGCTGAAGAAAAATAAACAAATAAACAAACAAAACAGGAAACTAAACAATTGGTAACTTAAACTAATAAGGGATCTGTTTTTCTTAATCAACAGGAAATGCAGAGGCAGGCAGTCCTGGATCCGTGTGAAGCTCCAGGACCAGGGCTCCTTCTGTCTTTCTGTCGCACCATCTTTACCAAGTGGTCTTTGCCCTCACGCTCACAGGATTTCTTCTCCATCTCCAATCATTCTATCTACATCCCAGGTGGGAAGAAGGGTTGAGGGCAAAGGGACAGCTAAGTCTGTCCCTTTTATCAGGAAAATAATAGCTTTTCTGGAAACTCCATTCAGAACATGTGTGTTTTCATCTCATTGGCTAGAACTGTGTCACTTGCCCCACTTCTCTTTAGGGGCCTTTGATTTAATTTCTAACTTGGCAAAACTGCATTCTTTCAAATAAAGGAAGAATAAGAATGAATATTAGATAGCAGAATGACCTGCCAGAAAGGTCACAAAACAATGCTGAAAGAAAACATAGAAAATATTGTCAAAGAATTGCTTTTTTAAAAAGATCTAAATGGGTTGGGTTTGTGTGTGTGTGTGTGTGTGTGTGTGTGTGCGCGCGCGTGTGTGTGTGTATATTTCATTTTTATTTTTTGGCAAACATTCAAGAAAGAGATTATTCCTTGGGCAGATACTTTCAGAGCATAAAAAGACAGAAAATTTAGTTCATTTTACAGAGCTGGCATAACATGATACCTAACAAAGAGAAAACACACACTAAATAAACAAATTAATTAACTAATTAATTAAAACTACATACCAAACTAACTTGCAAGCTGACAAAAATCCCATGTTTCCCCCCTCTCTTGGTTTCTCCCTTGCTTTATTGAAGCACATCCTCAAATGACTTCCTAAGAAAGAGTATGTGGGAAGTAAACTCTCTTAGTCCTTCTGTGTCTACAAATGTCTTTGATCTGCCCTGGTACCTAATGGACAGTTTAGCTGGGTATTGAATTCTAAACTGAAAGTCATTTTCCCTCAGAATTTTGAAGATATTGTTCCATTGTCTTTTGGCATCCAGCACTGCTGTTGAGAAATCTGGTGCCTTTCTGGTTTTCATTCTTTTGTAGGTGACTTTTTTCTCTCTCTGGGAACTTTTTTTTTTTTTTTTTTTTTTTTTTTTTTTTTTGTTTGCGATACGTGGGCCGCTCACAATTGTGGCCTCTCCCATTGCGGAGCACAGGCTCTGGACGCGCAGGCTCCGGATGCGCACGCTCAGCAGCCATGGCTCACGGGCCTAGCCGCTCCGCGGCATGTGGGATCTTCCCAGACTGGGGCATGAACCTGTGTCCCCTGCATCAGCAGGCAGACTCCCAACCACTGTGCCACCAGGGAAGCCCTCTCTGGGAACTTTTAGTGAACATCTTCTCATGTTCCTAGGTATTCTGAAATTTCAAAATCTTGTTTGTTCTTTATGCTAGGGACTAAAGTAGATCTATTAATCTGAAGACTTGAGTTTTTTTGGTCTGGGAAATTCTGTTCAATTATTTATTTGAGTATTCTCTCCTGCTTTCTCTCTTCTCCCTAAAATACCTATTAATCAATCCTAGACCTCCAGCACTTTTTTGTGTCTTATCTTTTCTCTAATGAAATTCTGTTTCTTTCCCTTTCTGCTTTATTTTCTGACAGATTACCTTGACCTTAACTTTCCATCTTTCCACTGAACTTTAGTTATATTTTTTATGTCCGGGGACTTCTTTTGTTCTCTAATTGTTCCTTTTTCATAGCACTACTCATGTTTCATAGATACAGTGTCTTCTTGGATTCTCTTTTTAAGTTCTCTTCTACCTATAAATTGTTTCTGTTTTCTTGGAGGTCTCTTTTTCAGTTTGTTTATCTTAGTTCTTTCTACTTCGTATTTCAGGTTTCCTCAAATAGCTTCTGGCTTATGGTTGCCCATTCATAGTTAAGAATAAAGCAGTAGAAAAGTTTCCTGAAAGCTTTGTGTACACAGATAAGAGGAACTGAATGGCAGGCTTTGTTTCAGAGTGAGCTGGTCTTTGTGTTTGGAGACTTCTAAATGTCAGCCTGCAATGTGCTTTACTCTAGGATACCACCTTAAAACCAGCTCTCCTAGTCTTCCTCAGACAGTTTCATTTCTTTAAAGAAGACCCTCCCTTTTAGTGGGGAGGAGGAATATGGGGAAGGGAGTGGCAGAGCTGAGCACTCTGCATACCTGGCTGAGTAATCTGTGTACGAGGGGCAGAGATCCCCGTTTTCAGCCACATACCCACTTCCCACCCTCCACTGCACCCAGCATATCCACATCTCAAACTTCTTCAGGCTTCCATGGATGGCTCAGCTCCCATCTTGGCTGCAGATCCTGCCATGTGCATCCAGCCTGCGGCATCTCCATCCTTCCCTCCCTCAGTCACGACTCTTCCATCAAAACACTCTCCCAGAAATTTGTTGAGACTTCTCTTGTCCGCAAGAGCCCTCCCCCCCAACTCTTTTCTTTGGAAAGACTTATATGTTTATTATTTATTTCTGAGACATTTCTGAGGAGGAGGGGATAAACCCATGTGCATTTGGTTGGCCATCACAAACTGCAAGTCCCACCTGCCTTGTAATGGGGGATGGTGGGGGGTGGGCATGGGACTGGGTTCTCTTTTACAATTTTTTTTACATTTTTACAATTTTACTGAGCAGAATGCGAAGTCTTTCTAAGAGATGACACATTTACAAGAAATTCAAAAATATGCACAGAGATGCAAGGAAAACTTTTTTTTAATTACATAACACATTTGAGTGTGTTGATTAAAATATATTTTAAATATGAAATTAAAATCAGATATGTCCCTAAAGCATCTCCTCAGAATCTTAAACATTTCATAGAATATACTCAAGAAACCACTGGCCTAGTAAAAAGAGCATGGAATTGGGAGTCAAATAAACCTGATACAGATCCTGGCTCAACCATCTGTTCTCTCCAAATGTTACTTCACTCATCGGTACCTACCTCCTTACGTTACTGGGAGAATTGAATGAGACAGTATACATGCAAAGTACCTGGCACAGAACCTGGTGACTAGTAGGTGCTCAGTAAATGCTGATGACTATTCTTTCTCCCCACTTCATACTGAGCTTCTCACCGCGCTCCACTTTGTTCTACACTATTTGCATCTCCCTCCTTCTCTAACTCTTTGAGAGCCTGCTCAGTCTTTAACGTTCAGATCACACATTCCCACATTTACAGAGTCTTCTCCCACCCTCCAGAAGGTTCACAGTTCTTTATTCTGTGCCCCCACCCAACCCTAGCACTTGTTCCCACCTCCGTTGTAGTTCTAATCTCTCTGCGACAGAGAGAGCTGTGTGCACATCTGTCCCTCTGCTGGAGAAGGATTCCCCAAAGGCAGCATCCTGATCTTGTTCCTAAGTTTCCCCCCAGCACCCACTGTGGTAGCTGGCACACAGTAGGCACTCAATAAATGTTGGAATCTAATTGAATTGCAACAAACTAACCTGAATTAGGGACAGCCTGAAACAACTGCCAGGCTGAGATACAAAAACCAAGCCATGACCAGAAAGGCAGATTCTAACTTGTCCATGACACAGACACCTTGTTCCTTTCCTGTAGGAGTTTCTGAGCTGTTGTCATCATGACCTCCGCCCCCAGTCCTGCCCATGTGTCAAACACAACACGTTCAATTCCAGGAGACAGAACTTTGGTTTGGCTCATCCCTTTCCCCACCCCATGAGACAAGAGTCAGGAGGACCAGACAGAGCTCACCTGGATTTATGGGAACCCACTGGGTGGGGATAGGATTTTTCATCCTCCAGAATGACATGTTTTAGCTCTGGGGCTGGGCTGGGGCAGGATGCCTTCTCTGTTATTCTCCTTTGCCTTCTTGGGAAGCACATGACAGAGGAAAACATTTGGGGCTCTGGCCTCTCCCCTCTTCCTCCCTCTGCCTTCACCTCTGACACGGGCAGGGTCAGGCCATGCATCAAGCAAAACCTCTGTTTTGTGTCATATCTCTTATGACACTATCTGTAAGCGGGACCCTGTTCTGGGGCCTCACACACACTACCCATATTGGGGGTCACTGGTGTCATGAAGAATGCAAAGTCCCTGCCCTCCAGAGACCCCTAGTCTAATGAGGGGTGGGGTAGGGAGACACAGTATAGTCCCAGCCCTCGAGTTGCTCCCCAGCTGATGCGGTCACACCCACACTAGGGAATACCCAGAGTCCAGAGTGGGGGGCTGCGCAGGTGCACACAAGCATCACCCAAAGTTGAGTAGATACAGCCCCAGTCGTGGCACCTACTGTGTACCAAGCATCTGACATATGTATCATGTACATGGTCATAACCCAGGGGTGCGGTCTCAAGGCTGTGCTATCATCAAAGGTGGCAACCAAAAAATAACAATTTCAGAGGAACTCGGTTTGTTGACTTGAAATGCCTGAACCCGAACAAAAGGGCTTCACAGATCCCAGCGATGCTTCCTCCCTCATACACGGCAGCTGCTCCCAAAGCCCCCTCTGCTCTCGCTCTTTCTTCTTCTCTCTATCCTGCCAACCCTATGCCACATTTGCCCAAGGATCTTTCTGACAAATCAGCCCCTTCCTTAGAGGCCAACGGAGGCAAAGAAACCGAGTCAGCCAAGCCAGAATTTTCTCCAACGGGCAGGGAGAAGGGAATGCCTGAGAAAGAACACTCATACACTAAGAATTTCCATCCTGTCATATATATATATTGGTTGACACATTGTCCGTATTCTGTAGATGAAAAAACTGAATTTAGCAAGTAACACGTGACCAATGGCACGCCACCGATCCATGGGGCAAGAGGGACTTGAACACACGCCTTCTGGCTTCTGTGCAAGAGGAGATGTGGTCCCTGAAAGGACAAATATCAATTAGCAGGGTGCCCAGAGTGAAGGAGTAGGGTGTCTCATGGCTCTGTGGAAAGCAACTCCAGGGTGAGGCAAATTTTTCTTCAGTACCTCAGGATATATATGTGTTTGTGTCTGTGCATCTGGGGAGTCGGTGAGGTGACCACGGGGAGTTCCCCTCCGCCGTGGTCCACTGCCCACACTTCCCAGTGTGGGAGGACATTCCACAAGGAGCTGCTCATTCCGGGGAGGTTCAGGGAGGGCTGTGAGGATGCCTCCAACGCTAAGGAAGATACACAGGGTCAGAGTGGGCCCGGGGGCTCTTGGGGGCCAGCCTGAAAGCATAATTCACTCACGGGTGTCGTGTTACAGAACGTGAAGGTTCTGTCTTCAGCCACACCAGGCTGGTGTGGCAGAGAATTTTGCCAATTTTACAATTGAGAAAACTGAGACCCAAAGAAGTTTCACCGCCAGGCTGACACCCAGACCTTCTGACTCCTTCCACAACCTGCAGCCACCCCGGCTGCTGGGGAGGGGTAGACACACCTGTACCGCACGCCCCCAACCCACCCAAAAATGGTACCTCAGATGGCCTTTGACACCTCCCTCTTCTCTTTCTGGAGCCCCCAAGTGACTCTTGGACATGGGCTCCTCGGGGTAGACCCAGGGAGCTTGTCCAGCTGGCTCTTTCCTGGGCTCCGCGAATGGAGGGATGCAGGCAATGACCACACTGTGGGGTGGGGATTTGAACGCTGGGCAGGGGACCGCTGGGGACCTCTTCCTGCTCTGCCACAAGCCCACACCCAGGGCGGTCTTCCTCCACTGCCCAGGAGGAGGTGGAAACATATCACAGGGTATAGAATCCCAGTCGGGGGAAGGAGGCAGGACAGGAGGACAGAGGGCCCTGAACAGTTGGGGCATTCACCCCTCTCCTCCATGCCCAGCCCCCTTTAACTGGATTACCTTTGTCTTATTTGTCTACACTGACTGGCAAGCTTCCATTTGAAGAAAGGGTCCGGCATCATCCCTTCTTTCTTAGGAATACCTTTTTACAGGGTTTGTTTGCAAGCATTTTCTGTTGTGTGTGTTTAAATCGGGATTTCCCTCTCCATTCAGGAGGTTCCCAGGTGGCGGATGAAGATGGGCCAGGGGAGTTGTCCCACCTTCACTGCTCCTGGGTTCCGCTGCTCTTGACCCCAGAAGTATTGAAAATCTGGCTTCTCCTTGAGGCCTCTGCCACTGGATACCTCTCCCTGCTCAGTATCTGAAATTTCTGAATCTCCTCTGTCTTTTACCTGCCGTGGTTCGACCCTGCCCGATTCAGATGCTACTACCAAGAGTTATTTCCCCAGTTCTTCTAGAAGGGAGTTTGTGTGGGATATCTCTGAGGTCCTCAAAGACATTGGCTGCCCCCGTGCCCTCGGATCTTCTCACAGCAGCTTGAGCATCCCTGGGTTCCAGGAGGGATTTTGCTTCACCTGCACGTCGGTTCCATGTCGGACGTAGAAGATGCCACTGAATGATGCTTGTTGGCAGTTAACTGCCTTTTCTCTTCTCTTGTCACCTCTGCACAGCTGTTAAACTCCACGGCCTCTTTTAAAGCCCTCTAGCTCCACTGATTCTGGCAGTGGAATGCCTTTCCGAAGGACCTTGGTCCTGGTCTTCTTTGAAGAAAGAATTCAGCAAAGAGAGCGAGATTGTGAAATTGAGACAGTGTTTATTAGTAGCAAAGTACATGAGGAAGAGCACACGGGTGAACCTGGAGTGAGCTGCTCACAATAGGGGTGGCTTAAGCTGCTCCTACGGGTTTCCTGGGTTGTCTCTGGCTAATCATCTTGCTTGTGCCCATATTTGTTCTGACTCAGAGTCCTTCCTGGTGTGCACGTGCATCTCTCAGCCACGTGCATCTTCCAGCACAAAGGTTTCTGGGACGTTGGCAGGACATATTATGGGCTGGTGACTCCTTCCTCCTTTTGTCCCTCCCCTAGACTGAGGACCCCTTCTGCGCAGGTGTCGGGCTGGGCTTTCACCTAATCAGGACCCGATGCTCCTGCTGGTATCTTGTGTCAGCAGGAGACCAGTTGCAACTGCTCAGTCTGGGGCCTATCTATCTCCTACCCCACCAGGACACTTCATCCAAAGACCGAGAGTACTAGGGGAAGCAGGTGTTCTAGCCCCATGCACCCTGCCCTGTGACCTGAGCATTTTGGGCAGACGCCCAAAGGTAGTGAGACCAGAGCAAGGATTTGAGGCTGTTCAGTTCACAGCTCACATTGGAGAATCCTACCCAGGAAGGAAGGCAGGGGGCTGGATTGGATGACCTTGGGCCCTCAGTGCTGAAGATCAGTGGTGGGGCTGCTCCCAGAGCCCCAGGAGCTGGTCAGCAGAGTCTCTTTTCCCTCCGACCTTCCAGGAAGACGTTCTTCCCCTCCTTGTGCAGGTCTGTTGACTGGTCTGTGAAGCAAACCCATGAGGCAAAGGAGGGAGCCAGAGGCAAGGAAGGCAGTGGGAAAACCAACCCGAGATCAGAGGCCCAAACTCCATGTGTCCCCAGCATCCCCATAAATCCAGACCCCAACGCCAGCCACAGCAGGGAGTGGGCCCTGGGGCTTTATGAATGAAATGAGTGGAGAAGCCCCTCGAAGCCAGCCAATGCGCCCCACAGCCTGAGGCCTGAGCCCTGCCAGAACCACAGACAGTCCTCGGCACCAGGAGGACGGACGGATGGGGAGACAGAGCTGTGGCCCCACAAACCCACCCCCGCCACTCACCACACCGTACATCAGGAGGGTTCCTCAGAGCCTCTTGGGGGGCCTGCTATCTGGCAACCAGGACTCTGGGAGGGAACGTTCCTCAAGGCTCCAGTTTCAAGGCAAAGAAACAGCCCTGCCCTTAGGGAGCTCCACTCCAAGGGGGAGACCCAGGCCTTACTTGGGGTGTAGCAGGGGTTGGGTCAGGCTTACTCACTGAGATACCTCAGGGCTCCACCACGACTCCCTCCCTCAGGGCAGGGCGTGGCTGAGGGTGGAGGGTGGAGACTCCGTGAATAAGCAGGGTTCCCAAGGGCTGCGCTTCCAAGGAAAGTGACTCAGAGGCTGGGAGAGAGGAGAAGCCCTCACCTGGCCTAGTGGGCTCAGCTGCCCCGGCACCTGGGAGACTCCTGTGCCTTCGCACACCCTCAGGCGCCACTACTCCCAGAAAAGGGCCTTTGGAGACAGGCCCCTGTGTGACTCAGGGAAGATCCCCGGGGCGGAGTCCTGTAAATGCTGGTAGGGTTGGGAGGAGGCCTTAATGAACTCCTCTCCCAGAGCCCTGACTTCTTTCTGCCCAGAGCTCAAACGAGCTCAAAGAGCGTTTGCAGGAAAGCACCCACTGCAGGTGCCTGGTCTCCCCCTGGGCATGCGCCTTGGACACGTGCCAGCTGACCCTCCTGAGCACTTGGCACTTTACCCTGGCTGGTCTGCCTCCAGCCTGTCCTCCAAGACAGGCAATGAGCTGCCTGAAGGCAGAGCCCAGCCTGGCTCCGGCTCCCCAGGGCACTTTGTTCAGAGCAGACTCACGATGGGTGTTTACAAGTGTTGAGAAACCTACTAGGTACGGTATTTCTTAAGGCCGGTCACGTGCCCGCATCTCCACCACCACCACCCTAAAGCTTGCACCCCCTCGGACGTGCCACGACCTCGGAACTAGTCTTCCAGCTTCCTCTCTTGACCACCAGTCCCATCCTTCAGGCATATCACAGCCAAAGGGCCTTTCAAAACGGTGTCATCATGCTTCTTCAAATACTGCTGTTCCCACTGCTCTTGGGATAGATCTAAAATATCTAACCCTGTCTGCAAGGACTGGGCACTGGCTACCTCTCCAGCCTTGTCATTGTAAGCCCCATTCTTTGTGTATCAGCTGCACTGATTGTTTCTGGCTCTTCAAGTGGACTACTATCACTTCTACCTCAGGACCTTTGCACTTACAGTTTCCTCCACCTGCCAGCTCTTTCTCTCTGCCTTCACACTCTTTGTCTGCCTAATTCCTATTGTCTTTGGACGTCAGATTAATTGTCTCCTTCTTGGAGAAGCCCTCCCTGATCTCGCAGAAGCAGGTTCCCCATTACATATTCTCAAAGCAACTACAGCTTTTCCTTCATAGCATCTTTCAATATTTGTAATTATACATATGCATGGTTCTTTCATCAATGTCTATTCCCCTCCTGCCCCAAAGTCTGTCAGCAGGATATAGACCACTGCCCATCCCCAGCCTGAGGGACACACCTGACCTAGAAATGTCCTACACCCCAGTGGGCTGAAACTTGGGAAGCACCTAACCCAAGAGGTGAGCCCCACCCTGTGCCAAAGGTGTAGGGAGGAGGAACAGGGGTGGAGAGAGGCATGCATTCTCACCAAAAGGGAAAGGGAAAGCTGAGGAATATTTAGAGAGGGAGATAAGGTGGCCAAAAAGCAGGAAATGAGCTGCTGGGAGCTGTTGGCTTGAGGCAGGGCAGTTTAGAATGAAGGTTGCAGATCAAAGCCACAGGAAGTGGGCTGGTTTTTTCAGTAACGGAAGAATCAGATCAAAGCCACACTTTCCTGTCTGGGTGGGGTAGGCAATTCATTCACTTATTCATCCGGATTCATACATTATCATAGGTCATTCAACAAATATTGATGGAGCACGTCTCTCTGTGCCAGGCTCCGTGCTATGCCCTGAGGCTACAGTGATGAGTACAAGTAGATTGGACCCCTATTCTCCTGAATTTACAAGCATCTTGCTTAGTGTCCAGACCAGTTTTTAAGTGGCAAGGTTGCAGTCCATTTAGTGAGTCCTTGCCAGTAGTTTTAGAAATGAAATACAGAATGGAATGGAATGGGATGGGATGCAATGGGAGGGAATGGAATGGGATGGGATGCAATGGAAAATATCACTGTATCCCACATAGTAGAAGGAAAAGGAAAAGCACTGTTTCAGTTGTATATTATGTGAACTGGACACCAGCATAAAATGTATTTCTTACCGTTGGTCATGATCAAAAAGGTTTGAGAGGGCTTCCCTGGTGGCGCAGTGGTTGAGAGTCCGCCTGCCGATGCAGGGGACACGGGTTCGTGCCCCGGTCCGGGAAGGTCCCACATGCCGCGGAGCGGCTGGGCCCGTGAGCCATGGCTGCTGAGCCTGCGCGTCCGGAGCCTGTGCTCCACAACGGGAGAGGCCACAACAGTGAGAGGCCCGTGTACCGCAAAAAAAAAAAAGGTTTGAGAAATACCAGTCTAAAATAAATATTATTTAACTAATTCCATAAGCCCATAATGATAGTCTGTGATAGGAAGCACGCAGGGACAGAGTGCTATGGAGAATGGAATGGTACAAGCCCCATCTGGTCGGGGCTGGGGAAGGGTGGTCAGGGAAGTCCTCCCTGGGGAGAAGATGCTTGAGGGAGGAGGAGATGGAAGGGGTGAAGGAGGGGGAGGGGGAGAAGCTGTTAAATAGGCCTATCTTGAGAGGCCCAGCGTGGGGCAGAGACAGGCAGAGAGAACTATGTGGGCCATCTGGGAGGAAGGAGCATGGAAACTTTAAGGGAAGGAGAGAAGAGGCCTGCAGTTTGGAGAGCAGACAGGAGGATGGAATGACTTGAGGATGGAGAGGCAGGAAGGAATTCTTGTGGGGCTTGTTGGAGAGTTTGGCCTCTGAAAGGCAACAAGAAGCCACTGATGGGTTTAGTCATTCCTGTATTCAACAGCAGCTTGCCAGGTCATCCCTTGACCTGGCTGTCCTGGTTCTGGATTCACAAAGGTAAAAGCACCTGCAAGCCACTTCCAGGCCAGCTGGGGGTCAAGACAGGTAGGAAGTGGTCAAGGCAGACTCTCATCCCAGTTGAGTAAACTGGTATCTTGGGCTGGGTTTCCCCGTGGCAGACTCTACAACAAGAATGTGCATGCCAGGGACTTCCCCAGCGGTCCAGTGGTTAAGACTTAGTGCTTCCACTGCAGGGGGCGCAGGTTCGATCCCTGTTTGGGGAACTAAGATCCCACATGCAAAGCGATTCAGTTATACATATATATATTAAAAAAAAATCACACCTGAAACTAACACAACATTGTAAATCATCTGTACTCCAATTAAAAAAAAAAAAGAATGAGCGTGCCAGTCACTTACTTGGGGGGGTGATCCCAGGAAACACTGGTAGGAAAATGGAAAAGTGACACAGAGAAGGGTAGGAGCCAGTAGAGGGGGGTTGATGAGCGCCTCCCACCGGGGACCTCTAGGAGACCGCAAGGAACAGAGCTTCCTAAGGGGGAAGAGCTCTGGTTTCCATCATCTAGGTCTCATCTTTCACTGGCTGAGCCTGCTCCTGGGGACACTCCTGGCCTGTCTCTTGCACAGGCCGGGCCTGCTTCCACTGCAGAGAGAGCCATCTGGAAGAGCTGCAGGGTTGCAGTGCCAAGGGGATATGGACAGGGCACTGACCGTTTCTGCCAAAATCAACCTGTACCATGTCCAGAGCATTCTGTGGTCCCTTAACTCATCTGCATTTGATTTAGGGTGATGACCTTGAAATCTCTAACTCCAGTTTTCACTTTTCCTCTGGCCTCCAAATCCTTAAGTCAACCAACCATCAGCCAGACCTCTCCCTTTGGATGTCCCATGAGCACCTCAAGTCATCAGATCCTAAACTTAATTCATGTGAATCTCCACCCCCACCAGCAAACCTCCACCTCCAGTTTCCCTATTGGTATGAATGGAATCCCAGTTACCCAGTCACCCGAGCCAGAAACCAAATCCCTCTTCCCACTGCCTACAACCAGTTGACCACAGCCCCTCAATCCCATCACCCCTTGGTCTTCTCCATCACTCCCAGCCTGAGGGTTCCCCACTGCTTTAACCCAGATCCACATATTGGCGCCCTGGCTGCCTTTCCCACCGCCCATCAGGCCATCCCTGATGGAGCCCAGTCGAACCTTCCAAAACACAAATCTGGCTGGGTTTGTGCCCTGATCGAAATCCTTGATGCATCCCCAGCTGCCCTGAGGATGGAGTCAAACACCTCTGTGTGGCAGAAAGGCTTTCCCATCCCCTCCCAGCCAACCTAACATCCCACGCCATCATGACTACCATCACACCACATACGCTCCAACTATTCTAAATTATTCCTAGTTCCCGTGACACAAATCCATTCCTTTGCTAAATCCACTCTCTAAACTCAACATCCTCTGCCTTGTCCATCTGGCAAACAATCCTTTCAGTTTCAGCTCAACTCTGCCTCCTCTGGAAAGCCCACCCTGATTCCCCCCACGCTCCCACCGTATCTTAAACGTCCTCCTTCAGAGCAAGGACATCATGAAATTGTGAAATTGTTGTTTAACTGCTGATCTGCCTCCCCTGTGAGAGCTCTTTGAGGGCAAGGCATTATTTCATCTTTGTTTTCCTCAGAAACTAGCACACAGACTGCTCCCAGAAAACCCTCCATAAATATTGGCCAACCAATGAAGTGACCAGGCTCAGGTGACACTGCTGGACAGTGGCCGAGCTGAGATGGGAAGCTGGACTCTTTCCCACCCTCATGTCAACACAGGTGACACTGACAACAAGATGAGAAAGCACAAAGTGGCCCTTCATCTCCCTGCAAGGCGCTGAACCTTGTCAACAGGACTCGGAGTCGTCAGGACAGTGGGGACAGTTTGCACTGAGCCATCCACACTCTCTCAGGACCAGAGGCAGGGTCAGACCAATAGACAGGCTTTGAACCTGGGCAGAGCAAGGAGTTTCTATCTCACTGGGCACTACAGACAGTCTTGACTTCAGGGCCACTGGGCTCTACCCACATGGGCCAAATGGCCAGTGAGCATCGGGGCCAGAGATCTGCTGGCTGGTGGGTGACTCTGGACAAGTCGCTTCCCCTTCGTGGGTGTCAATTTCCCCACCTGTAAAATGGCAACTTGAACCAGGTCCATTCCGGCTCAAAAATACTATGATTTGGGGAATTCCCTGGCAGTCCAGTGGTTAGGACGCTGCACTTTTACTGCCTAGGGCATGGGTTCAACCTCTGGTCAGGAAACTAGGATGCCACAAGCCACATGGTGCGGCCAAAAAAAAAGTCAAAAAAAAATACACAATGATTTTGACTGTAATCCCCCCAAGAAACAAGACTGAGGGCCAAACCAGGGACTAGTGACATGGTGTGGAAGAACACAGTGTTCGGGGACGACTGCCCACTGCCCAGCCTCTGCCCTTGGCACCTGTTGCCCTAGGTGCGTCCCTTTACCTTCCGCAGTTTCCTCATCTGTAAAAGAGATAACGGCAGCCACTCTGTGAGGCTGCTGTAAAGAGAAATGCCCTGAACGACGTTAACATGCCTGCTGCACTACTTGACCCCTGGTTGATGCCATAATTGATGCGGTTTCTGTCCCCTGGTACTAGAAGACGCCTGTGGGTGCAGAGCCCGAGACCAGCTCACCTCCTCTCCTCTCTGCCTCACCCCCAATCCCATCTGTGGCTTCCCTCACCGCTAAGCTCAGCTCCTCGCCGGAGGCTGGCAGAGTCTCCAAGTGGCCAGGTGAGCGTGGTCAACCACAGACGTGACCACCCAAGATCCCAGACCAGAGTGGCAGGGCCTGGATCCACACTGAGGTCTGGGCGCTCCGAGCCCAGAACTCCTGTCACAAAACAGCAGACCCCCGTGTGACACAGGCCCACTGGCTCACTGCCCACCCACTGTCCAGCCACCCTCCCTCTGTCCCCAGGTGACCCCACCGCATTCCTGTGGTTTGGAGTTTGCTGGTGTGAGGGCACCCGAAGTCTTGGCCCCCTCCCACCAGCAAATGGGGCGGGGTCTCCAGGGGCCAAATTCTTTTTCGAACGAGATTTCCGTGGTTTCCTCAGCTGAGGCGTCTGCGGAGCAGAGAACAAACAATGTGGAATTAAATTTCTCTGTGGAATTAAACAGGCCCCACAAGTGAAGATCTAAGCATCTCTTTGGGCGTGGAGCCGACTTCACCCGGTGCCAGGCTGCACTCCCACTGCCTTCCAGCCCCAGTGATTGAGCAATCCCAGCTCCTGAGGCCAAGCACCCCTTCCCCCACCAGCAGCCTCTCCACCCCGTGTGACCTCAGAATTGTCACCAGAGAAGGGCTCCAGCTTTTAATGGATTCACCTGGGCCCCCCCCACCCCCGACCCGGAGACAGCTGGAAACCCCGAAACAGGGGCATCCTCCTGGGACATCAGCTGTGTCTGATGCCCCCACCACCACTGGGCGGGATTTCAGGATCAGGTTGCAAAGACTAGGGGAGGAGGTGAGACTGGCTGTCTCCCTGCATCCCCAGGCCCCAGCAGCATATTCTAAATGGTCAGACCCCAAAAGTCACAGAGGAGAATAGAATAAAGGTGCAGAACCACCGGCTGACTTTCCCCAATCCCCAGCCCGATACCATCTTAGACCCTGGCCAGAAAGGCCACTGTACATGTGGTCTGTCCATCCAAAAGAATATTATTCTGCCACTACTCCAGGCACAAGGTACTGATTCAGGCAACAACACGGATGAAACTTGAAATCATGTGCTAACTGAAAGAAGCCAGTCACAAAAGACCACAGGGTGTATGATTCCATTTATATCAAATATCCAGACTAGGTAAATCCATAGAGACAGAGCACAGATTAGTGGCTGTCGGGGCCTGGGGGAGGGAGGAATAGGGAGTGGCTGCTTAATGGGTCTGGAAGTTTCCTTTTGGGGTGATGAAAATATTCTGAAACTAGATAGAGGAGGTGGTTGCACAACATTGTGAATGTATCAAATGTCACTTAGGGTAAACTTTATATGTATTTTAACACACTAAAGAGAGATAGGCAAGACCCTTGCCCTGTGTCCCCAGCTGTAGAGCAATCCTGCTCTGGCCTCCCCAGGGGAAGGAGGAGTCAGAAGGTCCTAGTGGATATTCCCACCAGAGCCGTGGCCTCCCTTCTAGACCATACATGGCACACCAAGGACGATCAAGTTCCAGCCTGAACAGTCCTCAGATTCTCCAGGTTCCTTTTCCTAAAGGCAAACCACACCCTGGGCCCCAGGGCCAGGCAAGGGACAGCTATTTGCAGGGGGAGTGAATGGTATTTAGGTCATCTGGCCTGGGCTCTCCACCCCTCCTGGTGCCGGATGGAAGCAGGAATGACAAGAGAAGAGGGGTCAGACCACAGGCCAGGGACTGGGACCCAAGGGCAAGCCCTCCCTGGGCAGCTACCTGCGGGCACAGAATTCTAAATCATCAGAATTACAAATTTGGCCCTGGCCTTCAAGGTCATTATGAAGGTATATATGTCAAGATAGATGGGTAGACCATATTTGATTAACAGTTTGTAAGCTTGACTTTTGGCTTTGGAATATTTAGACTTGTGGTATTCGTCTGTATTTGTCTTCTGTTGCTGCATAACAAATGACCACAGACTGAGTGGCAGAAACACCCATTTATTAACTCACAGCTCTGCGGTGAGAAGTCTGGGTGAGTTCAACTGGGTTCTCTGCTCCCACAAGGCCAAAATCAAGGTGGGCTCTTATCGGGTGGTTCTGGGGAAGAATCCACTCCCAGACTCATTGAGATGGTTGGCAGAATCCAGTTCCGTGTGGTTGTAGGACTGAGGTTCCCATTTCCCGGCTGGCTGTCAGCTGAGAGTTACTCTTGACTGAAATCCTTCTCGTGCTTTCAATCTCTCTAACGTCCTATTCTGCTACCAGAGAGGAGAAAATGCTCTTCCTCTTATGAAGGGTTCATCTGATTATGTCAGACCCATCTAATTAATCTCCATATTTTAAGGCCAACTGACTTGGGGCTTTAACGGTATCTGCAAAATTCCTTCATAGAGTACCTAGATTTGTTTTCTGTTTTTTAAATTTATTTATTTATTTATTTATTGGCTGCTTTGGGTCTTTGCTGCTGTGCGCGGGCTTCCTCTAGCTGCAATAAGCAGGGGCTACTCTTTGTTGCCGTGTGCGGGCTTCTCATTGCGGTGGCTTCTCTTTGTTGCGGAGCATGGGCTCTAGGCACACGGGCTGCAATGGTTGTGGCACGCGGGCTCAGCAGTTGGGGCTCATGGGCTCTAGAGCACAGGCTCAGTAGTTGTGGCACACGGGCTTAGTTGCTTCAGGGCATGTGAGATCTTCCCGGACCAGGGCTAGAACCCGTGTCCCCTGCATTGACAGGCAGATTCTTAACCACTGCGCCACCAGGGAAGTCCCCCTGGATTTGTTTTTGATTGAGTAACCAGGGGATGGGGTCTTAGGATGGGGGCATCTTCAGAATTCTGCCTACCACTGCCTCCTTTTGAAATATCCCCCCAGGCCTTGAAACTGTTAGTGGGAGCCTGTTCCAGCCCAGCATGTCCAGCTCTTTCTACCTCAGGATTTAACTCATGGGAACTTTGCTTAACCTAGAGCAAGAGTGGTCGACATCTGTGATACAAATGCCACCCTTTCTCCTTCAAGGACTTGATGAAATACCACCTCCTCCGTGAAGTCCTCAGCCTGAAACCCAGGCCGAATTAATCTCCCCCGGACAGCACTTTGCTGGTACCTCTCCTCTATGGCACATCCCAGCCTGCTTTAGGGTACAGCTGAGAGCTCTGAGTCCTCTCCAGACAAGGAGCCACCTGGGCAGGGGCCACTGGACATTGGACACTGTGCCAGGCCTAGCAGGGACCCAGAGAGATGAATCAAAACCATCCCTGCCTTGGAGGATCCCTCACAGTCCAGCAGGGCCAACGAACCTAGTATGCCCATCACTGTACATACCTTCCAAACACCCTGTGATGCGCATACATTTACAAGTGAGGAAACTGAGGCTCAGAAACATTAATCAATTTTCCGAGTCACGTGGTCCATCTATGGGAGAAATTGGGTGTCCGGCTCCAGAGACTAAACCTGTAACTCCCACACTAAAAAATCTTAAAGAATTTGGGAATTCCCTGGCGGTCCAATGGTTAGGACTCAGTGCTTTCACTGCTGAGGGCCCGGGTTCAATCCCTGGTGGGGGAACTAAGATGCCACAAGCCACATGGCATGGCCAAAAGAAAAAATCTTAAAGAATTCAAACCCCCTGACTTCTCATCTGGGGTCAGACACTGTTACTCGGGCTGTCACCTGCTGTACCCACTCCAGCGTTTCCATGGCTTCACTTATAAAGATGTCTTTCTCACACAGGTGAAATGGGCATAGGCTCTGTTACTCATAGCTCTTCAGGAACTCAAGCCGCTTACAGCCCACTGTAGCAAGGGCCTTGCCATCCTCCCCTGGGTCCCCCACATCCGGCCACCGGACAGGGGAAGAGAGTGAGCCACGGTGAAGTTTTCAGAGGTCAGACCAGGACATGGCATGGTTTACATTTCTTCAGCCACATTCCACTGGCCAGAACTCAGCCCATGATTCTGTCTGACTGCAGGGGAGACTGGGAAATGTAGTCTTACTATGTGCCCAGGTGGGAAAGGAATTGAATTTGAAGAACAGACACATGGGTGTTGCCATGAATGCCACACGCTTTGGCCACATGTGGCTCCAGGGGTGCTGTATGCAAAGGGCTGCCTGGTACCGTCGGTGACAACAGAACTAAGCTCAAGAAGTGAAGACAGGAGTGCCTAGCGATGCTCCAGAGGCGGTGGCCGCAGACCCAGCGGTGTGCAGAATTATAAGGCTGTCTGCTGCGATTTGAAAAATGGCAACAAATGAAAGTATCAGCATCTTTAGTTCAGCATCCCTGGCTGTGGGATATGGAGATTCACTTTTACCTGAGAATCCTCTGCAGAAACCATTTTAAAATGCTTGGAACTATATGTTGAATAATTATACAAAGTTCCAGATTGCAACATGGGGATCCCTCATAGTTCATGAGGTCCTTTATTTCTTGTTCTGTTTACCTGGATTTTTGTTTCAATTTATACCTTACATGAAAAAGTACAAAATTCAAAAGGATAAACCAGAAACGTGGGAAAAATCAATGGAAATATTTTAAAGTGCTTCTCTTTAATCATTTTTGTATCCAGCTTCTTTGATTTGTGGAACCTATTATTTTACAGAGTATTTCAATATTCCTTATGATTGGGAAACAATGCCAAGATGGTACATGCTTTTGGCAAGATGCTTTGGCTGCGCAGTGATTGAGGATACCTGGCACTATTTCCTGCATAGGCTCTTAAACCACAAAAGAATACATAAGTATATTCATAAAATTTGTCATGAGCTTCAGGCGCCATTTGGAATGGAAGCTGAATATGCACAGCCTCTGGAAACCCTAATTCTTGGAACTGGATATTTCACTGGAATCATGCTTTTTTTTTTTTTTTTTTTTTTTTTT
>NW_006791954.1:4899224-4908636 GCF_000442215.2 Lipotes vexillifer | reverse complement strand
TTTTTTTTTTTTTTTTTTTTTTTTTTTTTGCGGTATGCAGGCCTCTCACTGTTGTGGCCTCTCCCGCTGTGGAACACAGGCTCCAGACGTGCAGGCTCAGCGGCCATGGCTCACGGGCCCAGCCACTCCGCGCCATGTGGGATCTTCCCGGACCGGGGCACGAACCCGTGTCCCCTGCACCGGTAGGCGGACTCTCAACCACTGCGCCACCAGGGAAACCCTGGAATCATGCTTTTATGTGATCCTGTTATTCTTCTTTGGGCCTGGGTGACCGTTTATTTTACAGAAACTGTTGATGTCCGTAGTGCTTATGACGTTCCTCTCAACCCTTTAAATCTCATTCCTTTCTATCTCAGCATCACGATTTCCACCACGTGAACTTCATTGGAAACTATGCTTCGACACTCACATGGTGGGACAGACTTTTTGGAACAGACTCTCAATTTATCGCCTACAATGAGAAGATGAAGGAGGTTGAGAAAAAGACTGACTAAACATCTCACATAAAAAGCTTCCTCAAGCTACACATTTCCTGAATTGAAGCTAGTAGCTAACATGGCTTCTGGGGAGTGGAAATAAACATGTGTCTTGGTTGCTAAGTGATAAAAAGAACATTAACAACTTTTAATTATCTCCCTAGTGGGAACTTTTATATGTTTAAGTACAGTTTCCCTGAGGAAGCTTTAAAGGCCATGTTGCTAACCTTACAAAAAGGATTTTAGGAATGGAAGGAATATTAATGTATGTCTTTTCCCCAAGTTGTACCATAGGCCTGAAGCTGAAATTGGTCTTCAAACCTTTTAAATATATAGTGGCCATTTCAAGAACTCTTAGTAGTATTGAACTTTAAACACTTTTTTGGAATTTGCTTAAAGATCAAATGCCATGGGTTGAACCACACCGATCTGTATAGTGTGAGTGAATGCTGACTCTGAAACAGCCACAGCACCGGGAATTTCTACTCTTATCTGGAGCTGACCAGTTTGCGGTGATTCTCTTTCTTTGAGAAGTCTGTTTTGATTGCAATGTACTACTCTTATCTATAAATCAAGGCATTTCTGAATTGATGAAAGATTATTTTAGTCTAAAGGTTTTCAGGTTACTTGAATTTTTAAAACACTGAGCTTTATTTCTACTATTTACCCTTTCTTTTTTGCATATCAAGTATTCATTATACTTAAAGCTGTATCTTGAAACTCTGTACTGACTTGCTGTATTTGCACTTGGAGCTATTGAAATAAACGTGATTTTGTTTGCAAAACAAAAAAAGAAGTGAAGACAGGGCGGGCACACCGGCAGGGGCCGGGGATTTGTGAGAGCACAGAGTGTCCTCTTAGTCACCCACTAGGCTCAGCAGGAGGCCTTGCTCATCCAATGAGCTCACCTTGGGCCTAGGGCTATGCAGGATTACCAGCGGCACCCCCGTCCTCCCCCGAGCTGGCCAGGGCCCCCTTCTCCAGGCCAGGCCCTGGACAGATGATCCAGCAGCTTTGGCCATGGCTGCTCTGGCCAGGGGTAAGGCACAGACGCTGATGTCCCTAGGAGTAGCCACACTCCTCCCCTCCCCCCAGCTGGGCAGGCTCAAGGGTCGCAGTGCTGAGCCCCCAGCCTGTCTGTGACTGGATACAGGTGGCTGATTTTCTTTTCAGATTTAACCCTGAGGTATAAAAATCACCAAATTATGTCCCAAAGCCAAGGACAAATTATTTGGTCCAGAGGAGTCACATGACTTAGCCCTGGTCAGAGTGATGCAGACTCTGTCATGAGGGAAGAAGGGGTGGGAAAGGAAAAGCGTGTTCTAATAGGAAGCATGTGCACACCTGCACTGGGCCCACCCAGTGTACTCCCCAGAGAGCAGAGGAGAGGAGATGCCAAGGTCCCAGCCCTGGGTCCCAGGAGAACAGGTATCTCTGAGGCCACAGGACCCGGTGCGGTGGGAATGGGGCTGCAGTAACCACCCCGTATTGCTTCCACATGTCTCTGTGCGGGTTGGGGGAGGGCCCTGGAAGGCGAGGACCTGAGTCTCAGTCTGATTCTCTCACCACTTACAATGGGTCCTTAAGCAACATCCCACCCCTCCCGGCCCAAACCTCAGCTGACCCATCAGTCCAGGGAGGTCTGACCACATACCCCACAGGTAACACAGAATGATCCATTTTCTTCCAGGGAGAAGAAAATTTTAGAATTCAACATATATGTGTCCACGTGTTTTTCTATCTAAAAGTAAGAAAGGAATTTAGCTCTACTAATATTTAACATAAAAATTGACCCAGGGCTTCCCTGGTGGCGCATGGTTGGGAGTCTAACACAGAATGATCCATTTTCTTCCAGGGAGAAGAAAATTTTAGAATTCAACATATATGTGTCCACGTGTTTTTCTATCTAAAAGTAAGAAAGGAATTTAGCTCTACTAATATTTAACATAAAAATTGACCCAGGGCTTCCCTGGTGGCGCAGTGGTTGGGAGTCCGCCTGCCGATGCAGGGGACACGGGTTTGTGCCCCGGTCCGGGAACATCCCACATGGCGCAGAGCGGCTGGGCCCGTGAGCCCGCGCGTCTGGAGCCTGTGCTCCACAACGGGAGAGGCCACAGCAGTGAGAGGCCCGCGTCCCGAAAAAAAAAAAAAAAAAAAAAAAAATTGACCCAGGCACCCCAACTCAGTCTGTTTTGGTCAGTTGTGTCCTCCACATTAGTCAATGTCTGGAAGGAGGTACAGCCGCTCCATCAGGCAGAAAACTTGAGGATGGCACCCTCACTCTATCGTTCAAATTCCAACCTATGGGAACATGTTGCCATTTACATATGCCCAGTTCAGTGGAATTCACAGATTGCAATGTCTGATTCAAACTAAATTAACCTGCCTTAGAAAAGGACAAGTGACCTAAAAAGATTTCTGCCAAGAAATGGCAAGAAAATAGACACACTTCCCCTGATCCTAGGCCACGATTTCATCTGACATTTCAGGAAGGAGAAGCAAGGGTTGCGTGTTGAGTGCTCCAGCGGAGATTTCCAAAAGTGAAATCTTTTTTCATGAGGATAAGGGTGAAGTTTAAACAGTCATTAAGGAAGTAATTTTTTTTGGAAGGACTATAGTATGAGAGAGAATTTAGAGATAAAGTTGAAAAGTGTTCCTATTGTTTATATGATTTTATTGCTGAAAACCTTGTGTGTTCCCAAGATCTTTCATATCCACCCTTCAAAGAAAACAAAAAGGAATTTTTAACTTGCTTTAAAACCTTCCAAATGAAGAGTTTGAGTGAGTGTAAAATCCATTTGGTGAAAGTATTAAAATGCAACATATTCCAATTTCTTTGCAGGAAGAACTGATTGACATGAGAGAAGATGGAAATTTGAAAGTCAATTTTGAACAGAACCTTTGCATAATTGGTGGATGGCATTGAAAACTGAAAAATGAATGTCATGGTTTAATGAGCAGAGCCCACAATGCACCTCATCCGTCTGGATCTAGATATTTTCACGGGGCCTCCTTTTCAGCTGTGACAGCCTTTAAAACTGAATATTGAAATAAACCGCACTTAGTACCAGACATTCAAGTCACTGTGTGAAACCAGGATCTTCGAATCACCTGGCATACAGGTGGAGGTTCAGGCATGCACATTTTATAGCTAAGGAGTCACAAGTACAAAAGAGTAAGACTTGAGGAAGGCTTCACCTCGCAAGGGCAGCCCCATCATAAAGACAAAAATCCCCTCCCCAGGGATAAGAAGGACCACAGTCTTCCCCTTCTCACCCCTCTCACTGCAGCAGAAGGAAAACAAGACTTTCCTTCTGCTCAGGGGCTCTGAGAGGGTAACTGTCTTTCCTGGAGCATCACAGCAAATTGGCAACGGAAACTAAGTGTAAATGCAACCATCCAGAGTGCTAGGTATGGCCTTTTACCTGCTCTGCTCTCTCTGGGCCTTGATGCAGAGCCTGGTGTTTAGTTACCAAAGTTCTCACTCTTGTCTCTGTTGGGAAGCCCTTCCTGCTATTCATTTCAGTCTTGCATGCTGCAAATAAAGCCTAGAATGTTCGGGAGGTTAAGCAGTTCAATCTTCTGCCCCATTGTAGCAAAGAGTATCCCTCTCCAATCTTTGACATCTGTCTTAACCCCAGAGAAGAGAGTCCCAGAGAAAAGTAAGGTCTGCACCTCTGCTACCCTCTCAAGGGGTTCAGCAACTCCCTGAAGCAAGATGATCTTTTCTCTGGCACAAAGATGTTCACGTCGCTCCCTCCCTGCTCCTGCTCTACTTAAAAGCATCCCTGTATCTCCATCGCCCACAGCAGAAAAGCCAGGCTGCTTAGGCTGACCTCCACGCCCTTGACCCCCTAGGTCAGCCCACCTGCATCACTCACCAGCAAGAAACAGAAACCACACTAGCTAATTTAAGCAGAAAGGAATTTCATGCAGGTAATTCTATGCTGACAAAATCACCAGAAAGGCCAAAGGAACAGGCTGCACCGGCAGGAATGGCTCCCAGAAAAACATGGGACGCACCTTGCGAAACACCTCCTCTGACACCATCAGGAAGGTAAAAAATCAGGAGCCGCCCGGGGTCTGTTGGCTTCAAGAAGCATCATCTAACTGATTCAGGGGTCAGGACACCATTTCAGCAACAGCTTCTCCATACCCACAAAACTGGACACTGGATGCTAGAAGGCAGCCACCCCCCAAAATCAGTGTCTCCACAACCAGGCTGAGCAACAAGCCATGTTCCCAAGCCCATTCAACTGACAGAACCTGTTGCCTAATCAGAACTCTAGCAGCAACAGAGTCTGAGGAACGCAGGGGTCAGGGTCCAGCTTCTCCAGCTAAGGAAGGCTCACTCGGCAAAGAATGGGTGGAGGTCGATGCTATATACACACTGTCTCTCCAGATTCTTCTCCAGCATTCTTCCCACCCTCACCCTGAGTTTCAGCTACAGAGAACACTCCAATGGTCCTGGGAGCACCCCAGGCTCCTTCTCACCTCTCTGACTTTGCCCAGGCGGGAGAGCATACCCCTCCACTTTGAATGTGCTCTGAGTCTGAGATGCTTTCTCTGGTGCCAGGAGACAGGGGTTACTATAGCCCAAAGCTGTCCAACAGAAATATGATCAACATGTAATTTTAAACTTTCTAGTAGCCACATGTTGAATAATGGCCACTCGCAAAGTATCAAGTCTTAACTCCTGAAACTTTCTAATGTTACCTTATTTGGAAAAAGGATCTTTGCAGATGTAATTAAGATAAGGATTTCATGGTAAGATTACCCTGGGTTATCTAGGGGAGCCCTAAATGTCATCATATGGTCTTCATAAGACCGAGGTAAAAGATAACACAGACAGGGGAGAAAGCAAAGTAAAGACAAGGCAGAGATTGGAGCAACGTGGCCACAAGCCCAGGAATTCCAGGGCAGCCACCAGAAGGTGGAAGAGGCAAGGGACAGATTCTTCCCAACAACCCAGTTTCAGGTTTCTAGGCTCCAGCCTGCAAATGAATATATTTTTGATGTTTGAAACCCCCAGGTTTGTGGCAATTTGTTATAGCAGCCTCAGGAAACTAATAAAACACATGTCAAATAGTGAAAAGAAGCAGGTGAAATTTATTTTAATAGTATATTTTATTTAACCCAATATCTATAAAATATTATCAACATGTTATCAATATAAAAAGCATCAATGAGCTATTTACATTCTTTTTTTCATACTAAGTCTTTGAAATCTGAATCGTGTTTCACGCCTATGACACATTTCAGTTTGGACCAGCCACATCAAAAGGGCTGAATGCCACATGTGACTAATGGCTACCAGAGAGGACCAAGCATTTCCCCTCCTTTGTAGGATTTGGGGAGCACCAGCCTGGGATTTGGGGACTTATTTGCCCATGAGTCATCCTCTCCCATAGACAGCATGCTCCTTGGGAGCAGGAACCTTGTCCCATTCATCTTGGTATCCCAGCGCCTAAACACAAGAACATTCAATGAATGGTTGTTTATTTTTGGTTGTTTGTTTTTGCGGTACGTGGGCCTCTCACTGCTGTGGGCTCTCCCGTTGTGGAGCACAGGCTCCGGACACGCAGGCTCAGCGGCCATGGCTCACGGGCGCAGCCGCTCCGCGGCACGTGGGATCTTCCCGGACCGGGGCACGAACCCGTGTCCCCTGCATCGGCAGGCGGACTCTCAACCACTGCGCCACCAGGGAAGCCCCCAATGAATGTATTTTGAATGAATGTGTAACAGATTCTCTACAAGAAAAAAAAGCCCTGTCAGAAACTACATTTTTTGTTTGTTTGATTTTCCCTCTTCCTTAGTGAGAGGAGTTCAGGATCCCTCAAAATATACGCTTAGAATCCCTTCTCTTGGAAGGGTAGATGTAGAGCAAGTTGCCCCCAGCAGCCAGGAAAATGCTATATGTTGCAGTTGGAAAGAAATGCTGTGAATAGGCCTGTGTCTATTAAAGAATTTGAATCTGTAATTAATAATCTTCCAGAACTAAAAGCATAAGCCCCCAATGGGTTTCCTGGTGAATTCTACCAGACATTTAAGAAAGAAATTATCCCAATTCTCTACAATCTCCTTCAGAAGCTAGAAACAGAGAGAATACTCTAACTCATTCTATGAGGCCAACATCACTCGAATACCACAACCAGACAAAGACATTACAAGAAAACCACAGATCAATATCTCTCATAAGCATCGATGCAAACATCCTCAACAAAATATTAGCAAATTGAGCCCAACAATGTATAAAAAATTATACAACACAACCAAGTGGGATGTATCCCAGGTACGCAAGCTTGGTTCAATGTTCAAAAATCAACTAATGTACTCCATCACATCCACAAGCAAAAGAGGGGGGAAAATCACACACTCATATCCATAGATGCAGAAAGAAATTCTGTCCCACCCCTTGGGAGGCTGATCCTGTCGAGAGGAGGTGAGGGGAAGGTAGGGGGAGCAGAGGGAGGTGGGGGATGAGGCACCTGAGAGAGGCTGGGGGGGGGGGGGGGGGGGGTCGGTGAGTGGGTGGGGTCTGTGAGGTGACTGAGGCTGGAATCAGTGTTCCTGGGACTGGCTTAAGGCGAAGAAAGCAGCCAAATGTGAACCAGAAGAGTCAAACCTGCCAAGAAAGACTGTAACCCTCAGGCACAGAGTGATAAGCCTGGGGCTCCCAGACCTGAAGAACTGCAAAAACTGGCCTCGGTGTCAGCCCCCAGGAAGGCAGCCAGGGCCAACACCAGGACCGCTCCAATCCTGGACTGACACTTTGACCCCTTGTAACCTGCCGCTTGCACCTGAGAATCTCAGTAGCTGGCTGCCCATGAATAAGGCTGCTGTGGGCAGTGCACCCTGTTTTGCAGCTGCATCCACCCCAAGGGAGGGGCACCATTTTCTTCATTCAAAGACACAACTGCTGGGCTTCCCTGGTGGCGCAGTGGTTGAGAGTCCGCCTGCCAATGCAGGGGACACGGCTTCGTGCCCCGGTCCGGGAGGATCCCACATGCTGCGGAGCGGCTGGGCCCGTGAGCCATGGCCGCTGGGCCTGCGCGTCTGGAGCCTGTGCTCTGCGGCGGGAGAGGCCACAACAGTGAGAGGCCCGCATACTGAAAAAACAAACCAACAAACAAACAAAGACACAACTGCTCACCAGGCTATGGGCCAGCTGGGCTGCGTGAACACCCAGAGACCCCTTTCAACGCCACCATCAAGAGGGATCACCTTTCACAACTTTGCACAGTTGTGCTCCCTCACCTCCCATGACCCAAGCTCATCATGCCTCCATGAAGCCACAGAACATCAAAAACTTTAAGGTCAGAAGCCCTTCCACTGAGCATTATGGGGGCACTGGGCAGCCCACCCACCCCTGAGATTAGCCACTTCGGAGGTCACCATGAGTCCCTGGGCTGGAGACTTTGCTGGCTTCCTAGCTTCAGACCAACCTGCCCAGATGGGGCTCAGCTCTACCAGCTGCAGCCCTCCCCCACAATGGCTGGATGCCCCCTCACAATACTCTGGGACCCCCGGCACAGAACACGGAGGGATTGGAGCCAGGGAGAGGGAATGCCTGGACTTTTGGACTTCCTGCCACCACTCCCACATGGAACTCCCACAATACCGTGCAGAGAGATAATCCATGAGTGAATGAATGAAGTCCAGCAAGGCTTTGAGCCCCTTCTCAAAGCCCTCTAGACACTCAGAGCCTCCTCCCTTTGAGTTAGAAGCCTATTCCCAGGCTAAGAAGAAAAGACAATATCTGTGCCCCGCCTGAGTTCCAACGGGCCCCTACGTGGTGCCTGCCAGTGACCCAGCCCAGAGAGCACAGGAGGGGTCTTTGGGAGGGGTCTCCTGTCCCCTGGCATCCTGCTCCCCCAAGGCCAAGGCTTCACTCTCTGCTAGCCCTGCCAACCCCCGGTTCCTCCCCTGGCTGGCACTGGGTGAAGGGAATGCCTACAGTACACCTCGGTCCTAACAAGCCCTGGGCAAGCAGGGGTTCCCCTGAGCATGTGGTTCCCAGGGAGGGGATGGGCAGCAAGAAGCTTGGGACCCCCCCCCCCACACACACACACCCTGCCCCAGTGCCCACCAGGGCCAGGCCGCCCCCCAGTGCTTCCCTTCCCCTGCCCATGCCAGCCCCACCTGAGCGGTCCAGACCTGCGGGTGGGGCCTCCCAGCTGTCAGGCCACGTGTAGGGCCTGGGAGGGGGGAGAGAGGGCGGGGCTGGCTGGTTGCTCTTAAGGCGGAGCTGGAGGTGAACTGCACCTCCCCCTACTCCTCACCTGGGCTCTGACAGCCTCTCTCCGGCCCAGGAGCCAGGAGTGAACGCAGGAGTGTCTTGCCTGCCCGGGACACCAGGTAGGTGCCTTTATTCTTTAAGGAGAAGAGAGAGAGAGGCTCAGCTTCTCCACGTCTCCTGGGGCTCGGAGTGAAGGTGGAGAGAAATGGGGGAGAGGCTGGGCATGAGCGGAAGATGGTCTCAGGACCACAGACCCGAGTTCTGCACTTCGGGAGAACTTAATCTGTAGCCCTCAGTGTACAGATGAGAGAACCGTGGTCCAGGGAAGGGAAGAGGCTTGCCCGGGGGGCCCCCGAGGCTTGGGAAGGGAATGAACCCAGAACCCAGCCTCCTGCCTCCCAGCCCGGAGTCCCTGGGGCCTGGTGGTGAGCTGAGCCCCCGTGCTGGGCCCTTCAGAGGCCACCAGGAATCCAGGGGGTGGCGGCATGGCCTGCACTGGTCCTGCGGGTCCCTGCCTGCTGTCCCAGGGTCTGCTTCACTGGGTCTGGGTGGAGAGCATGGGACAATCAAAGCCACTCTTCGAGCAAAGGGGTGGAGTGTGGAATTGGGCTATTGGGACAAGGTGCTTTGGGGGAGATTCAGCCTTCCCTCTCTGCCACCCTCTCCCTGCATTGACCTGGGCTTGTAGAAGGGAAAG
>NW_006791954.1:4891591-4899088 GCF_000442215.2 Lipotes vexillifer | reverse complement strand
AGTAAGTCAGGAGAAGAAGCTGGCCAAGAAATGGATGAGGGGATTTTCCCAGGAATCAGGATCCCCCGGCCTCCAGAGCCCTTGGGAACAAAGAAAGAGATTCCGGTCCAGTGAGTGGGCGGGTCCTATAAAAAGGGGCCCTCCCTACCCACTACAGCCCGCCTACATACATACACACAGCACTGAGCCCAGGGACCTTCCGTTCACCTTTAGAGCCGGAAGGAAAGAGCTAGAGAAGTGTGCTGGTGGGGACAGGAGAGGGAAGGTGTCCGGGAATAAAGGAGTGAGACCAGCCCTGGGAGGTCCAGTGGTGCTTCAGGGAGTGTTAAAAGTGAGAAGAGTTTGAAGAAGACCCCAAGGGGCTGCCTGCCTGTTGCTCAATCCCAGGCCTGTCCCGCTTTGTTCCGGAACCCAGAATGGGCAGAGAGAGGTGAAAGGGATCTTAAATCTATGAAGCAGTGGCATAGAGTGTGGGACTTGGAGCTAAGACCACCTGGGTTCAAATCCCAGTTCCACTACTGGGTTCTGTGGGTTGTATGACCCCAGGCAAATCCCTTAACCTCTCCAGCCCCACAGGAAGAGTACCTTTTTCAAAGAACCATTGAGAAAATGAAATGAGTATGTTTTAAGAGTCTGTTATGATCACATTCCCATTATACAGATGGGACAACTGAGGCCCAGAGAGGAACGGACACTTGCCCAGCATGGCACAAAAGCACTTTCCAAATCAGTAGGCAGACATCCTGGGTCCGGGTCCTGGTCCTGGGGGAGGACCCAGGTCCCCAGTGTGCTCCCCAAGGACCGTAACCCCAGGCTCCTCTTTGAGGCCCAGCCAAAAACCCTGCAGGATGTGCTGAGATCCTGCCCTGGCAAACCCAGGCCGCTTGGAGCCAAAGCTCCACGTCCTCAGCTGCCCCCAGAAAGGAGCTCGGAGGCCCGTTCCCTTCCACTGCCATTTATAGACACGCTTCCCGAGGCTGGGATGCGCCCGCCCCCTCCAGGACCTGGCCAAGGAGAAGTCTGGCAGCAGGGCTGGCAGGAGCCGTGGGGGAGAAGAGGGTTCTGGCTTTTCTCATTAACTTACTGTGCGAACTTGGGGCAACTCACACCCCCTCTCTGGACCTCAGGTGTTCCTCAGCATTTGAACTCTGTGTGGTATAAGGAGCTAAGAGTCTAAAGTCCACAGCCTGCGTTTGAATCCCAGCTCTACCACTTTTCTGGGTGTGTGGCCGATACAGATTTCTTAACCTCTCTGAATCTCAGTATCTTCATCTGTAAAATGGGCTGGTAATAGGGATCCAGTACTTCCTAGGGTTATGAGAGGATTAAAAAGAGTTACCATAGGGAAAATCAGTGCCTGGCACATGGTGAGTGCTCAAAAAAAAAACGGGAGCTATTATTATTTATTATTATGAAGGTATTATATTCTATTGATATATAAGCCCTTATTTCCAAGTAATATTTAGAATTGTCCAACTGGTTTTCACAAGCAACACCTCGCTGGTTCCATACCACCCTCCAGGAGGGCACAAGGCAGGAATTCTTATTCCCAGCTCACAAATGAGGAAACTGAGGGTCAGAGTTACACCTTAAGGAACTGTTTGAGCTGGGATTCGAATCTGAATCTTCAGACTCGAGAGTTCACATTCATTTCATTTGCCCCAGGCTGGTCGCAATGCCTTTTCCAACACTAGGGTCTGACTCTAAAGCAGGATGTGGTGGAGGCACCTTAGAAGAGAGAAGAGGCGTTGGAGGGTACCTTGGTCAGGGTGGGGGAGTGGGGCCAGTGAGGCTCAGAGCAGGCAGTGGTAGCACAACCAGCATATCCCAGCTCCTTACAGGTTTCTTGGCAGCCTCTGTTCCAGAACCTCTTACTTCCTGTAAGAAACCACTAACATGTGGCATTAAGGCTAGACAAGGGGAAGAACTTCCCACTTAAAGGAAAGGAGGAATTTGAGACATCTTTTTCCCAGATGAGCCCCCAGGGAGTGAATATCATCTGATGATGTCACTCTTCAGATCAGAACTGTTCTGTGGGGGCTTCCCTGGTGGCGCAGTGGTTGAGAGTTCGCCTGCCGATGCAGGGGACGCGGGTTCGTGCCCCGGTTCGGGAAGATCCCACATGCCGCGGAGCGGCTAGACCCGGGAGCCATGGCCGCTGAGTCTACACGTCCGGAGCCTGTGCTCTGCAATGGGAGAGGCCACAACAGTGAGAGGCCCGCATACAGCAAAAAAAAAAAAAAAACTGTTCTGTGGTTCACCATTGCCCTCGGGGTTGAGTCAGCACTACTGAGCCCAGCCTGCAAGGCTCTGCAGGGTCTGGCCAGCCTGCCTTCCCCACCCCAACTTCCCCTCCATCCACCCTAGGTTCTCTCTGTTTCCCAGATGCTCAATATCTCCCCTGTCCATCAGGCCTCTGAATACACTTGCCTCCTCACCCCTACCTGGCTCGCCCAGCCAGCTCCTGCTTTTCCTTCTTGTCTCCCTTTATGTACCCCTTCCTCCAGGAAGTCCTCCCTGACCTCCCCCACTAGTGCCTACAGAGTCCCCTCTGCCTCCCTGCCTCCCCTCCTCCCCGATGGCACTGTTTATGATTGCTCACCTGCTTACCTGTCTGTTTCACCAACTGGCCCACATGGAGTAGCAGCTAAGTGCAGGGGCCCTAACATCATGCAGTCTGGGGTCCAGTCCTGCTCTGACACCTGTTGGCCTGATGACCCTTGGGCAAGTTACTTACCTCTCTGTATCTCAGTTCTCCCATTATAAAATGGAATAATAATAGCATCTACTAACAGGGTTGTTATGAGGATTTTTAAAGGTTTTATGTGTAAATACTAGGGCATAGGTGCACAGTAATTACTCAGTAAATATTAGCTAGTATGTATTTAATAAATAAGGCTGGGACATAGTAAGTAGCCAACAAACGTCTATTGAAGTTATTTTATTTAATCATCACCTGCATAATGTTTATTATGTGCTAGGCATATTCTAAACATATTTCAAATATCAGCTCATTTTATAGATAAGGAAACCGAGGCACAGAGAAGTTAATTAACTTGCCCAACATTGCACAGCTAGTAAGTGGTGGAGCCAGGTTGCAAACCTGGGGCAGACTGGCTCCAGCAGCCATGCTTTTAAATGAGTGAATTTAAATGACTGAATAAATATGCCTTTGTTTCGGGGGAAGGGAGCCCGGGGCTTCATCTACAGAATTTACTCAGTTCCCACCCTCGCTCTCACCCCAGCTTCTTTCAGGTCCCAAGAGCTCCTGATTGGCAAGTGACATCTGTGGGATGTGAGGCTGGTTGGAAGCCAGAGGTAAACTGCCAGGTCACTACTTCCGCTATGTCACAGGTGATGTCCAGCCCCCTGCTGGCAGGAGGCCCCGCAGTCGGCTTGGCTTCCTGTGAGGAACCCAGGAGGGTCCTGCACCCAGCACCCAGCCCCGGCCTGCCGCCCCAGTGTCCTTACTACACCACAGAAGGCTGGGGAGCTCAGGCCCTGATGGCCCCCATGCCCTGCAAGGAGCCCCCCAGCAGGCTCCAGCAGGCCCCACAGGCTGGAGCCAAAGCCGGCTGCCTCCTGCAGTCCCCTGGGGAGCAGGCCTCGGCAGCCTTGGAGGACCTTGACTCCTACATTGACTTCTCGCTGGAGAGCCTCAACCAGATGATTCTGGAACTGGACCCCACCTTCCAGCTGCTCCCTCCAGGGCCTGGTGGCCCCTGGGCTGAGCCCACCCAGAGCACTACCTCGAGGAGAAAGAAAGAAGAGCCTGAAGCTTTGGGTAAGGAACTGGGGCACAGTGCCAGGAGGAGGGCTTGGGGACCAGACCTCATGAGGAAGGAGTTTTCTATCAAATCAGAGGAGCAGGGGAGGAGTGCTGTGCAGCTCTAAACAAGTTACTTAACCTCCCTGTTTTCTCTGCTCTATAACAGAGATAAATATAAGTAGCCCTCACTGTCCAATTCTATTTGGTTCTTGAGTTTGGAAAGTGATGGATACCTGTTTTATGTAATTTTTCAGAGAATTTAAATAAGCTAATATAGATAAGCATATTATACAATGCCATGCATATAAATAAGAGCTTGATAAATGTGGTGTCCCTGAATCTCACTGTTCTATGGTGTCTCTCTTAGGTCCTAGCCTGGGCACCCTGAAATTTTGATAGGAACGGTATTTTCACCTTACCCATAACAATAAATGTAAATAACTTCGAGTATAGGTAATAGTAAATATAGTAAATAATTGGGATGTGATGAATTTTTGAGTGTTTATTACTTTTGTTTTTAATATGTTATTTCATTGTAAGTTTGTGTAGTTTAATCTTCAGTACTGGTTTAGCCATTACTAAAGATTAAACTACACAAACTTACAATGTTTATATAATTTAGCAACCAGCTGGAAAAAATCTTGAAGATTTAACAATCAGCTTTCATGAGTTGGTTCAAGCCAACTCCAGGATACCACCATGTCCAGGAGTATCCAGAAATCTCTGCATCTGGCTTCAGTTTCCCAAAGAGTTTCAAGTACACTTTGAGGATGAGGGTCACGGAGCAGCAGCCCCATTAGACAGGCTGGAAGACTGAGGCCTCCAGAGGTTTAATCAGCGTGGGTTAGAGGGTGTGGTGAGGATTAGAGATGGGATCCAGGAGAATTTCTACTTATTGAGCATTTATCATTCTATCCAGGCACTGTGCTGAGCATTTAGTAATTGAACCTTTGAGCTTCCCTATCCACCTCCATGAGACGAATATTTTATCCCCATTTTACAAACAAAAAGACTGAGGTCGATGGACTTGAGGAAGGAGCCAGTCTAGCCTAATCACTGGAATGAGGCAAACCTTACACAAGCTGTTTACTTCACTTCTTTGCGTCTCAGATTCTTCATCTGTAAAATAGAGATGAGTTTGCACTTCAAAGGGTGTTGCAGGGATTGAAAAAATAACATTTGATGGGTGTTTATCACAAATCCTGGGACACCGTAGGTCACGATAAATGGTGGCTGTTTGTAGTCAACATTGGGGTTGCGACTAAGACCAGCCGCAGGACAGGTTCAGGCTCTGGGGTGGAGGTCAGCCCGGCACACAGGTCCCTCTGGCAGCCGGGCTCCTGGTCTCCAGCCAGCCTTCTGCTCCTCCCATGAAGCATTGCCTGACAAGCCTAGTAAAAGAACCACCTCCAACCCTCAAGAGTCTTCCTGCTTCTTAAGGCCAGTCGTGGGCATGTCTCTGCAGGAAAGGTGACTTGGGCCTAATTATCGCTGGCAGGAGCCAGCCTAGGACTTTAATGCTCATGCCCCAGGGTAGGGCTTCCATACACTCAAGGCCAGCTGGGGCAAGACCAACCTCTGTGGGGTGTGCACTTGTACAGGGTAGGGGTGTTGATAACAGGGTCCTTCCTCCAAGGGACCAATGGGCAGTTGTCTGCGTTCTCAGATGCCCTGGGCACAGCCTGCCATCTTGAGGATGTGTCCAGCAGACTCTGGGCAGCAGAGGGTGCCAGAGAGCAGCAGTAGTCAGAGGGTCCTGATGAAGCCACCTAGCTCTGCCCTCGCTCCTTCTGATGGAATTTTTTAAAATCCTCTCCTCCAACCTCTGCCTGGACACCTGTGATGCCTGGGAGCTCACTACGTCCTCGGACAACCAGCAGGTCAGCTCCCCGTTAGTAAGTTCTCTGCCATCACTAAGAAGAGCGAGAGCCTGCAGGTCACTGTGGTGGCTGCACCTTGCTCCCCAAACCCTCCCCTCAGACCACTGCTACTGGTGACAAAGCTCTCCCAGCCCATGGCACCGCAGTGAGTTTTCATCCAGCCAAACGTATCCAGTGCGTAGAACTCCTCTGTTTGCACTCTCATCCATCCTACTTTGGGGATGTTGAGTGGAAGACGTTCTATAATTGTGATGCTAGCAGACGTTCACTGCTTCTCTTTGTCCTAACTTGGCAAAAGCAAAAATTAAACATCGGCGATCTTGTGTCGATCCCTCCCCTAAAAATGTCCAGATAGATTTTTGTTAACACATAATTCCACCCTGTGAAGGAAATACTGGAAACCCCATTTACAGATGAGAAGACTGAGGCTCAAGGAGAGGAAGCGATGGCCACAGTCACACAGCTAGTGAGTGGTAGGTCAGCTCAAAGCCCGGGCCTCTGGGCTCCAAAGTCCACGTTCTTGCCTTTCTCTCTTCCTTGGAGCTAGTTTCCTGCCCTCCAGGGCTTCAGTGAGGCTCCACCGCCCTAGTGCTCTCAAACCTTCATCCAGCTCCCTGCCTCTGCCTCTTGCTTACCTTCCTTCAGATTTACCCTGGGGGGGAGGGGGAGGGGGTACCAGTCCCACAGGGAACATGGCTTCTGGAAGTAAATACCATACCCCTTCCTTTATCCTCTCCGCCACCCCTCCCCATCTTTGGAACAGGCCCCCGCGTTTTATTTTCCAGAATTTCTGCCAGGCAAGGCGGGTTTGCCAATCCCAAGTGAAGGGTGTTTAACAACCGTCTCTCCAACCCTCCACCCACCTGGCCTGGTGCCAGGTGCCTGCATCCACCCAGCACTGCTCAGACTTGCCCCACGGGCCTGTAAACAGCCGCTGCTCCCAGGTGATAGGGTGGCGGCCCTCCACCTGCCCAGCCACATCCACCCCGGGGCAGCAGCGGGAGTGACTCACAGCTCTAGGACACCGCCCTCCCTTCCGGCAAGGCCTTTCTTTGGTAGGTGTTCGGATGACCCTGTGAGTAGGACCCAGAGCTTCACCAGGCCGAGAGACGCCCCCCCCCCCCCCCCCCCCCGCCAAAGCAGCCAGGCACCTTCTCACGGTCAAGGTCTTGGGAAAGGGTCCTGAGGAGTCCCTCCCCGTGGAAGAGCCCACCCCACCCCCAAACAGAGCACGGGAGCAGGCCTCAGTTTCTTCAACCTTTCTGAGCCTTGCTTTCTCGTCTGTTACATGGAATTAAGAATGTTTCCTACTTAGATCGAGTCATGAGTATTAAAAGAACTAACACAGGTAACGTGTCTGTAGCAGCGCTGGTGCACAGCACTCAGTAAATACCAGCCTTTATTTAAAACGATGCAATAGGGCTTCCCTGGTGGCGCGGTGGTTGAGGGTCTGCCTGCTGATGCAGGGGACGCGGGTTCGTGCCCCGGTCTGGGAAGATCCCACATGCCGCGGAGTGGCTGGGCCCGTGAGCCATGGCCGCTGAGCCTGCGCGTCGGAGCCTGTGCTCCACGGTGGGAGAGGCCACGGCAGTGGGAGGCCCGCGTACCACAAAAATAAACCAAAAACCAAAAAAAACGGTGCAATAAATGTGAGCTCCACTGCCACATTTCTCCAAGCCTCAGTTTCCTCCTCTGTAAAAGCAATGCCTGCTGGCACTGGGCATAAAGGCTCTTGTGAGGCTTGAGAGGATTATGGGTATAAACACTATAAAATCCTATTTAAAAAAAAAAAAGTTGTGGGCTTCCCTGGTGGCGCAGTGCTTGAGAGTCCGCCTGCCGATGCAGGAG
>NW_006791954.1:4877301-4890158 GCF_000442215.2 Lipotes vexillifer | reverse complement strand
AAAAAAAAAAAAAAAAAAAAAAAAAAAAAAAAAAAAAAGTTGTGCTTGCCAACCTCGCAGAAGAATCCACCCCATTCCAAGACTTCTTCTCTTTCAGAGCCCACAATACATTGTGCCAGATATTCTACTCTTGCCCTCAGCAGTGGGACCCCCACCTTAGCCAGAGAGTATTAGCCATCTGGCCAATACTGCCCCCCAGAAGCAGGCAGGCAGGAGATGCTCCTTGAAGCCCACCATGGACCATGCTCCAGGCTCCATTCATCAGTGTATTTCATCCTCACCACAACCTTGGAAGGGTGGTTTTAGATCCCCACTTTACAGATGAGGAAACTGAGGCTCAGAGCAGTTAGGAAAATTACCTGATGCTTCTTGGCGGGAAAGTGGCGAAGCCAAGACTCACACCCAGGTTTGTCGACAAAGCCAGGCCTGTTCCTCCTGGCATGGGACAGCATGCCAGCGCCCCTCATCTGATGCAATCCTCCACCCCCACCTGGCCCACGCAGGCTCAGACAGAAGCAGTAGCCATGAGCAGGGCCAGAAGATCCTCCCCAGGAGCGGGCTGGGGCAGGCAGGGACTCCACAGTCACGCTGGGTGGGGGGATGGTGCGTGTGCCAGAGCCCAAGGGGGTGGGAGGCTGGCAGACAGGAGCCAAGGGTGCAATTTCCCACCGACTCTGCCCCAGATTCCATCTGGGGAAGCCAGAGGCAGGACTCACAGCCCTCCAGAGGGAGAAACTGGGTAACCCCCATCTTCCACCACCTTTCCTAGAACAGCACCGAGGACAGCTCCCCTCCCCCAAGTCAGGAGGTGAGGTGCCCATCCTCACCATGGGAGAACCACAGGGTACCCCACTCTAGGAAGAAACAAGGTCTCAGAACAAGAGTCCTAGATGCCCCCATTGGGGAATGAAAAGAGCACCAGAGTGAGTCAGCAGCCTGGGGTGCTAAGAGGCCCACAGCTCAGTAAGGCGGCATGCCCTGCCCCCAGAGAGTTCTCGCTCTAAAGCTAACCCTAAAGCGAACTCCTCAACCTCCAAGGTGCACCCAGATCGCCAAGAATCTCGCTAAAATGCAGATTCTGATTCAGCAGGCCTGGGGTGAAGCCAGAGATTCTGCACAACTCCTCAGCTCCCGAGTGAAGCCGTGTTGCTGGGCTGGGGACCACAGAGGTGCGGCCCAATGCACACTGGAATCAGCTGAGGAGCTAAGCCACCCTGAGGCCTGGGACCACCCCCAGAGGTTCTGGTCTAATAGGCACTGGATGGAGCCTGGGCTTTAGGACCTTTAAAAGCTCATCGGGTGATTCTAGCATGCAGCCAAGCTTGAGAACCCCTGCCTGCATTGCAGGCACAGACATAGAAATAGCTTTCACAGGCCTGAGTGATAGAGGCATCCGAAGATGTGACTGGTGCAGTCATTTCAACCTGGGGAGTGGAACCCACATGAACGAGAGGATCTCCCAGTTTTAAAGGACTTACTATGTGCCAGATGCAGTGCTATGCTGCCTACATTCATCTCAGTTCATCCTTACTGTAACACTAAGAGGATGCGTACAGCTGCCCCATTCTACGGCCGTGGAAACTGAGGCTCTAGGTGGTGAAGTCATTGGGCCAAGCTCTCTCAGAGTAAGTGGCAGAGCCAGATCTGAAACCTAGGTCTGTCTACCTCCAGGACCCGTGTTCATGGCACTGTCTCTCCCCACCCAAGGGAAGATGTCACAGAGAGGGTGACTTTGAAACTGGGCCCTGAAGGTGGAGCTGAATGCTGATCATGATTCCAATAAACGTCTCTCTGGGCTTCAACTTCCTCATCTGTATAAGAAAGGGGAGGGACTTCCCTGGCAGTCCAGTAGTTAAAACTCCATGCTTCCACTACAGGGGGCACGGGTTCTATCCCTGGTCGGGGAACTAAGATCCCACATGCTGCACAGCTTGGCCAAAAATTAAAAAAAAAAAAAAATATATATAAACACAGAAGTACAAGACAAAGGCGAATGAGACTTCTCTTATATCTTAGCAACATTTAGATGGAAATCAAATTTAAATGCAGTCCACTCTGCTTTTGAAGAGGCTTTGGTTCAGCTCCCAAATCTCGATTGCTTGACGCAGTCTCCTATGAGAATACTCAAAAAAAAAAAAAAAAAAAAAAATATATATATATACACACACACACACACACACACACACACACACACACACACACACATACGTATATATATGTGTGTGTGTGTGTGTGTATATATATATATATATATATGTATGTATAAAGAAAGGGGAGACCAGATGGTCTTGAGGACCCTTCCAGCATCCTTGTTCTGCGAGTCCAGTCTCCCTGGTTTCACCAATGCTCTGTTTCTCTCTCCAAAGATATAAAGTACATCGAGGTGACCTCGACCAGATCAAGGTGCCACGACGGCCCCCAGAGCTGCTCCAGCCCATCTGTCACCCCACCCTTCGGCTCCCCTGGCTGTGGCGGCCTTCTCCTTTCCAGAGACATCCCCCGAGAGACTCGGAGCAACAGTGAGAGCCTCATCTTCTCCGGGAGCCAGGGCAGGGGGCACCAGCGCCCCTCTCCCCCCTCGGGGGCCCCTTCCTCTCATCCACCACCCTCTCCCAGCATCTCCATCCCTGGAATGGGAAACAAGGCCTCAGACCGCCATGGCTTGGGCTCCCCACTGGTGGCTTCCCCAGCCTTGGAGAAGGGGCTGGGGGGCAGGGTCTCCATGCTGTCAGCCAGCCCAGCATCTGATGTCAGTTACGTGTTTGGAAGGTAGGTCACCCCCACTGCAGCTTCTGACGTTGCCTCCACAACTCCACACACACACACACACACACACACACACACACACACACACACACACACACGCATCCTAAAATCACAGAGGGACACTCTACTCTTTCTGAGCAAAATCTGGGCATGTACCAAAAATAAAAGTGAATGTTCTCTTTGATGCCATCACAGCCATTTGGCTCTGAAGCTTTCCTCGAGCATTTAGAATATGATTCAATATACAAAAATCTTGACTTCTACCTACCTCTCGGGAAAAGAACCACACTGCATTAATGAGGCTCACCTGTACCCTTTCCAGCCTTCCTACAGCCCATCTGTAGGAAGGATTTTTTTTTTTTTTTTAATTTAAAAAACCCCAAACACAGGATGTAAACAGAATCGGGGGTCTGGAATGAACCATCCAGGAAAGGAAAACCTCCTTCGTCTTTGTTCCTGGCAAAATCTAGCAGGAAGGAGACAAAACTGCCTGGGCATTGTTTACAATCACCCCAGCCCAATTCTCTGCAGGCCTCAGAGCAGAGCCACACGCATACCCATCCTGCCCAGGAAGAGCAAACCCCAGGACCTCTGTCCCCCATACCAACTCCAAAACCACTGTGCCAAGGCAGTCCCTGGCAAGGAGACTGGGATTCCACAGCCATGCCCGCTGGCACAGGCCTCTGAGCTCAGGCATAAGCCTGGCTGGATGCAGAGCTGGCCTCCTTCTCTTCCTCCAGCTGGGGAATTCCGTCTGCATGGGCCATGGGCATGGTCCAGCTCAGGTCCAGCCTGTGTGCAGGACTCTTGGGAGTGCTGGGGGGCTGGTGTGACAACTCAGTTGGACCTGCCTAGCTGGGAAGGCAGAGGGAATAGGGAATAGAGTCCAGCCTAAGCCCATGTGACCTGCAAGGGGCCAGCCCACTGGCTACTTTAATTGACCACAGACCCTGCAATGCAGGTACACTCCTGTATCCTTCAGCATCCCTTGGGGATCAAGTGGGCATACCCTTTGCTCAGGGCTATGGGGTGGGGGGTTGGAGTATGCACTACTCTGACCAAAGCCATGGGTACCTAGATCACTAAATTCCAGAGCCTAGCTCTGGCCCCTAAGTGTCCACCCCCACCCACTAAAACTCTGCCTGTCTGGTGCTCTCCCCATGCCACAGCCAGTCCCTCCTCCGCTCCAGCATCTCCAGCCATCAGTCATCTTCGAGATCCTTGGAAAGCCCAGCCAGCTCTTCCTCCAGCCTTGGCCCAGTGTCCTTGTATACGAGAGCCAGTGACCTCCAGGTCCCCAGCAACCCCACCCCAAGCATTGGCCAGCCCAGAGCAACCCATTCCTCACCACTGGCCAAGGAACATGCCAGCAGCTGTCCCCCATCCATCACCAACTCCATGGCGGACATACCGATCGTGCTGATCAACGGCTTTCCAGAACCAGGATCTCCCCCATCCCAGAGGACCCCAGGACCCCAGGCCTTTGTCTGCCCTGGGGCTACTTCTTCCAGCAACCCCTGTGCAGCCACCAGGAGCCACGGCCAGACCCTGCCAGATGCCCCTCTCACCACATCCCCAGAGGGTAAGCTGTAAACCAATCAGTACCTCACACTTCATGAGGTTTGGCTAATGGGGAATAGACAAAGCACCAATGCATTTGCTTCTGCAACAGCAGGTCAACCAACACACTGATTAAGTACCTACTGTGTGCCTAGCACTGTGCCACATAGTAGGGACACAGTCTAGAAAGAGAGAAAAAAAAAAACAAAGGATCACTGTAGAGTAGGAGAAACACAGAGGTAAAGAGATGTTCTAAGTCTTATGGGGCTACAGAGGAAGGAGTGAGACTTTTCATCTGGGGACTGAAAAGGCTGGAAAGTGGATCAGAAGTCGATGGCCGGAGCAGGAGAGGAAGGGCAGTCCCAGCAGAGGGAACATCCAGGCCATAGTCACGAAGGTATGGAAGCACGTGGCATGTTTAGGAAATGACTGGAATGTTGGGTGCGGGATGAGGTCATCGGGAGTAACTTGGGCCCAGATTGGGAAAGACCTTGAATGCCAAGCAAAAGAGTGCACTTTACCCTTTAGGCAATAGGGGACCATCGGAGACTCTCAAACAGGAGAGCGATGGGGTCAGAGACACACGTTCAATCGATCACTCTGGCAGCTGCGTGGCAGATGGATTGCAGGGCCTGGCTTGGCAGGGAGAGCAGTTTTTCTTTGGTTCTGTTTGGGTTTTCATCACAAAGTGGTCCAGGGCAGGGCAGAGGGTGGAGGAGAGAAGACAGAGCCAGGAGACCCTCAGGATATGGAAGCAGCAGGCTTGATGACTAACCCAAGAGAGGGAGAGGGAGAGTCAGTCCTAACTCTGACATTGGTGGATGACGAACACAGCCAGGGGAACGGAGACAATGCATTCCAGTTCAGACAGCTAAAAACCACAAAACAGCAAACACCCTCCTTCCCGTAGTCTGTGACTACAGGCGTCCAAAAAGAACAAAAAGCCCAAAGCAGTAAACACAGAGGCTAAGCCTCAGCACCCCCAGGGTGTTTCTCTCCCAGGAGCAGAGCCCACGGCTCCCTCGTGGCTGAGCCACGAGGCTCCCCGGGCCTCTCAGTCCTCACTGGGCCACAGACGTCAAGGTACTCCTGGGGGGTGTGAAATGTTCACTGTACCCCGCTGCTCGCTCCCACCCAGGAAGCTGTGTCAGTGCAAGCAAGAGAAAATGAGGTGATGAGTATGCCTTTTTTTTTTTTTTTTTTTTTTTTTGCGATATGTGGGCCTCTCACTGTCGTGGCCTTTCCCGTTGCCGGACGCACAAGCTCAGCGCCCATGGCTCACGGGCCCAGCCGCTCCGCAGCATGTGGGATCCTCCCGGACCGGGGGCACGAACCCGTATCCCCTGCATCGGCAGGCGGACTCTCAACCACTGCGCCACCAGGGAGGCCCGATGAGTATGCCTTTGAAGCTGCTCCGATCTGTTCCTAGGACAAATCATTTGCAGATTTCAGTACTTTTTTTTTTTTTTTCGCGGTACACGGGCCTCTCACTGTTGTGGCCTCTCCCGTTGCGGAGCACAGGCTCCGGACGTGCAGGCTCCAGACGCGCAGGCTCAGCGGCCATGGCTCACGGGCCCAGCCGCTCCACGGCATGTGGGATCTTCCCGGACCGGGGCACGAACCCGCGTCCCCTGCATCGGCAGGCGGACTCTCAACCACTGCGCCACCAGGGAAGCCCCAGTACATTTTTTATAATGAGTTACTCTCAGCTGGCCACGACACACCTTTTCAAGATGCCAAAACTGAGAACCACTGCTCTCTGCCTTAGGGACCCAGGAAAATGGGCATTTTCGCATCTCAAAGAGCACATTTACTTAGCCTAAAGGGATTTTGCCCCTTTAGGCATCTGGAGATACAATGGAGTAGGGGTAGGGGAGGGTGGGTTGAATGGCACTGCTGGGTGGAGGAGGGGGTCGGGTCTCTCAGCTCCCCTCTCTCTAGTCTACAGGGTCCCCCTCCTCTGTCTGTCTCCAGGCCCTGCCAGGGACATGCAGCCCACCATGAAGTTTGTGATGGACACATCTAAATACTGGTTTAAGCCAAGCATCACCCGAGAACAAGGTAAAAGGGAAGCCGTGTTTTAGGGAATGAGTGACCCAGGAATCAGGTCCAGGTCCTGGCACCCCACATGGGGCAGATGGGGCCCTGGGTCCATGGAGAGGAGGGAACGGCAAATGGCAGGTCCAGGGAAGGGGGGGTGTCCCGTGAACCCCATGACCTGCAGGAATGGTGGAGGTTAGACGATAGAAAGGACTTCCTGGGAACCAAAGGTGATTCTGTACCATCTGCTCTATGAAGACCCAATGGGGCTGAGGCACAGAGGGTGTCCGGGTTCGGTGGTGACTGTCTCTGACCCAAGGCTTGTTTCAGCCATCGAGCTGCTGAGGAAGGAAGAGCCGGGGGCTTTCGTCGTGAGGGACAGTTCTTCATACCGAGGCTCCTTTGGTCTTGCCCTGAAGGTGCAGGAGGCCCCTGCACCTGCCCAGAACCGAACAGGTAGGCACCTGTCTCTGTCCTCACTCAAGACCTCTAGGAGGCAACAGGGTGTGGTGGGTTCCAGTCCCGGCTCTGCCCCTGGCTTGTGGGGTGACCTTGGGCCAGTCCCATAATGACTCCTGGGAGGAGGGCCTACCTCAGCCCCCTCCCCACTGCCCCCCAGCACTGAGGCTCCCCGAGTCCCCAGATTCCCTGCTCTACCCTCGTGGTGGGAAGAGGAGGATGGTCCCAGCCCCCCTCCAGGCTGCTCTCTTCTGGGTGCCCACCTCTGTCCAGACGGGATTTCTTGTGAGGAAACCTAATGTAGTAATAACATGTGTGCTAGCTTAACCCCGCATACAACACACATCGATGGGGCATCCACCCTGCCCCAGGCACTGTGCAAGGCACCACGGAGACCTCACTGGGGAGAGAGATAGAAACAGATCATTACATTACAAGGTACCTGGGTCACAACACCTCACCTAAGGCCCAGGACTGTAGCTCTCACACAACAAATGGGTGAGGTAACAGACACTCCCAGAGGGAGTTAATGACCCCCCAGAGCAAGCAAGTGATAGAGCGAGAGGATTAAAAACCCCGTATCCACATTCTCTACAGGACGCCTCTCTGTTTAAATAAGAAAGTGACCTCTGGGCAGCGTTAGTTATCAAGGAAGCCTTGCCAATGAGCCCAAAGAAAGCAGGAAGCTGCAGGCTGGTGAGGAGGCAGGGGCGTGGTCCCCCCTCCCAGGGTCAGCCTGGCGCCAGCAGGGACCATCTGGTGGAGAATAATAGCACCTGGGAGGGGGTGGGTAGGGAGAGAGGGAAACCAGGACAGAGAGCTGTGATTTGATCTAAACAGAGCCGGCAGCCATCCCTGATGGCTGTTGAAACCAAAAGAAAGAATTACTGGACACGGAAACCTTTGAGCTAAAGGTGTGGGCACCTCCTTCGTGGGAGGCCTTGAGGATAAGATTCCTACCTGCTGTCCCACCCAGAGGCAGAGGGTTGGACAAGTTAACCTCTGGATGGGCCCCGAGGAGGCAGGTCAGGAAATGAGTTGCACTCCCATCCACATGCTTTATCTGTCCAGGCGAGGACAGCAGCGACCTCATCCGTCACTTCCTCATCGAGTCTTCTGCCAAAGGGGTGCATCTCAAAGGAGCCGAGGAAGAGCCCTACTTCGGTGAGCTGAGCATCTGCAGCCCCCAGGCCCCTGGGCTGTGGCCTGGGAAGGCCTCCTTATGCTGGGCTCCTGTTTCCTTGCAGGGAGCCTCTCTGCCTTCGTGTGCCAGCATTCCATCATGGCCCTGGCCCTGCCCTGCAAGCTCATCATCCCAAAGAAAGGTGGGCTGGGTCCCCAGACCTGTTTGTTCTCAGTAGAAAGGTTCCTGCGGGTCACTTCTCACCTTATTTAGGGATCATTTTAGTGTCATAGTTAAAAGTGCACACTCTGGGGGAATTCCCTGGCGGTCCAATGGTTAGGACTCGGCGCCTTCACTGCTGAGGGCTCGGGTTCAATCCCCGGTCGGGGAACGAAGATCCTGCAAGCTGGCCCACGCAACCAAAAAAAGAAAAAAGAAAAAAAGTGCACGCTCTGGAGTCCGTCCACATCTCCACTTCCTGGCTGTGAGAATTTGAGAAGGTCAACCTCTCTGAGCCTCCATTTCCTCATCTGTGAAAGGAGCACAGTCACCATCACACCTCCTTCTAGGACTGGTGTGGGGATGCAGCGAGAGAGCTCAGGCAAGGCTCTTGGCACAGTGCCTGGCGCAGAGCAGATCTTAAGAAATAGTAGCTCCTTCCTCAAGAGGATGAAAGGAGCATAAATCTGCCCGTTCGGCGAGGTTTGGTTTTTACTTCCAGGTCCAACATTTACTGGGTACCCTCTCCTTCATTCACAGCTCACTCCAGCCCTGGTAAGTAGGCATTGCTGTTATCCCCATTTCACTGCTAAGAAAAGGAAGGTTCGAATTTGAACCGAAGTCTCTCTTGCTGTCTTGTTCCAAAGTGTTCAGGGAACTAACAGAGAGCAAAGGACAAGCCTGTATCATGAAAATCAAGGAGGAGAATTATGAGAACAAATAAATGATCAGTGGGTGAAATGTGGGAAAGAAAGAAAGAGAGAGAGAGGGAGGGAGGGAGGGAAGGGAGGAAAGGAAGGTTCAAGGCACTAAGTAACTTGCCCAAAGGCACAGAGTCAGACCTCCAACCCAGATCAGGAAGCCCCATCCAAAGCTTACAGGCCACCGCACCCCCAGACGCGCCCACACCTCAGGGTGTGCAGGAGAGCCACTAGGGGGGTTCTGGGAGAGGAGTCAGGGCCAGGGGAGCCCCTGGTGTGGTGATGGCGAGAGCCTCCCTGCTTTCTGCATTTGGCCTGGGTTTCCGGTGGGGTCCCAAAGAATGAGGAAGTCGGGGGCCTCTGAGGCCAGGTCGCTGCCGCAGTCCAGGGGCTGGACGAGGGACAGATCACAAGGCTTGCCAGCGAGGCGTTTGGGGAGCCCTAGGCGGCTGTTCGCCTCATTACAGGAATCACACCTGGTTTCTCAGCCAAGTCACTTCCCGAAGGTGTGGGCGGAGGTGGAAGAGATTCAAAGGGCTGAACGAGGCCTGTTCCTAGGAGGGGGGTCCACTGACTGCACCCCCGCCCCCTGGGGGCCTGTTTCATTGCTTTGGCTCAGAATTGGGAGGTGGAGACGGGGCCTCAGACCTCTCTGCAGACGGCCGGGCCTCCTGCCTGAAGAAATCTGCGGGTGAGTGGTATGGGGCAGGGGGAGGCTCCAGGCTTGGCTGTGCCCACCCCCCGCAGGGCACCTCCCAGCCCTGTGCGCACTCGCACACGCAGGTCCACACGTGTTTCCCATTGCAGCTTTATTTCTTCGTCTTTAACAAGGTGCCACATTCCTCCCCCTCCCTGTGAGCCAGGAGATGAGAAGCTGCAGGCAGTTGTCCAGGAGGAAGAGGGGCAGGAGAGGAGGGGCACAGTGAGGCTTACACCCCCTCCTGCACACACGGGTTGGGGGGGGGCACATAGATGTGCTGGGGTCTCGCCAGGTCTGAAGGACCTGCCCTGGGGGTGGGATCCTCTGTGGAGTGTCAGGTCCGGGTCCTGGGGTCTTCCACAAGGGAAGGGTCGTTCCTCCTCGCGCCCAAGGGCCAGACACAAGTCAGCACTTGTCTGAGTGACAGCTCCTACTCTGTGCCCTGAGCACGATGGCCCCTTCCCCATTCCTGTCTCCCCTTCCTTCTCTCAGCAAGGAACCAGGGCCCCAGGGGGAGGGTGGGGAAGGATGGAGGCAGCACCAGCCATGGGACAGAGGAAGGCTTGCCTGGATGCCCCTACATACAGGGCAACATCCCCTCCCTTGCCCCCTGCTGGAGGGCCAGGGGCCAGAGCAATGCAAACAGCAGGCAACCCCAAAGTCCCCTGGGGTTGGTCCCAAATTTCAGTGGCCCATACACTCCCTGCCCACCTGTCCGGTGGCTCAAAGAGTAGCCCTGCTAGATTTCCAAAAAAAGGAAGGTACTCCTATCCCCTGGCTCTGGGCAGAGGGCCAGCCAGGGTCTGGGTGACCTCCACCCCCCAGTGGATTCTGGCAGGGCTCCAATGCAGTATCTGCACCCCCCAGGTTGCCATGCCCTGTACCTGAGCTCCGTGAGCGTGGAGACCCTGAGCGGAGCCCTGGCTGTGCAAAAGGCCATCTCAACCACATTGGAGAGGGATGTCCTCCCCACACCCACCGTGGTCCACTTCAAAGTCACCGAGCAGGGCATCACCCTGACTGACATCCAGAGGAAGTAAGGGGCTTCCCTTGCCCTGGGGCTGAGGGCTGGGCAGGGTAAGCTGGAGGGAATGGCTGAGACTGCTATGGAGCAGTAATGGAGATGGAGTTCAGGCTCCTGGACCCAGCAGGGTCAGTGACGTGCTGAGTGACTCCAGGCAAGTTCTCTGCCTTCTCTGAGCCTCAGTCCAATGACCTCCTGCCAAAGTCCCGCTTCATCATGACCGATGGATTTGGAATTAACCAATAGTCATTGGGCACTGATTAAATCTGTAGCCACTGATGGTACATCTCCTGTAGGCCAGACTCTGGCTGACCAATGAGATCACTCCTTCCCAGGCTCAGGGATTCAGTCTAGCATGATCCTGGTCCTGGGCTGGAGGAATAAGAGATGACCAGATGCTGGGAATTCCCTGGTGGTCCAGTGGTCGGGACTCCGCACTTACACTGCCGAGGGCCCCGGTTCAATCCCTGGTGGGGGAACTAAGATGGCACAAGCCGCGCGGCACAGCCAAAAAAAAAAAGAGAGATGACCAGATGTAATTCCTATCTTCACTAAATGACATGACAGGCAGTGGGGGTGGAGCAGGTGGTAGAAAACCCCAACATATGGGACAGAAGGAAAAGGCACTTCATGAAAGGAGAGAAGTGCAAACACGTGCCCCGGGCCCAGCAGTGGGAAAGGCCATGGCAGCCTGTCAGGGGTCATCAAACTGAGAGCTTCTTGGAAGACAGGGAGCTGGAGATGGTGGAGGCGGGGCAGGACACTGGGAAGGGCCCTCACCAGCTCCCCTTCCCTTCCGGCCTCTTCCCAGGGTGTTTTTCCGGCGCCATTATCCCTTCGCCACCCTCCGCTTCTGTGGCATGGACCCCAAGCAACGGAAGTGAGTTCAAATCTGAGCCAAACTAAAAAGACCATCCAGGTCCTAGCTGCCCACCGACGCTGGGATTCGGATCCCAGACAGAGCCTGTGAACCTCAAGGGGTCAGGAGCAACAGAATGAGGGGGACATGGTGGGAGTGGGGACACAACTGGCCATTATCTCCCGAAGCTCAGCCAGACTCCTGTGAAATGGAGCAAAGACTTGGTACTCAGGACTGTCGTGTTCCTTTCCCACAGGTGGCAGAAATACTGCAAGCCCTCCCGGTAAGGCCTTCCTGTCCACTCAGTCGCCATGAGAGGTCTCCCTCGGGGAGGCCTGGACCCAACATGGGGAGGGAGTGAGGGAAGGAAGGAGGCCCCGCCCTGATCTTAAGAGCCCATGGGTTTGATGGCGGAGGGCACAGGCCCGGGCCCTCAGGGAGCCACCAGTTCGATGTCTTATGTGGGAGGCGCAGGCTTTAGTCTGTAAGGATGCCTCAGGCTGATGGTCAAGACACACCTTCGCCCTCAGGAAGCTTCGACTCTGATGGGGAATACACAGGTCGTGTCCTCAGGCGCCCCCATTCCACAGGAGGGAAACCCAGATCTTAAACTCAGGGATCTCTCGGTCTGACAGGGGAGGCTCCCGTCATAGTGAGGTGCCGGGCTGGGGTAGGGCAGAGAAGAAAGCTGCTCCCAGCCTGGTACCTCCCTGGGTCCCGCCCCTCACTCAGGCTCTCCTCTCCCATCAGGATCTTTGGGTTTGTGGCCAAGAGCCAGACCGAGTCACAGGAGAATGTGTGCCACCTCTTTGCGGAGTATGACACTGTCCAGCCAGCCTCGCAGGTCATCAGCCTGGTGGGTGCTCTGCTGCAGGACCCAGAAAGGATGTAGGGGAGGGAGCTTCCTGTGTGTCTTCCTAGGCGTCCCAGTGGGCGTGCTCAGAATGCCCCCTCCACCCTGAGCGAGAGGCCTCTTACCCTGATGGACCAATCCCCCGACCGGAGGAGAAGGGTACCAAGTCGAAACCCTTGAACTCAGTATGACCTTCAGCGGTGACCTTCAGCCAGCGCCCCCCCAACCCGGGCCTCAGTTTCTTTAACCTCAAAGGAGGCCCACGGCAGGATCAGCTGTTCTTCTCAGACGTCTGTGGGCATCTTAACAAGCTCCCTGTGATTCCGAAGCACGCCCACATCTGAGGACCCCCACACGAAAATAACCTCTGAAGACCCCTGACTCCATCCTCCTGGACACTCCCGACACAGTAGCCTGAGCTAGAGACCCGTGACCCCTGCTTCATGCCAAATGCAGGTACGGGGTCGGGACTCCTGGGCCCTGGCCCGAGGCTGGCCTGAGAGCAGATGGGTTGCCAGCACTGAGGACCAAAGGAGGGATGGACTGACTCTTT
>NW_006791954.1:4859571-4876946 GCF_000442215.2 Lipotes vexillifer | reverse complement strand
TTTCCCTCCATATCTGTTCCTTTCCCCATTTTCCTGACAGCTTATTGAGCTGCTATTCCCAGGGCAAAGCTAGATCCGCCTGCCCTGGATTCTTCAGCCAACATGGCCCTGGTTGTTAGGCAGGTTAACAAGTGTACACTTGCCCCCATGGTCAGAGATGACCCAGCTGTCCTCACGACCTTGATGTCTAATCCCTTCCATTGCAAATGAGCGTCAGCTCCATCTTTTCTTTCAGTTTCTCATAAGCGACTGTCCCACAACTGCCCTGGTGTTACTTGTGTCACTCACACCTGGGGGCGGCGGCAGCGAGACCTCTGCTCACTCAAGCAGACACAGGAGCTGGCTCTCTCTGGTCCTGCCTCAGCCCCAGTCTTGCTGAGTCTTCTGTGCTCCAACAACACCACACACACACACACACACACACACACACACACACACAGCCCTCTACAGTACTGTGGCGGCAACTGACCTCGTAACCACATGGGGGCAGCAGAGAGTCAAGAATGCAAACAGGCAGCCACCCCAAGGGGCTTGGAGAAGCTGGGTGGCCTTTCCCGCCCCACCCACAGCCCCCCTCAACCCTAACCCTAACCCATTAAGACCCCCAAGAATCTGGAATTGTTTGTCTAGCAGACCTGGGGTCCTAAGGAAACCAAACTATGAGGGTAGAAGTTAAGACTCAGAAAAGAAGCTCCATGAGGCACCAGTGCCTGCCCCCGCCCAGCTGAGGGCCCTGCCAGAGAATCATTATCTTTGGCCAAAGTTGGGCCTGAAGGGTTATTATTTCAACCCAGAAAACCAAACCGGACTGAAGCGGCCCTGGGCTGGCGGGACTGGCTGAGACCAGCCCCCCCACCCCACCCCGGCCTGTGGTCAGGCACTGCCCCACCCTGGAGACTACGGAATCCAGACAAGGTTCTCAAGGTCACAGTGCCCAAGTTCTCAAGGTCACAGCCTGAGAGCTGGCAGAGAGCACCACCCCCCATATATCTATGGGGGCCTTGTAGCTCCCGTCATGGAAAATAAAGTGTCTGTCTTTGCACAAGAGTTGGTCCTATGGTATTCAGGGCTATCCCCTCAGAGATGGAAACCTGAACAGAAAAGGGGACCTGGCTGGGCAGGTGGCAGCTGTGTCTGAGAGAAGACCACGTGTGCCACACCCCTCCCGCACCCCTGGCACGGCAGGACAGTCTCCACTGACTTCCACTTCATAGCCGTTGCTTAAATCATTCTGGGTCCCCCACGTGTCCGACACACCCGTTTTCCTTCTCCACGACCCCTTTCCTGCCACTTTGCCAAGAAGACAGGAGGTCCGGGCTCTCCCGGGCGTGCCAGGGCTGAGGTGATCACGTGTGACAGCCCTGCCAGCTTCCAGGGTCTCACTCAGGCTCCCTGAGGGAGAGGAGAGGCTGGTGAAAGGCAGCTCAAGAAAAGTCCAGAAGAATCCTTGAACCCAGATGAACCCCGAGCCCCAGCCCAGCCTTGGAGACCTGGGCAATGGCCCCATCATTCATCCTGGTTCTGCCTCCAGTCTTGGGGTAATGCCCCCCCAGACCTCTCCAGACCCGTTGCAATTAGGGATTCAAGGTGGACAGGCAATGGAAAGCCTCACCAAGTGGTTCAGAAGGGGCTGCACCGATGTCCCTTTCCTACAGAGCCTTGGGAAGGGGAGAGGTGCTGCTTCTGTGCAGGCTGAGCTGTGTGACCCAGTGGCAAGGGCTGCTCTGGAGGAAGTGAAGAGACCTTCCCAAGAGAACTTGAACCACCACTGAGAAGCCCCTGCCGCCCCTCCCACTGCCCAACTGCAGTTCCAGAGGGGGGCCCTCTCAGCCCCCCGCCCAGCCCCCTCCCTGGCCATGGACAGAGTCCACGGGAGGTAATGACCTCTACTGCATTTACATAGCTCATCTTTCCTCTAGGAAGATTTCATAGAGAACTTGACTTGACTTTTGCTGATGGGCAGAGCCGCCAGCCCAGCAAGGGCAGAAGGGAAGGACCTCCACCAAGGCAGGAGCTGGGAAGGGAGGGGTCTTTGCACCCATGCAGGGACACCCAGGGGTTTCCTCTCCAGGCCTTGCAGTCCTGGGTCTTAAGCCTCTCTCCCCCGTACCCACAATGTCATGTCTCCCAACTTTCCACCCTGCCCCATCCCTTCCTCATCCTTCTCTCTACACATAAGTACACCATCCCTCCCCCCTCTCCCCTTCCCAGGGTCTCTCTCCTTCCTCACCCTTGTCTCATCATACCTTCTCCACCCACCCACCCCCAAACCCATCCTCTCCCCCTTTACAGAAAAACCTTCTTACTCTTGTCCCATTTAATCCCCTCGCCCCTCTGCCCCCGGTGGCTGGACCCACAGCAAAGCCCAGCTGCTGCTGGAGTTGATGGGAATGGAGGACAGCAGCCCGCTGCGCCACCAACCATTTCTCAAAACCCAGATTCCCATGTCCTCTAACCCCTGCCTCCTCTCTGGCTACAGAGTGGAATCCCCAGAGGGCTGAGGCACCCTCACCCCTACACCATCTGACCAGCCAGCCCCCATACTCATCTCCCGCAGGTGGCTCACCTCTGCTTTCGTCCTCAGCGCCTAACACCCTACCCTCACCCCCTACCCCTGTCCTAACTCTCATGCTATCCAATAGGCTGAGAACTTGGAACAAGAGGGCAGGGCTGGGGGGCTAAAGGCCCCCAACCCAGAAGGCAGTACCTTGATTCATGCAGCAGTATTTTCTGGCTGCATGCTTTGTTCATGTGATCCAGGAAAATGGATGAATATAACAGTGTTATAATGGAGGTTTGTAAGTGTCATACAGAGCTGGCAGGAAGAGTACAGAGAAGATGAGCTTTCCCCAGTTGGGGAGAAGGAGGGCAACGTTACCAAGGCAGTAACATTTGAGTCAGGTCTTCAAGGATAAATAGGAGTCTAAGAGTAAAGAGCGGGGGAAACCCAACTTTTGCTAGGGGGCTCCTATATGCTAAGTGCAATGTGAAGCACATTATATATGTTTAATCCCATTTTACAGATTAGAAAACTGAGGCTCAGAAGGTTAACTTTCCCACATTCACCCAGCTAGTAAATGGCAGAGAAAAAGAATTCCAAACTTGTGCCCATTCCACTGGCTCAGCACTCTCAGACAAGCAGATGGATGAATTTGTGCATGAAGCACATAGGTATGAAAAGACTCCCTGTTCAGTGTGGCTGAAGCATATGGTGCCCAAGGGAGTAGGTAAGAGAGGAAGCAAAGGAAAGAGGTAGGAGCTGGATCATTAAGAGCCTTGGGTGCTAAGCTGAGAATGTCCAAGGGATGAATACTTGGTGAATGAATGAATGAATGAATGAGGTTGGACTCAGGACCACTGTGTGCAGTTGTGCAAGTTGCATGCTGCACAACTGTACACGGCAACATGCTTGGACTTTATCTGGTAGGTAATGGGGAGACAACAGAAGCTTTTCAGACAGGGAGTAAGTAACCAGATTTGTGAGGACAGCAGTAAGGATCTGAGGCCTGGGCTGGGAAGGAGTGTGATGGGAAGAGGAAGCTGTGAAGACTTGGGAGTTCAGGCCAGGAAAGAGATAGGGACTCTCATCCTGAGGCAGGCTGGGACAGAAGCCTACTTGAACTGGGCCTGGGGCCTGGGTTCTCTCCGAGCTTGAAAGGACTACGCGGGAAAGAACAGGACTGGGGCTCCCCCTTCCCCCCTGTATTAGTCTGCTCAGACTCTGCCATAACAAAATATCACAGACTGGGTGGTTTAAACAACAGACACTTATTCTCTCACAGTTCTGGAGCCTGGAGGTGTAAGATCAGGGTACCAGCATGGTTGGGTTCTGTTGAGGATTCTCTTCTTGGCTTGCAGACGGCCACCTTCTTTCTGTGTGCACATATGGCCTTTCCTCAGTGCATTTTCCTCTTCTTACAAGACCTACCAATCCTACCAAATTAGGACCCCACCCTTATGGCCTCAGTTAACCTCCTAAATTATCTCCTAAGAGTCCTATCTCCAAATACAGTCACATTGGTGTCAACCTGTGAATTTATGGGGACACAGTTCAATCCATAGCGCCCCTCCATACAGGGCCCTGCCCCAGCCATGTTCCCCACCCCCATAATCCCCCCAGTCCCGGCCAGGCTGGGGCTCTCAGCCCCAGCAAAGCGGACCCTCTTCTTCTTGAGTCTGTGCCCTTGGAGCCAGCCAGGGACTCGTTTTGTAACTCTCTGCTTCCTGGAAGGTGTCTCAGCCTTCACCCCCTTCCCAGTCAAATCTTGCCGGGGGGCTTCCCTGGTGGCGCAGTGGTTGAGAGTCCGCCTGCTGATGCAGGGGACACAGGTTCGTGCCCTGGTCCGGGAAGATCCCACATGCCGCGGAGCTGCTGGGCCCGTGAGCCATGGCCGCTGGGCCTGCGCGTCCGGAGCCTGTGCTCCGCAACGGGAGAGGCCACAGCAGTGAGAGGCCCACATACCGCAAAAAAAAAAAAAAAAAAATCTTGCCGGGGAGCAAGTGGAACTTGGCTTGGAGCAGGCCTAGGGGGCAGGAAGACAAGCCAGGAAGAGGGAACCAGAAAGAGAGAATAAGGAGGGGGAGGAAAGGGACAATGAGTCTCGCTCACTCATTCATGTGCGTCACCAAATACCATGCTGAGCACCCACGTGAGCAATGCAGAATTAGGTGACCCCCGGTTGGCTAGGAGGTCGGGAGAGGCCTGCACGTGACCCAGGAGAGAGCTTCTCTCCTCCACAGCATTCGGACTGGACACCCCGTGAATACCGAGATGGGATGTATCCTTTCCTTAGTTCACCCCACTCCCCTGCGTATGCACACACGCAACCTCTCTCTTCTGCGTCAAGAATTAGAAGCCTGGTGGTCAGACAGATCTGGGTGGCAGGTCCCCTCTGCCATTGATTAGTTGCATGATTTAGGGCAAGCCACTTCCCTGGGCATTAAGCCTCAGTTTCCTCGATTGTAACATCCTCCTCAAAAAATTAGAGACACACTGGGCGTGAACACACTTTGTAGCCTGTGGAGTACCAGTGTTCATTCTGAGAAGGCTAGCACTCCTATCGACCTCTCATTGGGCGCCTAATATATGCCACGTACCAGGCTGCTGGAACAGGAGCTCGACGAAGAAAAAGACTCGCGTGTTCACTGCTGGATCCCCAGCACCTAAAACAGTGCCTGGCGCACATCAGGCCTACAGTATTTGTTAGAAGCTTTGCCGTGTGTTATCTCATTTAATCTTGATAGCAACACTATGAAAGTATCATTATTTACCCTCATTTGATGGATATGGAACTGTGGATTAGGAGATTAAGTCCATTTCCCAGGGTCCAACCATAATAATGGTAAAGTGTGATTTGAACCCAAGCGATTTGGACCCAGACCCATAGTGACGATGATAATGATGACATTTGGAACTTATTGAACCAGAGGTCATCAAGTCCAATCCCCTGCCTCCATCTACACCAGGATAGAGTTGTCTGCCCCTCCTTCTGGTGTCTCTGCCAAGCCCCTCTCTTCTCCCACCAGCGATTAGGTCCCCATCCCACTCCAGCCGCTACGCCAGTCTGCTCGGGCTGTTGCAAAAGTCACCCGTCCCTCTGTCTGCCTGAAAGGTGGCATATTTCCCTGTAATCTTCCACCCAGAATCTCCCATCAGGACCTCCTTCCTTCCCACCAAATAATAGCCCTTCCTAGCTTCCCCTTTCTGGAGCCTGAAGAGTCTCCCCTGCCCCCACTGGGAGATGGTGCCGAAAGACCACTGCCCTGAGTTCTAATCTGTATGCCACCAGCTCATTTATGCCTTCAGGCAAGCAAATCACAGACCCCATCTAGGCCTTTGTTTCCCATCTGTGTAATGGGTGAACTGGAGAAGGACTTGAAAGCTGCTCCCAGCCCCCGTCTTCTTAGGAAGGACCTTTCTCAGCCATTAGGCTGGAGCCATCCCCTCTCCCTGACAACCCCACCCCCCACCCCGCCGCCCTACACCCCCCTCTCCAGCCCAGGAGATGCCACCCAGCTCTCCCCCACCCCCAAGCTTCCTGTGTGGTCTTCCCCACCGCCCACCTCCCACCCTAGAACTTTGGGATCTGTCTCCTGGCAACCTCTGCTCTCCCCCACTCTGGGCCTGCCCTCTACTTTAGATTGTGCTGACCCTCTCTTCCCCTGCCAGGGCCCAGAGTCCCCTACAAGGCCACCATCTGCAGAGGACCCAACTGGAGGCTGGCCCTTCCCTAGCCTGCAAGGCCAGCTCCCCTCATTCCAGCCCCAAGAAATTCCCCAAGCAGGGGTTTACAAGGTCTGTTTGCATTTTAAAGGCAACTTCCCGTGGTCCACCCCACCCCACCCCCAAAAGAAAACTTTTCAGGTCCGTTTACATTTTAATATAAACCCATCTGGGCCTGTTGCCTGGGATTTAGGACTCACCAGCCCCTAAATCCAAAATCTCTTTGGGGGAAGGTTTTTGTTTTTACCACTGCCCCTCCCTTGGTGCATGGGGCTGGGCCCACCCAGGGCTCTTGGAAGTCGGGGGTGGTCACAGACCCTGGGAGCATGGTCCCTCACAAGGCCTGCGATCAGGCCAGGGTCACTGAGCGGTCACGTGTCACTTTGAATGAGAAGCGTTGACCTGAGGCTGAGAAATGAAGTTGGGAAACAGCTCAGCCGAAGGCAACTGGACTTTTGCTTCTTATGATGTTTTTTTTCTTATGTTTTCTGGGGGGAAAAAAGCCCTCTATTGTCTGACTAACCTTCCATGATGCTGGAAAATTGAATTTGTTTCCTGAGCAGTCTGGTCCAATTTCCCCTGGGTGGGGACGAGCCTGGGCTCCCCTTCCTGCTGCTTCAATTTGGAAGCTTCTGGCTCTACTCAGAGACCAGGACCCAGAAGGGAGGCAGGGACCCTGATCCCAGGAGGTAGCACCCAGGATCCTCCCCGCGGTCCTTGCTCGGGAAGCTTTTTCTGGATCCTCAAGGTTCCTTGTCCTCTCTATCTTAGCAACCTGGGTTTTCTGGGCCGCCATCTTAGCCTGTCCCCCACCCACCGTAGCTCTGTGCCCCCCAGCTCCCTACCTCTGTCTCGAGGCCTGGGGGGAAAGCCGATAGAGGTACAGCTGTAAAGCATTTGTGCTGGCCGCCAGGCTGGCGGGAGGGCCATCTGCAGCCGAGGAGCTGCCAGGCCTGCGATGACGGGAACCCTGGGCCTCAGCCCAGCCCCAGCCCTTCCACCCCAACCCCCAGGGCAGGAACTTGGCAGTCTACCAAGGCCAAGGAGTCCAAGGGTGAGAGGAATGGCCTCGGGGCACTCCTGGAGTCGGGGGACAGGCATAGTTAGCCCCTATTTGGCAACCTGCAGCTGAGCTGAGCTTCAGGAATGGGGCTCAGGCTCCCAGAGGAGGCGTCATAAATTCTAAGACTTGCCCCCCTAAGCCTCAGTGAGAGACTTGTCCTCAGCTGGCCACCGTCCCACCATAATCCTCTGTGGGTAATAGAAATGTTCCCAGGCTGCTAGCCTGGAGAGGAGAGAGAAGGAAAGTGTACTCTCTCCCAGCCCTGATGAAAGGGACCCTCCTCACCTCCACTTCCCCTTAGCCCACGCCCCCTCTCCCCTCCCAGGGAAGGGCATTGAGTAAGTGGACTGCCGAGACAGGCCTCCAGCCACAGCGGACCCATCTGGTTCCAATCAGGAGAGCTGGTTCCCAGATTGTGGATGGCACACGGGGGAGGGAGACCACAACCTCACAACCTCACTATCTCACTGTGCACCCCCAGCACCCCTCCCCACAGTGTGGCCCCCTTTCATCTCCCAGAGGGGCCTCACACACAGCCACTAGCAGACTAGGTGAGGCAGGGAAACTTTAGGGGGCCTGGGCCTGCCTTTTCCTACCCAGTGGTCTAACCATACACTCCAGACCTCTGCCCTTACTTAGACAACTAGACCACAGAGGAGAGAAGGGAAACTGCAGGAAAGAAGGGGCCTGGAGGGAGGAGAAAGGGCTGTAAACACAGAGCAAGGGAGCCCTAGAAACCACCAGGTCCCAGCTGGATTTTATTACAAATGGGGACCACAGGTCCTGAGAAGGAAGTCCAGTAGAACCACTTACTGGACTTGGCCCCAAGCCCTATTCAGGCATTCTGCCCACTGGCCCTCACAGGAACTCTATAGATAGGAATCACCATCCCCATTTGACAGATAGGAAAACTGAGGCTCGCAGGATTAAAAGGTCATACCTGCCCAACCTCACCCAAGTAGTTAAGTGACCAGGTCTGTCTGATCCAGAGTCTGGACACTAGGCTGCCCTCCACAAAATCAAGGTTGCCTCAGCAGCCCAAGCCCCAGGAACCCATTTTGCTTTCCCCGCTGCCTCCAGACCTGGACGAGGGCCTGCTCTGGTTTCCCTCACCCACCCAGCCCCAACCTCTGTCTCCAGGCCCAGGGTGAAAGGATAAAACAGCCCCCCCTGTCATGGCTTGGCGCCAGGGTTCTCTCCTGGCTCTGGATGACACTGGCCCCTGGGCCTCAACTTACCCATGGATAAAATGGACCGAGTTGTCTGAAACTGGGTTGAACAATGATTCTGTGATTCTCCAGCCCTCCATTCCTGTCATCCTGAACAAACCTAGAGGCTTCCCCTTGGCTTGGGTGGTCTTTAGAAGGTTCTGACCCCAATTTCAGAATTTAGAGCCAGCAAGGGGGCCAAGACAGAGAGGGGACCCAGCCAGCTATGGAAGCCGCTAATCTCCATCTCTCCCTGAGGGGACTTCACTGCTGCCTCCACTGAAAGCAATTTGTCTTGCCCTGAATTAAGTGATTCCAACAAGGGTTTAATTTCAGTTTAATGGCTCTGTTTTTATGTGTAATTAAATACCACTGCATGGCAAAAATATGTTGTTTGCACTTTAGAGACTGTGTAAGGGTCCAGGAAGCCAATCCCACCGGGTTTCCACTCCCAGGCTCCACCAGCCCCTCCCCTTGCCTGGCTGGAATTGTCCAGGTCACGGAGAAGGGGGTTGGGGACCTGGGGAAGGGAGGGGGACAGTGAGGGGAGAGGTGGTCCTGGTGGCGCCTGCTCACTCATTAGGGTATGTTTCTAATTATCTACAGCACCCCCACTTCTACTCCCTGAACCCAAGCCTCCCCAACCTCTGGGGCCTCAGACATAGAGGGGACAGGTTACTCTGCAGTTAGGATCTAATTAGGCACCACGCTGGCCGGCTTGGTGTCTGCTCCCCCGCGCATGCGCATGTGTGTGCCCCGAGGTCCGTTCCATTGCCCCTCCTCCACTCATTGCTCCCGTTAACTCCCTCCTCCCCCCTTGAATATACTTCCTCCTCGTTGACCCTCTCCCCAGACTCAAAAAGCGCCCCCTTCCTCCCCTCTTGCCTAGGACAGCCCAGCATCCCAGTTGCCAGTGCCTCCCAGCTCCATCCAACCACATCATCTTGACTTTCTCTTTCGAGGTCAGAGGTGACATTGCCATAGGGGTCTGGAATGCAGGGGGAGTTTCTCTGGCTGGGAATATTTCAGGGTCATTTACCACACAGCCAGATCCCCCCAGAAAGGGGGACCCCTGAGCAGGAGCCCCAAGTCCTGCATGCCTCATGACACTCCTGGAGTAACTTAGTGGTGGAGTCTGGCCCAGAGGGCAGAGGGGTTAGAACAAGCAGCCTTTTCCTGGAAGGGGTTGAAGGAATGGCTGTGTCTGGAACCTCAGTTCCCCGATAGAAGGGGCCAGGAGGCTTGGCCAGCCCTCCAGAGACTCCCCCACCTGAATCCAGTACTGGAATCAATCCAAGTCTCCATTTTTTTCTCTCTACTCCCACCTGGCCTTCTTGACAATGGAAAACCCAGCCTCCACCCCTCAGCCAGACATCAGGTTTTGATCTCCACTGGGGAGCCGGGAGATGGAAACCAAATGAACGCCTGATGCCAGTCAGCACCAATGGGCTAGGGGGTCCCCATCCCCCTGCTCTAAACCACAGTGGGAGGAATGACATTTCTTAGGGAGGCAGGACAGACCACTCAAGGACTTTGGTTTAAAGTTATTCTAGGGGACTTCCCTGGTGGTCCAGTGATTAAGACTTCGCCTTCCAATGCAGGGGGTGCGGGTTTAATCCCTGCTTGGGGAGCTAGAATCCCACATGCCTCAGGGCCAAAAAACCAAAGCATAAAACAGAAGCAATATTGTAACAAACCCAATAAAGACTTTAAAAAATGGTCCACATCAAAAAAAACTTTTAAAATATAATAAATTAAAAATTAAAGTTATTCTAAGTATGGTGGCCCCACCAGGACACAAGAGTTTGGTCCTTGCCTCCTCCTCCCTTCCACCTCTGCCAAGATGCTGATGCCCCTGTGGCAACTAGAGTGACCGTTCAACGGTATTTGGAAGCCACGGGAGGGCTTAGGTACAAACTAGACCAGCAATTCCTCTCTGGAGCTCGGTTCTCCCCACTGTGACACTACCCAGGGCAGTTCACTTCCTCTGGCCTGGCAGTAGTAGACGGTGTCCACATTGACACGGAGTTGCTTTTATTTTGGCCCTGTCACATGGCCAAAATAAAAATGTGGCATCTTAGTTCCCCGGCCAGGGATCGAACCCGCAACCCCTGCCACGGAAGCGCAGAGCCTTAACCACTGGACCGCCAGGGAAGCCCCCCAGAGTTGCTTTTATTTCCTTCTTTTATGACAACTAGGACCTGTGGCTCCCAGATGGTGCGGGCAAGCACCAGGGGTGGGGGCGTTCTGTGGGATGTGGGGTTCCCACTCCCAAAGTGCACATCCTCTGTTCTCTTGTGCTAGACAGCTCCCTACAAGCCCTGCACTGAGGACACCTAATGAGTGGAGGAGGAAAGTACATACATACACTGTGAATTTCACTCCCTCTCTCTTCACATCACACTCATTCATACTCCGATTCATACAGCCCACCCAGACACACCACACAAATGTGCGTCACATCTACACACACCCAGCCCATGTACACACGCCCTGTAAAAGCCCACACTCTCACTCACATTTCAGGTGTCACTTCACTATATGCACACACATGCGCACACACACATTATAAATACACACCTATCACAAAGGTACATCCCAGGCCACACTTGCAGCTGCTTTCCAAGCAGACCCAGGTTTTTTTTGGAGGCACATGAAAAGAAAAGGACCTCTTACCACCCATTCCAAGGATACAAGAATAGAGCATTAGGAAGGGAGGCTGGAGACAAAGGGGAATTTAAAGAGATGCCTTGGGGAAAGGGATACTCTCCCTAGATTTGGCTTAGGGACCTAAAACTTCATCTTCAGCCTACACTCAACCTCCTCTCCCAGCATGCCTTGGCCTCGGCCCCAGAAGGAGGGGGGTCTATGAAGAGCAGGCCCCCTAGCTGAAGGAGCGTCACTTTGTTCTTTATCTCCTGCTGCTGGCAGCAGCCTGTGGTGCCTCAGGAAGACTAGATGGCTGTGGGATGCCGCCACAGAGGCAGAGTTAGAGAGATGAGGATTGCGGCCCCAAGCTCAAGATTCAGATGGCACAGGTGCCAGTGCATCAGGGGCCAGTGCAATCGAGAAGCCTGGGAGTGCCTCAAGAGATCAAACACACACACACACACACACACACACACACACACACGCACACGCACACACAGCACAAAGGTGGGAGGTAAGGAGCATTGGGAGATGACCAAGGAATCCAGTGGTACCACGTGGGCACACATTCTGGAGCTGGCACTGAGAGCCCACAGCCTGGTGAGTCCAGGACAGCAAGATCAAAGATACCCCCCACTTCCAACCCCTCAGAATCAAATCTCAGCCCCAACCCCCAGTCAGGAATCTAGGCAGTCAGAGCTGTGGAATGTGTTGGAGAGTTTACCCCCTTTCCCTAGCTTCAGGGCAGTACCTCCCCTCACTAAATGGATAAATCAAATCCAGACGCAAACCCAGTCTGCCTGATGCCCTAGGAAATGCCCCCGCTTCACACACCAGCTGATCCCAGAAATGGCTCTGGCCCAGCAGGGCTGGCCCAGCTTGCTCCCTCCCTTCAGAAGCCATTGCTGGCCCACCAGGAGTCTGAACACAGACAGCACAGACTTCGGGGACAGAGAGGCTCCCCAGGAAGACGCTGCAAGGAAGAGGAGGGTGAATTGGCTGACCCTCTGCAGTCCTTTTACCATGTAAGACAGTTCTCCCCACCCCTGGTGCATTCCTGTCTCTTAATTGTAAATAAATCAACCAAACACCATTGTCTACGGTTTTTTTGGTTTGGGTTTTTTTTTTTTTTTTTTTTTTTTTTAAAAAAAAAAAAAAAAAAAAAAAAAAAAAAAAAAAAGACAAGACATCATGGCCAACTGGTAGGTTCCTAAGTCTCTTTCCATCCAGTCAAGCCAGAAAATGCCCAGTGGGTAGGGAAATATCGGGGAGGAAGGTCCAGGGAAGGAGGTGTGGGGAGGGAGGCAGAGCCACAGACAGTGAACCACTGAAGGATGGAGTCATCCTGGTGACTTCCTGGCTGTGACCACAAATGGGGGAGGAAGCAGGACCCCAGGTAAGTCCCTCACCTCCCAGCACGTGGTTTCCTTTCTCCATCAGGCACATGCAGTCCAGCTGTGCATTCTTTCCTCCTCCCCTGACTGCTCAGAGATGGGCCCCACCTCCCCAGCCCTCTGTCCTGCAGGCCTTCCGCTGACCTCTTCCCTCCCCCAAAGCAGGGTCTCAGTTGCCGGGCAACCAAGCTAAGGTGGGCTTGTCCCTGCAGGTCCTTCCCCCTGGAGGGACCTGGGGAGGAAGTAAAGGGGAGCCTGGCAGGCTTTAGCTTTGGAATTGGGTCTCAGTCGGTCTCCTAACCACTGAGTCATCTGCTACCCCACACTTTCCCTATGGCCTCCACCCTCTGACTAGTTTGAGGGGAGGGACAACGGTCAAGGTACATGTCTATTTTCCTCCCCTCATTATAGGACTGGGACTTTTCTCCTCCTACAGACTTGTGCTCACCTTATAGGAGGTGGCCTCACATGTCTAAATCAGAGGGAGTCAAAATAAGAGCCCGCAGGGCTGAAAACTAGAGCTGACATGTAGTATGTGGTCAAGAAGTGTTTATAGATGGCTGAAGGGCTGAATGAATCCAGGATCAATTTGAAAACATACCAGGGCTCTCTCAGGCTATCTAAGCCCAAAGAGGGACACCCCTAGGCTTCAGCTCACCCCAAGGGCACACCCATGCTCATAAGCACACATGCACACACACAAACACACCCCAAGGGAAACTTCTGGGCCAGAAGCAGGGCCAGGACTCAGACCCAGGCTCCAGGTCAACTCTGCAGCCTCCAGGGGAGGGGGCAGCAGGGGGCAGTGAGCCCCCCGCCTGCTGACAGGGCTCACTCGCGGAAGCTGTCAGCCAACTGATGGCAGTCCAGCTCCCCCTTCGGCTCCAGGCCCCCCGGAAGCTTCACTCCCGTCTTCCGGTCCACACACCAGCACTTGCCGCGCTGCCCATCCAGGGCCGGGTGGCACTGCCAAGACAAGGGTGTGAGAGGTCAGATCTCAGGCAGCCGGCCCCGATCCCAGCCCAGCCCCCAAGTCAGACAGTGGCTCCAAGATGGACTCTTGAGGGCAGAGGCTTTCTTGAACATGGGTCCTCTGAGCTCACTGGAGTAAAGTTGGCCAAGAAGGAAAGGTCCAGACAGTTTTGGTCCCAAAGGTCCCGAAGCCAGGGTCCTGAGGAAGTTCTGTAGCCTCTACCTGGAGGGGAGACTGGATCCATGGGGTTGAAAGGTGCAGCTGGATTTGAAAGGCTAGGGTTCAGATTGGAGGAGTTTTTAATTTGTGTTCTGATTGTGTTTTAGTTTGGGTTCTGATTGTGTTGGGACTTTTAAGAATAGGATTATGGTTAAGATTGTGATTATCCACATTGAAGTTAGCATAGGATCAGCATAAGAGTTGCAGCTGAACTGGGAATTATGACTCAAACTTGAGTGGGGTGAGGCTTAGAGCCCAGGTCAGAAATGGAATTGGGATAGAGATAGAGGTCAAGGTCAGAACAATTAAAGCAGTTGGGCTGAAGTTTGGGTCGGGATTAGACGGGGGGGAGGTGGGGGGAGAGTAGGGGCTAAAGGTGTATTTCAGAGTCAGGATTAGAGTTGGAGTGAAGGTTGTCTCAAGGGTCAGAACTGGCCTGAAGATAAAGGGTCAAGTGTCAGAATTTTCAGTGGGATAAAAACTGGGGGGAAGGAAACACATAAACGTGTATAACACAAAAAGTGAACCCTAACGTAAACTATGGACTTTAGTTAATAACTAATAATCAATTTTAGTTCCTCAATTGTAACAAATGTACCACACTCATGTTAATAGGAGAGACTGGGGGTGGGAAAGTAGATGGGAACTCCATACTTCCTGCTCAGTTTTTCTGTAAACTTAAAACTGCTCTAAAAAATAAAGTCTATTGATTTTTTTAACGGGGGGGGGGGGGGGTTTTTAAAAATTGGGACAAGGGGGAATTCCCTGGCAGTCCAGTGATTAGGACTCTGCTTTCACTGCCGGAGGGCCCAGGTTGGGGAACTGAGATCCCATAAGCCACACGGCGTGATCAAAATAAAGGAAAAAGAAAAATTGGGACAAGGATAAAATTGGTATTGGGATAAAGGCTGGAGGGAGGTTTGGCGTTGGTTTGGCGGGGAGACCTTTGCGGTCCTCCTCCATTGCACACCTCTTCATAACCTCCTCATGCCATCCTGGGGTGTGCAGACTCGGGGGCAGCCTTTCTCCTCCTAGCTAGGCCTCTTCTGGCTGAGTGGTGGTCCACCTTGTGGATTCGTCTGTAGAGCACGGAGTGGGAGGACGTGTGTGCCTACACCCACAAGGGCTGGAGGAGATCCAGGCCACACCCAGCATGAGGCACCCCACCCAGTGTCCTGCCCAGATATGCCACCCTTCCGAATGAGCCCGACTGAGACAGGCCAGAGATGGGGCTGGAGCAGGCCAACCTCGTTGACAATCCCAGCGTCCTGGGGGCTTGTCAGAAGAGCCCATGTTCCAAGGGCGTAAGGAGGTACAGAGGTTTCTGCATTCCTGTCTTGTCTCCTGCCTTCTCCTTCCTCTGCTGCACCCAAAGTTCCCATCTCCAGCTGTCAGGTCTGGCTTCACCTCCAGCCTGGCTGAACCCCAGGTGGTTTGGCGGCTCAGCTTGGGGGAAGGGGCAGGCTGAGTTTCCTCCTCAACTCTTCAAGACCTAGCCCCTCCATTCCCAGATGAAACCTCAGCCATCAGGAGTTCCCTGGCAGTCCAGTGGTTAGAACTTCATGCTTTCACTGCGAGGGCCTGGGCTCGATCCCTGGCCAGGGAACTAAGATCCCACAGGCCACACGTGGAAACCTCAGACATCCAGGGACAAAGGAGAACTCACAGGAATGGAGGAATGGGAGTGAGAGAGGGTTGGGCGGCAGAGGTTGGCAGGAGTGCCAGGTCTGCATCACAGATGGTGACAACAGAGGTCATAGAAATAAGCCTGGACGGGGAGGCAGGGTAACTGGTGTGCCTTTAACTCACTCTGTGACTCTGGGCCGGCCTCTACCCCTCCCTGGGCCTCAGTCTCCTCACCTGCAAAATGAGCTGAGGTCCTGAGGCTGGGGGAGGGTTTGGGGAGGGTCCAAGGGGTTAGGTTTGGGTTGAGGAGCTCCCCCCTTCCTGAGACCTCCATCCTGGACATCCTGGAGCTGAGGTCGGGCCAAGTTGGCGGAGATGGAGACCCACCTGCTTGGGGTGGAAGTTGCCGTTGCGGTCGCAGTTGGGAATGGGGATGATGTAGAGGTCCTCATGGGTGCGGCTCTGCGAGGCGGCCAGCCGCTCCAGGGCCCGGTGCAGCTCACTCTGGCAGGAGCCCTGGGGCTGGAGGAGGGGGGAGGATGAAACTGCTCAGCAGAAGGGAGAGAGGCAGGAGGACCGGGGCTGGGGGTCAAATCAGGACTGCGGGCTCTGAAAGGAGGGTTAAGGCCTGGAAGCTGAGCAGGGCCCAACGAGGTAAAAGGAGGAGCTCGGGCTCAGGGGACACTGGCGGGCAGAACAGAGGGACATTGAAGAGAGGGTCTTGAGCCAAAGGGCTTCTAAAAAGGAGGGGTATGATGTGAAGGGACCTTGTGGGAAAAGGAAATCTATGGTGAAGGACAGGAAGGGGATGATTTCTAAACAGGAGTGACGGATGAAATCATATAATTAACAACTTGTTAAGACCCAGGCATGGATCCATCAGAAACGCCCATCAGAAAGGACATTAGCCAGACCCTGGAGCAGGGTCCCAAGGCTCCCTGTTATGGCCAGCATGAACCCTTTAGCTCCTGAGAAGCTCTGGGGTGGGGAATCCCTGGGAAGGGCCAAGAAACGTCAGGAGGCTTGGGGCCACTGCTGTTCACTAACCAGTACGGAAGTGTCTCAGGATTCAACAATAACTTCAGCTATCCCAATGTCTAGAACTGGTGAGCAGGAAAGGAATTTCAAGGAGTGAGGACTTTCTGGGTCCTGATGATGCACACTAGGTGCATCTTGCACACAGCAGACATCTAAAGAATGTTTGCTGAATGGACACTGTCCAGATCTGCTGATGGTGGTGATGTGTGTGCCTATGCACATGCGCATTTGGTCAGAGGTCCTCACCACAGGCCGGGCTTCCTCCCGAGGGACCCCGATGACCTTCATCTTGCCCCCACTGGTGCTCCGGTCTCGAATTTTGGCGAAGTGCTTCTGCAGGCACCTGCGGTCATGGGCGCTGCAGGGGCTGAAGCTGTTATTGGGGTGATCACCCTCGTCCTTGTCTGCAATCAGGCCAAGATGGGGAAAGGTCAGCAATGGGAAAGGACAAGGCAGCACAGCAACCCAGCCTCCCACCTGCTTTCTCCTTCTTAGGGATTCTCCAGCCTGGCCCTGGGAAAGAGCAGGGGGTCTGGGGGGTGCGAAGAAATGAAAGCAGCACCCCAGTTTCTTCCCCACTCCCCAGGATCTCCTCAGGAGAATATTCCTCTTGAAGTCCTTGATCTGTCCCTCACTCCACCCAGTCCAGCCCTCAGATGAGTCACCAGCTGCAGCTGCCCAGACAGCAGGAGGGTCCCCTGGGCCCTGCAGGGAGGTCTCAAGCAGGCAGGGGGCCCCACACCGAATCTCATCCCCCTTCCATTCAGCTCTTCCTACCATCCCCCTCTCGGTCTGCTCTTTCTTCCTCTCTCCTTTCCTACTCTTTTCAGCATCTGGCTGAGCCAGCCAGGGGATCCCCAGGGCTGTCGTCTCTGCTGACCCTCTTCCAAATGGCCAGAATCAAAGTTTCCATGAGTGATGAGAAATCTGGCCCAAAAAACTCTCTCCATTGGCTGCACAGAAGTGGGAGTGGTGTATGCCT
>NW_006791954.1:4855451-4859526 GCF_000442215.2 Lipotes vexillifer | reverse complement strand
GTGTGTGTGTGTGTGTGTGTGTGTGTGTGCGTGCGCGCGCGTGTGTCTGAGACACTGTGTGGCCCCAGGACCAAGAGAACACCTTCACACATCTCTTCAGCCCCCCCACCCCAAAGTCTCCCATCCTTACATTTCAGACCCCATCCAAAGTGCACATCTGTTGTCCAGAGCCAGGGCACTGGGGACATGGAAATGGGGGTGGTGAGGCTGACCCGCCACACTTTCCCTGGGCTCTCCTAAAGGCTCTATCCGAACTCCAGAAAAATCCAAGTCCCAGAATTGTAACCACTGCTCCTCCATCCAGGCAGCCAAAACCAGAACACAGGGCTGAGCTGGACAAAGAGATCGCAAGATCCCTCTGCAGATCAGAGCCACCTCTGAAATGCTCGGGTTTGGCAACTTGCTGCCGGCCTGAGTGCAGAGCCCCTGCCAGCATTCCAGATGTTGGCAGCAGGACAGAAGGTTACATCTGGTTTGCATCAGGATTTTGTTTCCTGAGGAGTTAACAGGTTCCTCCATGCATGGCAGCGGTCCCAGAGCTGCCTCTGGGTTAAATGGTATTTTTCTGCCGAGCCAAAGTTAGTTGGGGGGTTAGTTCTCTTTTTATTCTCCTAGTTCTGGGGGTCCAGGGAGAAGCATGTGGATAAAGGGAAACCAGACAAGGAGGAATCTAGACCCCCAGAAAGTCTTTGTCAAGATTCCACACCAAAGGTTATGTATAAAATTCAGTCACCGAGGATGGGAAGAGGTTTTGTCACTGATGCAGGGCTGGCTTAGAAAAAAGCAACAGGGGGAAGGAATAAATGGAGCAGATAGATATAATCCCTCCTTCTGCCTATTTAACATCCCAAGAAGGACAGTCTGGAGGGGACTTCTGTCCCAAAAGATCAAGTTCCCGAAGGTCAACCAAGGAGAAGCCACTACAGCAGAGATTTCCCAGCTGGTGTGGGCAGCAAAATAAGGGGCAGATCAATTTCAGAAGACCAGGATTGTGCAAAGGGGCCCATAGGAAGATAGACCCCAAGCCCCCAGGCAGGAACCAGAGAGAAGACCTGAGATCTAAGCTCTTCCCTGAAGACCTTCCCAAGGAAACTTCTGTCTAAGAAGGCCCAGACTGGCCAGTGACCACCCCCCGCCATCACCGCGTCCGCCTTGCCCAAAGCCACAAGACAAGTGGATGGGGTCACAGCACTGCAGGTGTGTAGGCTGGAGCTGGGGATTGGAGAGAAGGGAAATAGAAGACTTAAAAGAATTGAGAGATTTGTCTTGGAACCACAGAAGCAGAGCGAGCTTGGGACAAAGGGGCCACCATTCTACCTGGAAAGGTTGGAAGGATCCCAGGGGCTCATTTGACACAACCCACAACACTACCATGAGGGCCCCCTTCAACCGGAAAGGTTTTGTTGTTCTTCCTTCGAGTTTGCTTTCTTTTCATGACCATAAAGGAAAGCACGGCTGTGCACAGTGACACTTGTCCCTCTTGGTAAGTGGCCAGATGTTCTTAGGTTCCCTAGGAAGAGTTTTCTAATGCACGGGGCTGCCTCAGGAGGTAGAGTTCTGCCCTGGAGGTGTGGCACGTCAGGGTGGCAGAGGTCTCAAGGACCCGGAGAGATATGCCATAGAATTTCGACTACTTTCCAACATTGTGTTTCTATGAGTCAAGTTCACAAAAACACTCGGGGGAGGGATTTTTTTTTTTTAACTTCTTTATTGGAGTATAATTGCTTTACAATGGTGTGTTAGTTTCTGCTCTGTAACAAAGTCAATCAGCTATACATAAACATATATCCCCATATCTCCTCCCTCTTGCGTCTCCCTCCCACCCTCCCTATCCCACCCCTCTAGGTGGACACAAAGCACCGAGCTGATCTCCCTGTGCTACACGGGGGATTATTAAAGGATATTTGGAATGATCATCCCTTAATTTAGGAAGTGCCATGAAGGAAGACAACTGGGTCCACTCACTGAACCCCGGGGATGCATAGGGCGAGCTTGGAAACATAGCTTATGTCCTTGTATCAGCGGGACTCCCGTCACATGGGGCATTATCAGCAGGTAGCCTGCCCGGCCTCCCCAGCCTTGGTTTCTCTACCACCCAGCACACTTAGCCACAGCGTGTGTCTCAGCTTAGAGTAGAACGTGGCAGGCAGGGAGAGTGGCTCCGCACTGCCTCTCTCGGGGGCAGGGGTACACAGACTATGCCCCTATCTGCCAGCTCAGACATAGACAGGCTGGGACTCAAGGATCACAAACATACACAAACAATCACGTGTCCAGACACACACTGGTCCACGCGTGCACACCCACATGCGCCCAGGCGCCCTGCCCCTGCCCTGGCCACAGCACACTGACTACCCCGGCTGTTGACTTTCCACTTAATCTGTAACTTCTTTTTGCCCTAGTCTTGTTTAACTGGCAGACTGAGACCCCACCCCAGGATCCACTCTATAGGCACTAGGCTTGGGAGGGTGAGGGTCATAGCCTTGAGTCTCTAAAAAGAACGTCCACCTTCCCATCCCTAAAACTGGCTAAATTCTTCATACTTCCCTGCTCATGCAGGGGGTCCATCCTTCTCGTGCCGCTCACCCAGGTGGTGCCCTCTGGAAAAATCGCAATCCTGGTGGGTTCCCCTCTGCGCGGGAGCCGAGACAAACCTGCCCGCCCCCCACCAAAGGTCGGACCTGCCGACATCTGAAAGGCTTGTTTGGGAGGCAGGGCTTCCAAGGTAGGCCAGGTCACCTCCTCTTGCCCCGCTGGAGCTAGGCCAACGACATCCAGCCACAGGGGAAACCTTGGCCTTTGCTCCAGCCACAGAGGAAGGGCAGGCACCCAGAGAAAGAAGAGGTTTCACAGCTTTGCCACCAATGGCTGCAAAGTTCATGGTCAAAGCTAGAAGATTTCCTCTTCCTTGCTGCCTGATTTCATCCTCATGATCTCCCTTCAACTCCAGCCCCCACGCCCCTCGAGGCGCCCAGGGTGAGGCTGTGAGGGAGGTGGGCCCAGCCAACCAGACACGATCTGGAGCGAGGGGCACCCACCTGCCCTGCAACAGAGGCCTTTTCCTTCCTCCCCTGCACTCTGGCTGGAGAAGCCAAGACCACCCATGCTGGGTACCAGGCCTTTCTTTGAGGTCTGGCTCAAGGGGTGTCCCCCTCACCCTTGTGCCATGCTGCTGGCCTCAGACTAAGGGGTCAGAGAAGGACAGCTGGCCCTTCCACCCTACCCCCTCCACTCCTCTGCATGTCCCCCCAGCTTTGCTCACGTGCCCTACTGTCCCCCAAAGCCCCAGCATCAGAGGAGAAGTTCAGCTTCAACTGAAATCCATTCGGCTTCCTCTCCATCCCCATACTCTTCACTGCTCCAGCACTGAGCTCTTACTCCACGCCAGATGCCCCAACCCTGCAAGACAGGTCCCACTGTCCCGCCTTTTTACAGATGAGGAAATGAAGCAGTCTGGCTAGAGGAAAGGAGAACTTATCTCTGCAGCTCCTATGTCTTTAAATGGAAAGACTCCTGATACCCGAGGCACCAGTAATTCTGGCTTTGCCAAAACTAAAGAAAAAATGTTAAGCAGCCATGCTCCCCCCTCCCCCCTCCCCCAAGGCACAGAATTTCTGGGAAGGCCCTGTTCCCATGACATGACTGGATTCCCAGTACTGAGGTAGGGGGGACAATATTTGCTTTGTTGACTAAAAATTAACCCAGCCTGCATGTTCCCTAACCCTGTCCCAGAGGGACCCAGAGCACAGTTTAGGATCTCCCCAGTCCAAACACTAATCTTCCCACTGTCCACTCCCCCAGATTCCACAAGTCGAGGGTCAGTACACTGAATCAGGATTGTGGACTTCTGACACACGTGTCCCACCCCACCCCCACCTCTGGCGGCCTGAGCTGCGTTAATCCACAACCTTTTCTGGCTTGGAAAGCTGGGACAGGGGTTCACGGCAGAGGGCACAGGGGAGGGGGGTAGCCGGGAGAGGGATGGGGGATACCTGCCCCAGGAGCAAAGAGTGGGCCTCTGGACCATAGCAAGCCAAGGGAGCGGGCACGCTGAGTGACTGCCCTCCCCAGTCTC
>NW_006791954.1:4852248-4855408 GCF_000442215.2 Lipotes vexillifer | reverse complement strand
GATTGACCTCTCTGCCCAACTATTCCCCAGGCAAGAAGGCCCTTGGGCTTCCCTGGTGGCGCAGTGGTTGAGAGCCCGCCTGCCCATGCAGGGGACACGGGTTCACGCCCCGGTCCGGGAATATCCCACATGCCGCGGAGTGGCTGGGCCCGTGAGCCCGCGCGTCCGGAGGCTGTGCTCCGCAACGGGAGAGGCCACAGCAGTGAGAGGCCCGCATACAGCAAAAAAAAAAAAAAGAAGGCCCAAGCTTTGGGACGCAGGAGGGACAGTAGCCTATCAACAGTGGAAGGCTCAGGAGGACAGCGGGGAGAGGGGCCGAGCCCTGGCTGCCTGGTCTCACCAGACACCCTGCAGGGCTACTGCACAACTCTAGGAGGCGCCTTTCACGTGGTGCAGTGTGGCCCGGGCCATGGCAGGGGTACTTCTGAGATGACTGGGAGGTAAGAGGGCATGGACACAGCTTGCTGAGTAGGTACCTAGTTTTCCCAGGGCCCCCCAGACCTCCCCTTCCCCTCTCCCGATATCTGCCTGCACTGCAAGGGTGGAGGCCAAGGCAAGGAGACCTTGGGCCCTGTAATCCAAAAGGGGCCTAAAGCTGCCTTTCGAGGCTGGTGTACATGACGTTCACAGGACACTCACAAACTGTTCACACCACGCCTCCCCAACTCCTAGGGGAAGAGTTTCTTCCACTTCAGGATGGGGTGTTCCTACCCAGCCAGGGAACAAGGGGTTCCCAAGACCCACTGAGGGCTCTTCTGTCCCACGTTCAAGTTGGTGAGAGAGGAGGAGCTCACCAGCCATCCTAATCTGGTGCCTGATACCCGCTGGCCGGTGGAGGGTGGAGATACGAAGCAAACGGAACCCGTTATACCCGGGGAGCCCAAGGGCTCAGCCCTCACTCTCAGTCTGGTCCTGTACCACTACCCCTCCTCTCCCACTAGCACTGGCATCTCTGCCCCAGGATCAGCAACTTACACCCCCAGAACCCCCCCACCCCCGCTTCCCAGATGTGCTGGGTGTCAGGCTGGCATTTCTCCCAGAATGTTTTCTGCTGACCTATCTCTCGCTGCCCAGGGGCAGGAAGGGCAGAGAGGCCCGAGGCCCAGACCCCTGGGGTCCACCTCCTTCCTGTTTTCCCTGCATCCTGCTCTCCTCTGGCTAACAAGCTGCAGAGGATTGAGGAAGTGGAGCGGTCTGGGACCCAGGGCAGGAAGCTTGGGGCCGGAGTCCCAGCATCCGGACTGCAACAATGGAAGCTTCAAGCACCAGGAAAAGAGAAACAGACAGAGGCACAGGGAGAGCAAAACAGAGTCGGAGAGGGAACAAGAAACAGAGGCAGAGGTAGAGAAAGGCAGACAGAGAGATTCTGAAAGCAACAGAGAAAGACAGGAACAAAGACAGAAAGAGAAAACGGTGACAGTGTCAAGAGAATGAGCAATGGAAAGAGACTGAGATGAAAGTGAGCAAAGCAGGGCAACAAAAACAGGAAAAGGAATAAAAGACAAAGAAACTGATAACGGGCAGGAGATATTGAGGAAAGGAGAATCTGAGAATGTTGTTAGTGAAACTAGAGGTTGAGAGATGCAGCAGGAAAGAACAAAAGAATAAGAGAAAGAAAGAGACAGACAGAAAGACTATAAGGGAGAAACTGAAAGTCTCACTGAGAAATAGAAACAGAGAAAGTGTAAGAATGAGTTTAGGGCCAAAGACCTTCTAAACCTCTCTCTCCCTTTCTCTCTCTCTCTCTCCCCCCCGCCCCCATCCCTCGCTCTCTACTGCCTGTCCCATTAGGTTTCTGCAGCTCTGGGCTGGGAGCCAAGACTTGCTTCTCTTCTGCCACCTCAAATGGCACCTGCCAGGAGAAAGGAGCAGGGTGCCTGTGTACCAGGGCAGGAGGAGGTGCCCAGGCCTGGCAGAGAGACCCCTGTCTTCCCAATACCTCTCAAAAAGCTAGATGAGCCGGCCTGGGGCTTTGAGGAAGGGCCACTCTGATGCCCCTCACCACCAAAGCCACTCTAATTTACATGTCCCACTCCACCCCACCTCAATGTCAAAAGCCCAAGCCCTGGCTTCTCAGACCCCTGGGGCCTCCACTTGTGTCCAGGGTGAGGGGAGGTCCCTGGATCAGGAACAGAAAGCCTCCACTGCCACCAACCCCATCCTACAGGTATCTGGCCCTAGAGTGCTCACTTGCAGGCTGTGGGCTGGACCAGGTCACTTAATTTTCCACTCTTGCTCCAGCAGCCAGGACTACCATTGAGACCTCTCTTCCCAAATAGGCACCCTTGAGATGGAGGGAGGGCACAGAGTCCTCTTTGATGGTGGCAACAGGCTGCTAGGGACTTGAGAGCAGTTTCCTTGGCTGACCCTGTCCCGTGCCAGTCGGGCCCTGCCACATACCTGCCTTCTGCTCAGTTCACAGGGGATTTTCAAGAGCCTTTCGGGCCAACCCGAATGGGGAAGGGGCTTCTGGGAAGGGAGGACCCCAGGGAGGGCGTGCAAGGGATGGGGCACCTTACCAGAGGGCTGCAGGCTTTCCTGGATAGCCTCGATCTCCGCCAGTTCCATACACACGCCTTGCCCGTGCACCAGCGTGTGCAGGGGCTTCTCCACGCCCCGGGGCGGGTAGCAGCGCAGGCCGGAGCCGCAGCGGGGGGTGTACACCCCGCAGGGCATCCCCTTGCCCAGGGCGCAAGTGGCGCAACAGCCGCAGCCCGGCTCTCGCACCAGCTCCTCGCAGCCCACGGGGGGGCGGCAGCGCGCCAGCTTCTCCTCGGAGCAGGGCGGGCAGTGGATGGCTTCGTCGCCCAGGCTCGGCCCGGGCCCGGCGGCCAGCAGCAGCGCGGCCACGAGGCACAGGGGCAGCATGACCGGGCGAGGACGGGGCACGGGCGGACAGCGGGGGACACAGAGGCAGCGCCCGGCGCGCCTGGAGGACCCGACCCGGAGGGCGCGGGGACACGGGGCGGCTCCGCTGGCGGACAAGGACGAAGCCGAGGAAGTTAGCAAGCGGGCCGGAGGGGAGCGAGCCTGGCGCTGCGCCGCATCCTCGGCCCGGCCCAGGCGGCTGGCTATAGGGGGGCAGGGGACTGAGCTGCTGCCCGGGACCGGCTCCCCCGGACTTTATACCGGCCCCTGGCCACACCCCCAGCGTCTTCCC
>NW_006791954.1:4838603-4852077 GCF_000442215.2 Lipotes vexillifer | reverse complement strand
GGGAGGGGGCGCTGTCCTAAGTCGTCGCTGCTGCCGCCGCCGCCGCTACTACATCTGAAAGTCCTTCTCTGCCGCAGGAGAAAGCGGTGCAGTTTGGAAGCCACGGCAGGCGCCGAGAGCGCTTCTGAACCGGAGCCCGGGAGGGCAGCGAAGGGCGAGCGAAAGCGAAGGGGCGGCTCCGTGGCCCCCTCCCCCGACCTGGGAGGATTCTCCCCGGACCCCACTGAGATGACCCCGCAGTCCCCCTGCACTGAGAGCGCGGCGACCTCCTAGCCCGGACTCCCAGCTCCGGGGATTCAGTCTCCCTGGCCAGAGTCCTTCCCGCCCCACTCAGTGCTTCCAGTCTCAGCCGCTGGAGACCAAGTCTGGTGAGGAGGGGAAAGGGGGCCCAGAAGGGCCTAATGGCCCTAAGAGGTTGATAGGCTCTCTCCCCACTTGCCCCTTCCAACCTGCCCCTGCCCCCAATCTCCCCAGGGCTCATTTGGGCCCCTGTCCCCTCTGCCTTACACAGGATGGCATCAACAGAACTCGCACCCGGAGAGGGAGGTGCCAAGACGCTTGCTCCTTCCTGGATCTTTGCTTCTACTGCCCAGACCAACTCCCAGAGGGATATCAGCTGAGGAGGCTGCCACTCTCAAGTGCAAATTGCGCATTGCACAACTCCAGGGGGCACCATTTCTCTGGTAGTCATTGTAGACTTGTGTAGCTGTTGTGACTGTTTTCCAGCAGATGGCGCTCAAGGGCTTTGAGAAAGGGATGCCTTTTTCTAATTCACCCAGCAGTGCTCTTTGGGTTAGCGTCAGGGGTGGCTAGGCCCTCTGTGAGATCCTGTTGGTGCCTGTTTCCCCTACCCTTTGCCTCAGTCTTGCTGGGATTGGGAGGGGTTCTAGAGTAGCATGTGGAGAAGGGACTCCTCTCCTAGGTGGTCTCTCAGGTCCCCCCAGGGTTTACCCATCCTCCCCCACAAAACTTTCTGCTATCCTGCAGCTGATTTCAGGGTAACGGCTCCTGTCCAGGCATACCTGGTGACCTACTGTGGAATTTTTTGGCTTGGCCTAGAAAGCTGCAGGGCAGCCAAGCTGAAGTGCAGATCAGAGACCCTCTTCCTGTTTCCTCTCCCAGGGCAGGGGTTTTTCAATCTCACAGGGATTGGGCCCTCTCCTACTTTCTGCAAGTACAGACTGTCCAGGTGAGAGGAGGAAGAGGGGCTGGAAGCTGGACCTGCAGGGGCAGAAGCAAAAGTTGCAAACTGACGGCACCTACTGGCAACCATAAAGACTGCAGGAGGGCTGGAGAGTTATGGCCGAGGACAAGATTCTGGGATTCACTTCGCACCATCTCATGGACTACTGGGATCTCTTCTGCCCCATCTGCCTTGGAGAAGGGTAAAGAGAACCAGGATCCTCAAGTCCCTGGGGGAAGCCTGGCCTGTCCCTGATTCAGAAAACTACCCCCAGCCCCCTCCCCATCCCTCACCATCAATGGACCCAGTTCTGCCACAAACTTATTGTGTGAACTTGGACACCACCCCTTGGAGCTCGAATGTCCCTAACTGCAATGGAGGTAGGTCATCTCCACCTAGCCTAGCTTTTGAAGCTCTCGTGAGAATAAAATGGGACCAGGAAGAATAGTTCTGATCCCAATGCCAGACTTGTCTTCTAGACCGCAGACCTGGGAGGCATAAAGGTACTTGGACATGGAGGAAGGAGGGCAGAACTGGCGATGAAGCATGAATGCAGGTGAGTGTAGGAAATCTGGACAGGTTTCCAGGTGAGACAGATGCCCACACTCCTACCCCAGCAGCCCCCCCCAATCCATCCTCGGGCTCACCCCCATCACCATCTAGGATAATTCCTGGGAGGCAGGAAAATGAACACGAGGACGCCTCCCCACCATTCATGCAAACCACCTTTACTGAGCACCTGTTGTGTGCAGGCTTTGTGCTACATCCAGGGGATCCAGACACAGCTGAGACCACTGTCTGCCCTCAGGGAGCTTACTGCCTAGTGAGGGGAGACAGACATATGAATAAAATAAGTGCAGGTGCCCTGGGGGTGTTTACAGGGGGCAGGGTGGGCCAGAGGCACAAATGGTCAGTTTGACATCCAGGGCGTGGAAAGACTTCATGGAGGAGGTGACCCTTGAGCCAACGGTCTTCCATGCTAGAGGAACAAACACAGGTAGCATCAGGCTAACCTGGATTCTATCCCAGTTTTGCCACCAAGGTCACTGGGGAACCTGAAACAAGTTACTCTCTGAGCTTCACTGAGCTTCACTTTTTTTTCCTTTTTTTCTTTTTTAACATCTTTATTGGAGTATAATTGCTTTACAATGGTGTGTTAGTTTCTGCTTTATAACAAAGTGAATCAGCTATATGTATACATATATCCCCATGTCTCCTCCCTGTGGCATCTCCCTCCCACCCTCCCTATCCCACCCCTCTAGGTGGTCACAAAGCACCGAGCTGATCTCCCTGTGCTACACGGCTGCTTCCCACTAGCTAGCTATCTTACATTTGGTAGTATATATAAGTCCATGTCACTGTCTCACTTCGTCCCAGCTTACCCTTCCCCCTCCCTGTGTCCTCAAGTCCATTCTCTACGTCTGCGTCTTTATTCCTGTTCTTACCTGGAAAATGGTAAGAAAGAAAGACGGGTGGGGAGGGAAGAGAGAGAAAGAGTGACCCGTGCAGTACCCAGCAAACAGTAGGCACCAAATGTTTGCTCCCTCCTGTCCCTCCCTGGTGGAAACTAACTTCTCCACGTGGCTGGAGATCCCTCGGTGGCAGGATCTGTGTGTCCCCCACCAGACCAGAAGTTCCCAGTGGACTGGGTTTAGTATCTCCTCCTCCTCTGGCCTGCTGGTGTCTGGGAGAGGCTGTATATAAAGGGCATGGGATTTGGAGTCACTGGACCTGGGTTCGAGTTGCAGCACAGCCACTTAAGAGCTTTGTTACACTAGAAACTAACATAACATTGTAAATTAACTATGCTTCAATTTTTTAAAAAAAGAGTTTTGTGACTTTGGGCACACACTAATGTCTTGAAGAGTCATTTTCATCCTCTGTTAAAAGAGAGAGAGAGAGAGAGAGAGACAATAATTGGGCTTGCCCCACAGGATGATTGCAAGAAAAAGTGAGATAATGGAAGAGAAAGGGCTTTGGAACCTGAGGAATGAGAAGCAGATGCTGCGTATTGGTTTTCTCCACCTGACTGCTGCCTATTTGACGACAGGGAGCCCCCCAGAGGCAGAAACCTGGTTCTTCTTCTCTGTGGTCTTCCCCAGCCCAGGGCTTTATGGGTAAAAGAAACTCTTCCTCCCCCTCAGCATCCCTGTCTGTCCCTCACCTCCTGGACACCCAGGGGGGCCAGGAAGATGCTCCTAACGGAGGGGTGAAAAGCCTCGCTCCCTTCAGCCTCTTCCACCCCACACCCTCACTGGCTTGTTGCTTAGAAAGAGTCTCACTAGCTCCCTTGTTAGCTCAGTATCAAATGTCTACTGGGCTCCAGCTGGGCTTCTTAGATAATCAATAAGAAAAAAGAGCTCTATTCCCAAGGGAAAGACACAATCCTGTCCTCAGGGAACCCCCGATCTGATGGGCTTGCCCCAGGGAGCATCTCATAGGATGGAGTAGGCAAAGTGTACATAATAATGAAGGTTAGCATTTAATGAGCATGGACCATACACTGGACATGTTCTAAGTGCTCCACTATGTCCCCTTCACAACAACCTCATGAAGTAATCACTATCATTATCCCCTTTTTAAGATAGGGAAAGTGAGGCACAGAGAGGTATGTGACTTACTCAAGGTCACGCAAGATCAGGGATGTGAACCCAGGCAGCCTGGCTCCAGGGTCTGTATGATTAACCCTTATGTTTTACTGCCTTCCAGAACAGCTGGTCGGAAGCATTCTAAACAAATGCCAAGAGCAAAAGACTGTGGTGCAGCGTGCAAGCTGATCAGAGCAGAGGGGACATTGACATGGGACGGGGCCCCAGGCCTCCCCATAACTTTGGCTTCCCAGCCCCTGCCTGGCTGCCCTGGACTGTCCACTGTGCCCACACCAAATAGGGAGCTCAGCTTCCCTCCATGTTGGCTGATGTTCAAGCCCCCGATACAACATCCTTCGTAGTCGCCCCAGGTGTGGGCTGAGCAATGGCACCTCAGTATGGCTGCCTCCTTGCCCACCAGTGCCCCACACTTGGCAAGACCAGATCAGGAGAGCAAGGATCTCCACAAAGACTCCACAGCACAGAGGGAGGTCTGGTCCAGAGGACAGAGCCTGAGTCCTTCCCGCAGGTCATGCAGCTCCAGAAGTGAACACCTAGGCAGGGGAGAGAGTGGGGAAAGGAGAGCCCATCTGCCGTTGGGCTGGCCAGGATCCAGTTTCATATCTCCAGTCCATCCTGCTCTGCTACTTGCCAGCTTTGTGGCCACTTGCCCTTCCTCAGCTTCAGTTTTACCATCTGTAAAATGGGGGGAGGGGAACTCATTGAATTGTGAAGTTCTTTCCAGCTGGAGCAGTCTAGGAACCTGGAACCTCTGGAGTTCTTTTACATGGTCCTAGGCCCAGCGTTGGCATGGCTTCCAACCCTCCAGAGTTTGCACTGTTTTCAGGCTGACTGGCACTGGCAAAATCTGTGTCTCATTGCTCAAAGCCTGCACAGCAGACGAGCCAAGTGAATGATGTTGGGCTCTTTGAGAGCTCTGTCACCACCCAGAGAGGTGATAAGGCTCACCCAAAGGCACACAGCTAGTAAGTAATCCAGCCAAGACTTAAGCAAGATACAGTTACTGCCTGCTGGGCTTCCCTGGTGGCGCAGTGGTTGAGAGTCCGCCTGGCAATGCAGGGCACACGGGTCCAGGAAGATCCCACATGCCGCGGAGCGGCTGGGCCCGTGAGCCATGGCCGCTGAGCCTGCGCATCCGGAGCCTGTTGCTCCGCAACGGGAGAGGCCACAACAGTGAGAGGCCCGCGTACCGCAAAAAATAATAAATAAATACATACATACATATGGAAAAACATAATGGAATACTACTGCATATCCTCCACCAGACTTAGTAACGATTTTAAATATTGACAGTACCAGAATGTGGAGTAAGGGGATTCTCGTACAACGCTGGCAAGAAAACAAACTTGTACAACCACTTGGAAGCAACCAACAATCCCACCCCGAGAATACACCCAATAGAAATGTCTGTGTGTGTTTATTTGTGTGTATTCCAAAACACATGTATAAGAGTATTCATAGCGGCATTATTCAGCCAAACATTGGAATCAATAGTAGAATAGATAAATCTATAATTGAATACACTATCGCTACATCCAACAACATAGATGAATCACACATTACACAGATTAATACTGTATGATTCTATTATTCAAAAGCAGGCACAGCTAATCTATGGTTTTAGTTTTGGGGAGAAGGGTGGGAATAATCACTGGGAGGGGTCTTATGGGGTACAGGTAATGTTCATTATTTAGTTACATAGTGTATTAACTATGTGAATGTCCGCTGAGCTAAACGTTCCTTATTTCTGCACTTTTCTGTATGTTACACTTTAATGTTTTTAAGAAAAAACTTTTTTGTTTATTTTTTTAAAGAGCCCTAGCTCTCAAGTCATCCTGCCTGGACTGGATTTCTGGCAGTAGATTTAGAATAAGTTAGCACATCTCTCTGTGCCTGGGTGCCCTCATCTTTCATATTAATCACCCATCATGTTATATAGGGCGGCTATAGTGATTAAATGAATGAATCTGCGTAAAATGCTTACAATGATGCCTGCTCCTTATTAAGTGTCCAATGAGTGTTAGTTATTAGCCATGACCAGCCAGGTTAGTGAGGTGAAGAGCCTGAAACCAAAACGCCTGCACTGAATTCTGGTTTTGCCATTTCCTAGCCGTGTGACTTTAGCCAAAGGATAAATCTTATCCTTAACCGCTCTCTGTTGTAAAAGAGGAATGATGCCAGCCCAGCCTGATAGAGAGCTGTGCGAGAACGTACAGAGACTATCTATGTAAAGCAGTCAGCGCAGTGCCCGGCACAGATACATATTAGCCATGATGATGATTGATCACCATAGTAACCCTATAAACCCACTTTATAGATGGGGCTCCAGGTAGTCAAAAGACTGGATTAAGGTCTCATGGAACTAAACGTGATTTAAATCCTTTTGGGGGATGATAGAGCTCCACCTGGCACCCCCGCCACATCCCCTCTTTCACATAACCCCCATCCTCTTCTCTCCTAAAGCCTGTATTCCTCCCACTCTCACCCCTCAGCCCTCACTGTTCCCAGAGGCTTGATATTTGGAGCCAGTAATCCTCAATATCTGTGCAGACTGTTCCTCACCCCCACCCAGTCATGATGATCTAAAGAGCAGCAGAAGCTGAGCCCAAAGCCAGGGGAAAACCAGACAGCCCGTAATGGAGATGAGCTTTGCCCTCAGGTTGGGCTGCACAAGCTATAGGTCAGAGAGCTCTTGCAGTCAGAGCTAGGGGTTCAAATCCCAGCTGTGCCCTGATTAACCGTGCACTGTGGACTTGTCTCTTCACCATGATGGTCCTCAGTCTCCTCATCTGTAAAATGGGGATGCCAGTCCCTACTTCACTCTGTAGGGCTATCAGGAGTATCAAATGAGGCTAACCATATAAGTGAAAGGACATATATCCCAGAACACAGGTTGCAAATTAGTAGCTCAATGTTTTGTCAAATCACACTGACATTCAGCCTCTACTTAGGCTCCCCCCACCAGCAAACAAACAAGCAAGTATGCATTAGGAGAGGGAGGGAAGGGCCTGGAGCCCAAAGAGATGAGATGGCCAGAGAGACAGATGGATGCGGGTAGAGGTACACAGCACCACACCCCAGCCTACTCCTCCCTTTCAGGGTCCCACCCTAATGCCCTCTGCAATTCTGACACCTATTCTGATGTGTGGGTTTTCCAACACCATCAAGACATTCTACAACACTACTTGGTGTCCTACAATTTAACTCAATTCTCACTGTCTACCTGGAGATGGCATCAGATCCCACAGGTTAAGGGCTCAGTCCAACAATACCACCCCCCCTCACCTTCAGATGCCAATCGCAAGCTCAGGTTGTCACCTGGGCTTCTGACTGACCAGCTATATATAAGAAGTTCCAATGACCCCCCGCCTTGGGTTCAATTAATTTGCTGGGGCACCTCACAGAACTCAGAGAAACATTTTACTTACTAGATTACTGGTTTATTATAAAAGGATATAACTCAGGAATAGCCAGATGGAAGTGAGACATAGGGCAAGGTATGGGGAAAGGTGGGTGGAGCTTTTCCTACCCAGACACTCTCTTAGCTCTCTGAGTGTTCACTGATGCAGGAGCTCTCCAAATCCCATCCTTCTGGGTTTTTATGGAGGCTTCATTACATGGGCATGATTGATTAAATCATTGGCCATTGGTGATTGAACTCAATCTCTGGCCCTTCTCTCCTCCGAGGTCAGGGTTGGGACCAAAATTTCTAAACCTCTGACAACTTTCTACTCCCATCAGGGCTCCTGGCTTGGCCCCATTGCCTTCCCCTACAAAAGTCCCTCACCCCAAATACATACACTCCCCTTCTGTGGTTCACCTCCACCCCTCCTGCCTCTCCTTCCACATATAGGATGGAATTAGGCCTCCTGGTCCCCCTGGCTGCCAGTGGTTTCCAGAACCCCCAGGACATCAGGGATACCCTGGCCATGAAGACTCCCAGGACCACCCTGGATACCTAGGGACTGGGACTGTTGGGCTCCCAGGAATCGCAGAGGCAGCCCTGGCTGTCCAAGGCTGCCAAGCCCACATGGGCTCCCATGGAGGTCAGGGACCAGTGGGGACCCTCTGGGCAAGAGTTTCCTCCAGGTCAGACAAGTCAGCCAGGTCCACTCACCTTGGCTCCCAGTCTCCTCTATCCCGAGCCCGCCTGCAACTCCCTCAACACCCTTTTTAACTTCTTTCTGGGGACTGCTCACTTATCTCTGAGTTTTAGCCATCATTTTTCTAGTTGTCCTATTGCCATAAGTAGAATGTGAGTTACTGGACATCGGCAACTGGGCCTTTCTCTCCTCCTCTTCCCCCTGTTTTTTTTACTTTCTCCCTCCCTCCTTTTCTTTAGCACCTCACCTCCATCCTTCCCTACAACCTTTCCCATAACAAATGCTCCTCACATGTAAGACACTGTGCCCGACGCATCCCTGTGTGGTCTTAGACTGGCACGTAATAGATGCTCAGGAATATCTACTGTTGGTTCACTGACCCTCTACCCTACCTCCCCTCTCTCCCACCTATCTCTCTCCCTTTGGGGGTCTTTCCCCAGGACTGAAGAGCTCATCTCATCCTGTGTCCTACCCCCCTTCCCAGTACAGGGCCAAAAAGCAGAGGGAGGCTCCACGGATGCCCTAGGTTTGTCCCATAGGCTTGGAGGGGCCTCCTGGAGCCCCAGGTCCATCTGGAAATGTCATCTATGCTCAGTTGGATCTCCCTGAGAGGACAGGACAGAGGACCCCTCCTTCATGGCTGCTGTCCCCTCTTTCTCTCTTATCTCCTCTTCCTCCCTGAAGCAATGTTCTCAAATCTGCCTTTCAGATCTCACCATCCACTGTTAGCGATTAATTGGCTTTGAGGAGGCAGTGTATGTAGTAGAACATCAATAGCCTGGGAATTGTGTGATCTTAGACATCTCACTTCTCATGTGTCAGTGAAGCCTGTGAAAGTATTTTTTTCCCCTCAGAATAAATGATTCCAGATGCTCCCTTCATCCTCTCTTCTCATTTGTTTGCTCAAAATTTGTCCTTTGCAATACCCTGCCGTCCCCCTCCTTCCTTCATCTGCTCCACCTCTTTCCGAGTGGCATCAGTGGACGCTCTCCTCCCTACTGCCAGTACCCCCATCACTACCCCCTAACACACACCTTCTGTATTCAGGTAGCCCCAAGAAAAAGAGGTAGGAGGGTGTCTACAGAGACCCCGTGGGACTGCCCTGGCTCTGCTTCCAGAGGACAGACCTAACCTGAGTCCCACCTCTCTGCTGAGCGCACGTGAGGCATGTGGATAGAGGAGCACCACACCTAAGCACACCCCCACCTCACCCCATCCTTAGAGGTGCCCAGGTTCGATCCCTGGTCAGGGAACTAAGATCCTGCAAGCTGAGTGGCAAGGCCAAGAAAAAAAAAGTGATCTGGGAAGAACAGAATATCTGAGAGAACCGTAGGAGGAGGAGGGCTTGTGAATGAGATTGCTGGGCCTGCTGACTCTCTATCCATTTTCCAGTTAGGAGTAGGATTCATTCGCCCTAGTGGAGAATTCCTCCCCTTTTCACCTCATGGGGATGCAGATTTACTCAGGAAAAGTCTCTCCTGGGACACTTGCAGCTGACCCCTTCTGCCTCTTCTGGGTTTTCTTTCCTGCAACTCCCTCACTGGGGAGAGAGTCCAGGCCCAGATGCTCCAGGACAGTCCCGGTGTCCCCAAGGGCAGCCCAGCCAACATCAGTACTAGATACTGAGCTTTCCACTGAATCCCCGGAGGATGGAGCAAACTGTTGGTACAGTGGGCCCTAGCTTCCAGTTGGGGACGCAAGCAGAGGCATTTCCCTTCACTTTAGTGTTTGACTTTGCCAGGCCAGCCCTCCAGAGTCCTGCGCTCCTGAAACAGGGGTTTTGCTGCTGGTATGCTGCCCCCAGGTGGACAATGAGAGAACTGATAGTACCGTTAGCGGAGAGCCTCCTGGGGAATAATGGGCATCGTACAAGGTGCTGAGGATTCCAAAGACGCAGGCAATCCCTGCCTTCAGAAGGGCTTGTGGTCTGAACACGGAGACCTGCAAGGTAAACACACCACGGTCAGTGCTGCGTAATAGAGAGAAATGCCCTGGATGCCAAGAAAACAGAGAGGAGCCAGAGTGGTTCGGAAGAGCTTCAAGGGAGGAGACTTTGGATCTAAGTCTTGAAAGGTAAGTAGAAATTCACAATCTTGAGGAAATCACCTAACCCCTCCAAGCCTCAGTTTTCTCAGTTTAAAAGGTTTTTGTAAAGATCGGGGGGGGGGGAATTATGTAAAGTGCTTATTATAGTATCTAGTACATAACCGGCACTCAGAAATTTACATATATCTGATTTATTCTAAGGAACTGGCTCCGATTACGGGGGTTGACAAGTCTGCAATCTGTAGGCAGACCGGCAGGCTGGAAACTCTTGCAGGATTTCTATGTTACAGTCTTGAGGCAGAATTCTTTAGGGAAACCTCAGTTTTCTGCTCTTAAGGCCTTCAACTGATCAGATGAGGCCCACTGGAATTATAAAGGGTTAATCCTTTTACTTAAGGTCAACTGATTGTAGATGATGCTAATTACATCTACAAAATACCTTCACAGCAATATCTAGACTAGAGTTTGACCAAACACCTGGATACCCTAGCCTAGCCAAGTTGACACAGAAAATTAACCATTATAGACATCATTCCAAGCAGAGGCTACTTCAGACAGGGGCTATATTACATTTCCCCACTCGATTAGGCTTTTTTTTTTTTTTTTTTTTTTTTGTACCACGCCCCCTTAATTTTTGCCTGCATTGGGTCTTCGTTGCTGTGCAAGGGCTTTCTCTAGTTTTTTTTTTTTTTTTTTTTTTTGCAGTACGCAGGCCTCTCACTGCTGTGGCCTCTCCCGTTGTGGAGCACAGGCTCCGGATGCCAAAGCTCAGCGGCCATGGCTCACGGGCGCAGCCGCTCTGCGGCATGTGGCATCCTCCCGGACCGGGGCACGAACCCGTGTCCCCTGCATCGGCAGGCGGACTCTCAACCACTGCGCCACCAGGGAAGCCCTGATTAGGCTTTTTGAAAAATCACTGTTAAACGAGTAAAACATAAGTGTTTAAATAATACTAGGCTTGAATCTGATAAATAATTTATAGCACAATTCATAGAAATGTAAACTCCAGTGGGCTTGAGCTCTGGTGCAGCTCCAGGCTGGGCACTGGTGGGGGAGGGGAAGACAAAGATGCAGACATCCCCTGATTTAAACCAACTCAATGCACAAAAAGTTATATTGGCAATCACACAGTGTTAAAACAAAAAGGGCTCCCCGCCTTAAAAATCATTTGCCCAGGGTTTTTGTTTGTTCATTTTTGTTCGTTTGTTTTTTTAATGTAAGTAGTGGATCATCATTTTCAAATGAAATCTTGCACAGAATCTTACACAGGACATAGAAGATGAAAATGGAGCTTCTCTGGGTTGGAGAACCTGGGCCTCACCTCCTCTAACCAACCTCCCCATTCTCACCATCACCTCTCTAAGACTGAGGAAGGCATAGGCTTCAGTTTACAGGTGGGGAAACTGAGACCTAGAGAGAGGAGATGTGCCCAAGGTCATGCAACTAGTGACGACACAGCTGAGCTAGGACTCCCCACCATTACACACTGTCCCTCAGTTTGGTCCAAAGATTGAGTTTTTCTGCAGTCTTCACCACTGGGTTCAATCAACTGCAAGTTCCCCCCGTATATTGAAAATCTCTCTATCTACAAAGCTCACATTCTCACACAAACTTGTACAGTCAGGTATGCCACGTCTTCACTGAGGTGGGGAAAAGGGACAGCAGTGAGGAGGGTGTAGGGCGTGGAGGAAAACAAACACTTAGAAAGCCACATGGCAAAAGGTAATGAAACAGAGAATTACCCAGACCCATGATTACTGAGGGAAATCTTTTAAATTTTGCTTATTTAAGCTAACTTGTCACATTATAAAAATAATATGTCTAGAATTTTAAATTTTTCACATAGGATAGAAGGGAAAACATGAAAAGTTTTCCTTTGCCTCCATATGTTTACAATTCCTTCCAGATGTTTCTCAGTGCATACATAAACATTTACCCAAATGGGATTATGCCCTACACACTATTCTTTACCTCACTTTTTAAAACTTAACAATATGTCTTAGTGATATTTCCATATCAGTACACCTAGATCAACTTCATTCTAGAGGAAAGAAACACTGCCCTTCCAAGGGGAGTTCCCAGTGGGAGGATGGAGACCCCTCCCCCATTGAGTGGAGAGACAGGAAACACACAACACCCAGAAGAAATACTTATGAAAGGAACTCATCCGCATATGCAAATGTACTCCAAAGGTCTTGAGGGAGCCTCAGTAAAAAAAAGATGGCCTGAGAACATTCTCTGGAGACTCCTTGGAAGAGGGAAATTTTAAATTGGTTTTGGAAGAATGGACTTGTTAAAACGGACCAGGATTTGGGAGGAAGGTCTTGAAAAGGAGTAGAGGTAATAACTGCTAACATGTTTTGAGCACTTACTAATTTGCCAAGCAATGCACTAAGGGCTTTTGCATGTGTTACCCCACCCCGTGAGGAGGTACTCTCATTATCCCCATTTGAGATGAAGAATTGGAGGTACAGTGAGCCTGAGTGACTCGCCCAACGTCATACACCCAGCAAATCAGGAATCTGACTCAGCTACTCAACTTCGCCCCTACAGGTGGGTGTAAAGATGGGGGCAAGGTCCAGAGTATCTAGTTTGGGCCCCTGTGGAATTTGGGGGAAGGAGGGGTCGGGGGAGGATGAGGGTGATGGCAGCCCCTCTCTCCTTGGAACTGACCCTCAATCCCTTCTTGCCTCCCAGGACTAGAGGCTAGCAGGCACCTAGAACTCTCTCTTTGTGGACGATGCCTCCCAAACCACCTGTCCCAGACTCCCTTCTTCCCCCTCTCCCACCTCAAGTCCTGCAGGACCCTCTGTGATAGGCTCTGGAAAGGAGGAGGGGCTGAAAGAGAAATAGCTTGTGTCCCGAAGAGAAGCCCACCCCCACCGCCCCACCCGACCACAAGACCATCCGGGGCTGGAGGACTGGAAGGTTGTCTTAGGTGCTTCCATATCTCATTTAGCCCTCTGTACCTTTGATAAAGGATAATGACATGGGGAAATTGGGGCTCAGGGAGATTTCTGACTCAGGCATGTATGACTCCAAATTCCTTTTGACTCCCCAGTTCTGCTTCAGGGCCTTTGGAACAAAGACCCACACAGTCAGGATCAGGCTAAACTGCAGGGATATTTAAAGCTGGGTACCAGAAAATAGGGATGGAGCTGCTTATTAAATTCCCATCGCCTCATCCCCAGATGGGTCTTGCAGGGAATTGCAGGCTGGGATGAGCTACAAGGTGGAGGCCAAGAGGCAGAGGCTGGATTGCCATCCTTGAGGGAGGATGCCCACCTACCCTTACTACCTGGGGCCTCTGTGTTCCAAGAGGTAGAAGGCATGGCTGGTCTCTGTCAGGGTCACCCTCAGTCTTGGGGAAGCTGCAGAGAATGACAGGCTGGCCCCGGAGCCTAGGACCTGCTCAGCCTTCCAGATGGGCAGAAGCTACTGGATGTGGATGGGCTTCCCTACAACTGCTCTGAGACCCTGGTGGTCCTGTGCATTGAGGCTGCCTTTCTTTTTTTTTTTTTTTTTTTTTTTTT
>NW_006791954.1:4832364-4838373 GCF_000442215.2 Lipotes vexillifer | reverse complement strand
TTTACAGAACGTGGGCCTCTCACTGCTGTGGCCTCTCCCGTTGCAGAGCACAGGCTCCGGACGTGCAGGCTCAGCGGCCATGACTCACAGGCCCAGCCACTCTGCGGCATGTGGGATCTTCCTGGACCAGGGCACGAACCCAAGTCCCCTGCATCGGCAGGCGGACTCTCAACCACTGCGCCACTAGGGAAGCCTGAGGCTGCCTTTCTGTATCAGTACAGAGCAGGTGTTGAGCAGGGTGGAGCTGAAAACACTCAGAAACTACTGGAGGCCAGGAGACCAAGAGGACAGGGACCAGAGCAATGCCAAAGCTCCATTCCTTTGGCTTTTCCAATTACCCTAGTCCGTGGGCCACTTCCATCCTTGACTTCCTGTCACAACACACCCCCTCCTCACTGGCCCTCCCTGGGGTTTTGCCAGCAGAGTGGGCATTGGACACTCTGTGGTGATTTAACAATTGGTTGACCTGATTTCTTTTCGAAGGAAAAAAAAGAAGGATTAAATCCACAAATTGTCATGCCAACCTAAGGAAAATCCCTGCTTCCTGATTCTGATTGTTAGTTTACTATTCTAAACACCTTATGTTTATGTCCTGTAATCCTCACACCACTCTGCGGTAACAGTTATTTTTCTTCTCTTTTTTGAGAGGAGGAAAAGAAAACACCGAGAAGCCTGCCTCCGTCAAGACCACACGAATGGCAAATTGCTGAGTCGGGATTGAAACTCAGGGAATAATGATTGGAAGGAGGTGGTCCTGATGGGATTTGTAGTCACTCTAATTGTGCAGTTATTTTTTCTAGCATCTTGTAAGGGCAACGACTTTTTTTTTTTTTTTTGTCATTTTAACCTTGTGGATTGAGGAGGACAGAAGAAACCCATTCAAACATTTAGACATCAGAGTAAACACTTCGGTCTTTGGCATTTCCTCGTCAAATCTGGACTGCAGGGCTCAGGGAATTTAAAACAGAGGAGAGCAAAAGTAACAAGTACGAGGGCATCCTGCTGGCCGTCTGAGGGAAAAGTTATGGTCTTAGAATGGCCCCTAAACCATCCTCAACTCCTGAGGTGGTGACTATAAATTATTCCCTTTGATTGACCAGTCGCAGCCCCACACTGCTCTTCCCCGGGGCCTGGAATGCTGCTCTCTCTTCTGTGTGGCCTCTCTATGCCCTTCTATTACACGAAAACCCACCAACTATACAGCTTTTGTTTCTTTAAAAATAAATTTGGGGGCTTCCCTTGTGGCGCAGTGGTTGAGAGTCTGCCTGCCTATGCAGGGGACGTGGGTTCGTGCCCCGGTCCGGGAAGATCCCACATGCCATGGAGCGGCTGGGCCCGTGAGCCATGGCCGCTGAGCCTGCGTGTCCGGAGCCTGTGCTCCGCAACCGGAGAGGCCACAACAGTGAGAGGCCCGTGGACCTCAATCAATCAATCAATCAATCAATAAAATAAAGGTGGGGGACTTCCCGAGTGGCGCAGTGGTTAAGAATCTGCCTGCCAATGCAGGGGACATGGGTTCGAACCCTGGTCCGGGACGATCCCACATGCCACGGAGCAACTAAGCCCATGTGCCACAACTACTGAGCCTGCGCTCTAGAGACCGCAAGCCACAACTACTGAGCCCGGGTGCCACAACTACTGAAGCCCGCGCGCCTAGAGCCCGTGCTCTGCAGCAAGAAAAGCCACCTAGCCTGCGCACTGCAACGAAGAGTAGCCCCCGCTCGCTGCAACTAGAGAAAGCCCATGCGTAGCAATGAAGACCCAACGCAGCCAAATAAATAAATAAATAAATTTGTTAAATAAATAAATAAAGTTGGAGGGTGGGGGGACGGAGTTTGAGGCATACGCCAGTGCCTGTTCGCTGAACTGAAACAAATCACGGGGTGTCTGTCCAGAAAGCCGGCGCTCAGTTTCCTCAGGAAACGGAGCTAGGACTCCCGTTCTTCTCGCTAAAAAAAAAAAAAAAAAAAACCTCAGGATGGAGGACGGTTTTTAGATTTCAGCGGTCTGAAAGACGTTAGCAGCCCCTGAGGTATACACACCCTCTACTTTTCTCTTTTTACCCCAGCTCGGACCTCAGAAAAACCCCTCCCACTTCCACAGCGGATCTCCTCAGAGTTACACACGGAGAACAAGCTAGCCCCCGTCATTGGCTAGATTCCCTGTCCGTCTGTCGGCTACGATTCCGAGTGGTGCCTTTTGAATGTCCTCTAGTCCCGCTTCCCTTGCCTAATTGGTTCATTCGAACGGGCCCCCGGCCAGCTCAGTCATTCATTGGTGAATATAAAAGAACAGCTCTGATTGGCTTTTCGGATCGGTGCCAGTTAGAGTGCCTCAGGGATTGGCTTACCTGGTTTGGGCGGGCTAGCGGAACGCTCAAACCGGAGTGGAAGCGCTCTCTTAACCGACGAACGTCTGTGGAGAAGAGGTTTTCTCCGTGATTGTCTCAAAGGTCGCGCCGGCTTAGTCGCTTGCAGGGTTCTCGAGCCGTCCTTCACGACCGTCACCATGGAGATGTCGCCACTGCAGGTACGGCTCGCTGAAGGGTCGCGTCGCGGGGCCTCAACGCGGCCCGGCATCCCTTCGGCTGCCTGTGAGAGAGGGAGGCGCCTGGGCTGTGGTCCGGCAGAGGCTGACTGGGCGCCGGTGTTCCGCGTCGATCCGGGTCCCCTGGGCTCGGCGTGATCGCGAAGAGGCTGAAACCCCTTTCTCGTGCTAATAGTGAAGTATTATCGGCTAAGCTGGCTTCTAGGGGGTGCAGTTGTGTTTTTACTGTGTCTAGCGATTCACTTAGTCCTGGAGTAGATCGGTGGGATCATGGTCCGCGTGGCGCTTTAAGCGGCACAGACAGATGCTCTCCTCTTCTACCTGGGGCTGAAAATGGGATTGAACGCCCCTGACCTTGGAAGGTGCAGAGCAAGGCACAGGGTTCCCACTGTGCAGCCGGCAGCCCCGAGGTGCTCAAAATACATCCCTCCAGTGTTCAAAACGTTAACGTGCCCAAAGGATGGGATCCATAGCCTCCCAAACTGCTGCTGCTGCTGCTGCTGAATTAGAATCTATTATTTGCCTGGGACCTAGTAGGCACTCAGTAAATATGTGTGGAGTACGTGAAAGAAGGGGGTGTATGCGATTGATGGCGTCTAACACGTAAAAATATTTCCATGCCAGAAACACTTGGCAAAATAATATGTCAATTTAAACGGACGCCTGGGAACCTGGCTGCAGTAACTTAAACTGCCGTGTTTGTACAAAGCGATGTCAACTCCACTGACAACTACCAAAAGGTTGTGATTTGTTACAGTGTGTGTTAGAAGATCACTATGATAGGTGTTTTGTTTATGGTTTCTGATAAACCTGTGACTCAAAATACTGTCTCTTCAATTTTTAAAAAAATTGCCAGCCTGTAAATGACAATATGCAAGTCAACAAAACAAAGAAAAATGAAGATGCTAAGAAAAGACTGTCTATTGAAAGAATCTATCAAAAGAAAACACAACTGGAACATATTCTGCTCCGCCCAGACACCTACATTGGCTCCGTGGAATCAGTGACCCAGGTAAAACCAAGCTAATTAAATGCAGTTACTAAGTAGCTAAAATGTGTACTTTTCCAGGTTAATTTTCTGTACTGCATTTACTTGGAATGTTACTGGAACTGACCTAATCTATCATGTATATTATCCTACTAATCCAGAAGACTTTCCAGTAATCATGATGGTAAAAAAGAATAAATATATGGTCAAAGTAACCATATTTCTTTGCCTTATTTCCAGCAAATGTGGGTTTACGATGAAGATATTGGCATTAACTGTAGGGAAGTCACTTTTGTTCCTGGTTTGTACAAAATCTTTGATGAGATTCTAGGTGAGTGTATTCTTTTTTTTTTTTTAAACATCTTTATTGGAATATAATTGCTTAACAATGTTGTGTTAGTTTCTGCTGTATAACAAAGTGAATCAGCTACATGCAGGTGAGTGTATTCTTTAATACAAAGATCCACTGGTCAGATCCTTTCTAAGAAGTATCATTCCTAGCAAACCCTTTGTAGCCAGAAATCCTATCCTTTCAAACAACAGTTGGCAAAGGTGAGGCAGTCTACTGGAATCTAGGAAGTTGACTTCTTTCCTAGAAACAGGCCTATGAATAAAAATTGCTAAATGAATACCTCATTGATGTTATTCCTGTGCTTTTTGAGATTTTTTTCTTTTTATGTCTTACAGTTAAAGGATGTTTTTTAAAATACTTTAATTTTTTACCAGTGTGTATTTTATCTTCTTTCAGTCAATGCTGCAGACAACAAACAAAGGGACCCCAAAATGTCTTGTATTAGAGTCACAGTTGACCCGTAAGTCTCTTGCTTAGTCTTTTGTTTTTTATAGCTCATTGTTACTGTTAGTTGCATTTACTTTGATTTATAGTAAAGTTGGCTTTTTTTTAAATGGGAGTTTGCAGAAGTGCAGAAAGGTAGAAGGCTAAAATGAACAATCTGTGATACCTACAATCTAGATCCAACAGTTGTCAACACTTTGCCATATTTGCTCCATCTATATTTTTTCTGAATCATTTCAAAATAAATTACAGACATTATGACACTTCATCCCTGAATATTTTAGTAAGCATCTCCACTAACTGCTCTAAGTATTCTGGAGTCTATAGCTGTAACTTTTTCTCATGATGCTATTCAAATAGTAAACCAGCAGGTGGTGATAGAGAATAATTTGATCTAACATTTCTGCTTATAAATGTCCCCCTTTGTGGGTAGTCAGGGTGTTGCTTCCCCTTGTTATTAGCCTGATGAGTTATAACATAAACTATACTTTAGGCTCTTTTTGGGACATGTGTTAATGATGTACTCAAATGCTCCTAAGGACTTGATATCATAGTCTTTTAAAAAATCTTAAGCTAGATTTAGTTGGTCTTTTTTGTAGATAATACTCAGTACTATTTGTAATAAGAACCATAGTTTGTTTCCGGTTATAACTAAAATATATTATCTTCTGAGAATTAAAATAACTAAGAGATAAGTAAGTCCAAATAAATTTTTAGCATTTTATTGGCAAACAGGGAAGTTTACAATTAATAATGTCCTTTCATATTTGTTTTGCAATGTACTTTGTTGGGTGGGAAAGCTAAGGGTGCTGGGACAGTACAGATGACCCCCTTAAAAGTGATATAATAATATTGTTTCCAAATTTTGTCCTTGTCTTTCCATTGGGCATAAATCATTTCCCTTTGTTTATCCTAACATTTTAAAATTTCCTATTTTTTCAATATTATCAGTGTCTGCCCAGGTGTTGGAAAAGGATTGGTTTTTTTCTTTTCTCTTGGCTCCTATTTCAGGAGTGTTAGGAACTAAGCATGCTGAAGTTCAAAAGGTATATATGAAAAAGAGTCATAAAGAAATTGAGACTTGTGAACTCATGTATTTTAGAGATAATAATATTTAAATATTTAAAAATATTAAGCACTAATTTAACATCTGTTTTATAAAAAAAATTTTCACTCTTCTTTTCTTAGGGAGAATAATTTAATTAGTATATGGAATAATGGAAAAGGTATTCCTGTTGTTGAACACAAAGTTGAGAAGATGTATGTCCCAGCTCTCATCTTTGGACAGCTCCTAACTTCTAGTAACTATGATGATGAAGAAAAGAAAGTAACGGGTAGAGTATTGAGGAAAATAAAAAACATATTTGTTGCTGAAAAAAAATACATCTTTTAAATGACTGTCTGTGGCATAAAGGTTAAAAGCATGGAAATAAATCTCTGTAATTGAATAACATTGCCAGTGATTAAGAAATAAAGCTGTGGGCTTCCCTGGTGGCGCAGTGGTTGAGAGTCCGCCTGCCGATGCAGGGGACGCGGGTTCGTGTCCCGGTCCGGGAGGATCCCACATGCCGCGGAGCGGCTGTGCCCGTGAGCTGTGGCCGCTGAGCCTGCGTGTCCGGAGCCTGTGCTCCGCAACGGAAGAGGCCACAGCAGTGAGAGGCCCGCGTACCGCAAAAAA
>NW_006791954.1:4819386-4832341 GCF_000442215.2 Lipotes vexillifer | reverse complement strand
AAAAAAAAAAAAAAAAAAAAAGAAATAAAGCTGTTAATGAGATAAGAACAATTAAATAGTATTTTACATTTATTTGCCCAGGTGGTCGAAATGGCTATGGAGCCAAATTGTGTAACATATTCAGTACCAAATTTACTGTGGAAACAGCCAGTAGAGAATACAAGAAAATGTTCAAACAGGCAAGTAAATAGGTATCTTGTGCCTTGATTATAAATTGCACTATAGCAATTTATATTGGTATTAATGGTTTAACATAATTTATAAGCTGTTACATCATGGGAAATTATTCATAAACATATATTGGGGGGGTTGGGGGGTTTTTTGGTTTTTGTTTGTTTGGGAGGGTTTTTTAGGACTTGTAAATTTGAGTTATTTAGTTCTAGTTTGTGAGATTACTTGAATTTTTTTCTCTCTCCTCTATTCTTTATTTCCATAGACATGGATGGATAACATGGGGAGAGCTGGTGAGATGGAACTCAAGCCCTTTAGTGGAGAAGATTATACATGTATTACCTTCCACCCTGATTTGTCTAAGTTTAAAATGCAAAGTCTAGACAAAGATATTGTTGCACTGATGGTTAGAAGAGCATATGATATTGCTGGATCCACTAAAGATGTCAAGGTCTTTCTCAATGGAAATAAGCTTCCAGTAAGTACTTTCCTGGGTGTGGGCAATGAGGGACTATTGTGATCATTGTCAAAGGCAATGCTGAATTTTTTTTTTTCCATCCCATATTTTTTTCTTAACCACTTCTCAAATATGTTCCTGTAAAGAAAACATTATGCTACATTTTTTAAAATCAGTTAGCTCATTTTAAGTTCACTAAAGTCTTTCTCAAAGAATCTCCTAAATAAATCCTTTTGTGTCTTTTAATGACCGTCCTCTTACGCCCATCAGTGAACACCATTTCATTAGTTTTGAAAAATCTTTACAATCTACTTTTTAATTTACTTTAAATAAATTTTTAATACTATTATTTTTAATTCCTGTTTAGATAAAAGGATTCCGTAGCTATGTAGATATGTATCTGAAGGATAAGGTAGATGAAACTGGCAATCCACTGAAAATTATCCATGAACAAGTAAACCCCAGGTGGGAAGTGTGTTTAACAATGAGTGAAAAAGGCTTTCAGCAAATCAGCTTTGTCAACAGCATTGCTACTTCCAAGGTAATTTTATTTTTGAATTATTAATCATGATTTACCTTTACATATAAGTATTATTGTTTAAATTTATAAAATGAACTTGAATATTTGGCTACCTTGGCATAAAGGAAGCTAAATTAGATTTTTTTTAATGTTTTATTATTATAATTTTGAGGGTAATGAATTACAGTTTGGTATTTTTCCTCATTAGGGTGGCAGACATGTTGATTATGTAGCTGATCAGATTGTGACTAAACTTGTTGATGTTGTGAAGAAAAAGAACAAGGGTGGTGTTGCAGTAAAAGCACATCAGGTATGATACTTTAACACAGTGTTCTTTTTCTAAAGTCAAAAAAGAAGAGAAAGGCTATAAATAAAGCAAAGCATGAGTACGTTTTTAGTGATTTATTATCAACTTTTACTGCAGGTAAAAAATCACATGTGGATTTTTGTGAATGCCTTAATTGAAAACCCAACCTTCGACTCCCAGACAAAAGAGAACATGACTCTACAAGTCAAGAGCTTTGGATCAACGTGCCAGTTGAGTGAAAAATTCATCAAAGCTGTGAGTATTTAGAGGGAAATAAAAAATAGAAGCACCTTCCTTTATTTTCCATTGCCCTTCTCAGCCCTGCAGAAATAAAGCTTCCTCCCACATGTCTTCTCACTCTGAAAAGGAAATTAAAAAACAACTCTTACTTCTTACCAGGTCTTACCAAATGCTTAATTACCATCTATACACCATCTATATTTACCCATTACATGTCACCAGTTTAGATCACTTCTGAATTTAACCCATCTAGCTACTTACCAGGCATTGAATGCCTAAAGTTGCTCTCAGTGGACACATCCAAAACTGAATTAGTTCTCTCCGTACTAACTGATCGCCATACAAGGAACTCCCCCACCCCCAGAAAACAAAACTTTCCTGTTTTAGTCAAAGGCCCCAACTAACCACTAGGTTGCATAAATCTAAATCCAAATTCCTTAATTTGGCCTGCAAGACCCTGCCATTTCCAACCTCATCTCAGTACCACTTTTCCTACATTATCTAAACTTCACTTCTACTGGCTTTAAATTACTCAAAAGCAGAGTACTCTTCCCCTCCTTAGAGCTTTTTCACATTTCAGGCAGAGGATTACTCTGCCTGAAATGCTTTACACTTGGCTATTTTAAGTCTTTTTTTTTTTTAATATTTATTTATGTGTTTGTTTATTTATTTATTTTGGCCGTGCCGGGTCTTACTTGTGGCACGTGGGATCTTCATTGCAGTATGCGGGATCTTTAGTTGCAGCATGTGGAATCTTTAGTTGCAGCATGCGGACTTCTTAGGTGCAGCATGCAGACTCTAGATGCAGCATGTATGCAGGATCTAGTTCCCTGACCAGGGATCGAACCCAAGGCCCCTGCATTGGGAGCACAGAGTCTTACCCAGTGGACCAAAGGGAAGTCCCCAACTACTTTAGGTCTTAAATGTCATTTCCTCAGGAAAGCCTTTACCTTCTACTTCTTTCCCTAAGTTTGTTCCCATATAACACTGGACATGCATTACTACATGTAACATGCTCTTCACTTATCTGTAACACCTGTCACACTTGTAATTTCTCATTTTATTTCTGTCTTCCTTGTTGTAAACTAAACTCCTTGAGGACAAGGACCATGTCTGATTTGTTTTAACCAATAGATGTCCACATGCAGCTCAGTGCCTGGCACAATATAAGTATGTAGTCAGTAAATATTTATTGAATCAATGAACCCAAAGGAACCAGCTCCCTCAGTAGTGGTAACCTGAGGCAGGAAGATGTGCCACCCTCTATCCAGACATTACTTTTCTACCTCTTTTCATCTTTGAATTCTTTTTATTTTTGTGTGAGCTCATTTGTACTCTAGATTTCTGACAGAACTCTTCTTCCCTAACATGAATCCTCTCATTTTCAGGCAATTGGCTGTGGTATTGTAGAAAGCATACTAAATTGGGTGAAATTTAAGGCCCAAGTCCAGTTAAACAAGAAGTGTTCAGCTGTGAAGCATAACAGAATCAAAGGAATTCCCAAACTTGATGATGCCAATGATGCAGGTACACATTTAATAATGTTTCCAAACTTTAAATCTTGTAGTTCAGTTATTTGTTTTATTCATTAACAGCATACTGTGGATATTTTTCCCTTGACACTTAATACTCAATGGAATATTTGTACTTTGTTAAAAATCAACCAGTTCCCTGTTATTGAACACTTGGGTCAGTTCAATTTTTAGCTGTTAAAAATAGTGTTGAGGTGATTATTTGGGGTATAAAACAAGAATATTTATACAGTAATCTATTACCTAATGTAGAGGAGAAAAAAGTCTTCTCAACCTTCTTAGGTCCCTGGCTATCTCTGAAAATTAAACTGACAAAGACAGATTAACAGGAAAAAAGCATGTGAATGTATTTAATATGGTTTTTTGTGACACCAGAAAATTGTAAGGAAATGCAGACCCAAAGAAATGGTTGAACCTAAGTGGTTTTATGCTAGCTTTGATGAAGAATGGAAAGTGTGGAAAGATATGATAGGACAATGATTATGAGCTAAGTATAGTAAACTTGGGGAAACTTAGCAAGGCCTTTTCATTCAGATTCTTCTTGGTGACCCTCAATCTCGGATTAGAATATTCCTTTCCACCAGGTATAAAGAGGGCATCTCCTCATGAGGGTCTTATGACATGCTTCAGGGGCGAAGTTTAATGGGGAGGTCAGAGAGATCTTTCTGCTTCTACCATTTTCTCAAAACTCCCTCAGCTTAAGATATTCAGTATGCCAAGGTGCTGTATTTTGGGGTAGCATGTCTTAAACCTCATCACCAACAAATATATTAAATGTAATATGACTAAATGAATTTTAGCAACAGTATAATTGTCATGAGAAATTAGTCTAAGAAACTTAAGACTTTATTAACTTACAAACTTTAGCTAAACTATGTATCTAATTACTTAGCTCCATTTGACTCCTCAGCCAACTTGTTATGAATTGTAAATTATTTGTGTTTTATCACGTCTGAGTTAGTATATTTGAGGTTGAACTAAATGTGCTAATATTAATTTGTTTATTTTAGGAGGCCGAAACTCCACTGAGTGTACACTTATCCTGACAGAGGGAGACTCAGCTAAAACTTTGGCTGTTTCAGGCCTTGGTGTGGTTGGGAGAGACAAGTACGGGGTTTTCCCTCTTAGAGGAAAAATGCTTAATGTTCGAGAAGCTTCTCATAAACAGGTAGAATATATAAAAACTATCTTCAGAATCTAAATCTGATTTTATAATGCAGGACTTCATGCTTGTATTTCATTCCTTTATTGGGCATTTTGAAATACATCTTGGATTTTTTTTGTTATTTTAGGAAATTGGGTACACTGTAGCGTATCTTAACAGATCTTTCTGAGTTACTGACGTATAGGCTAGTAACTCAAAATACTGGAGTTCAAGAAAACCCAAGCAACATATACTGTTGTAATTCTTTGTTCTTTTAAAGTTTATAAACAAAATAGTACTTTTTTGGCTATACATCCATTTCAGATAATGGAAAATGCTGAAATTAACAATATAATCAAGATTGTGGGTCTTCAGTACAAGAAAAACTATGAAGATGAAGATTCATTGAAGACTCTGCGTTATGGGAAGATAATGATAATGACAGATCAGGTCAGATTTGTTATCAAATATTTTAAATTTTTTTATTTATTTATTTTTGGCTGTGTTGGGTCTTCGTTGCTGTGCGCTGGCTTTCTCTAGTTGCAGCAAGCAGGGGCTACTCTTCGTTGCAGTGCACGGGCTTCTCATTGCGTTGGCTTCTCGTTGCGGAACACGGGCTCTAGGCTTGCGGGCTTCAATAGTTGTGGCACACGGGCTCAGTAGTTGTGGCGCATGGGCTTAGTTGCTCCGCGGCAATGTGGGATCTTCCGGGACCAGGGCTCGAACCCGTGTCCCCTGCATTGGCAGGCGGATTCTTAACCACTATACCACCAGGGAAGCCCGATAGCAAACATTTTAGATTGTTAACCTAAATTAAACACATCTTATTGTTGCATTGCTTTTCTGCCATGAAAGGAAATTACTTAACTTGGAGCTTTGTTCATTATTTTTAATCCACATCTAATAAGATATATTATGTTTGTATTTTATGTATATTACATATATAAGTTAAGTGAGTCTGAATTTGAATAGCCTTTTTTTTAATCCCCATAGAAAAAATTTTGAGAAATTACCAGTAAGTCAATCATAATCTTTTTAGTTTCTAAACAATTCTTCTGTGTTTTGGCTTTCCAAATATTTCTAGGACCAAGATGGTTCCCATATCAAAGGCTTGCTGATTAATTTTATCCATCATAACTGGCCCTCTCTTCTGCAACATCGTTTTCTGGAGGAATTTATCACTCCCATTGTAAAGGTATACTAATTTCTAAGTTACCGTAATGGATATTTTAAGGCCCTACTCCTCAACCCTGGATACACATATAACCCCAGTGATGTATGATGGTATGCAGGGGACCCAGAATGTGGAAAGCCACAGCAATGTGTTTTTTACCTCAGGTGTCTAAAAACAAGCAAGAAGTGGCATTCTATAGCCTTCCTGAGTTTGAAGAATGGAAGAGTTCTACGCCAAATCATAAAAAATGGAAAGTCAAGTATTACAAAGGTTTGTAATGAAACTCACATAGAACTTCTCATTTTTTTATATACCATTGTACAATATTTTATGGAGTAACTTGGTGTTCTTGGTTTTGTAGGTTTGGGCACCAGCACATCAAAAGAAGCTAAAGAGTACTTTGCAGATATGAAAAGACATCGTATCCAATTCAAATATTCAGGTCCTGAAGATGATGCTGCAATTAGCCTGGTGAGTTTGTGTGTATTTCATACATAACTTCTAGTTTTAGAAATCAATGCTTCAACTAGTCAATTGAAACATGTAAATTTTCATATAATAAAATGTTTTATAAAATAGATTGTTTTTAGTAAGCATATCCCAAAGAAAGGAGCCAGATATTTTAGAAACTGAATTTTTGTTGTTTATTTGTTAATTTTTTATAGAAGAAATATTTTGGAACCTATTTGTGCCAGTGACATCTTTTTCATCTTCTAATTTGTAGGCCTTTAGCAAAAAACAGATAGATGATCGAAAGGAATGGTTAACTCATTTCATGGAGGATAGAAGGCAACGAAAGTTACTTGGCCTTCCTGAGGTAAAAAAAGTGTTAAATGTATCTCACAAAATGTACTATTTATTACCTTTAGAACTGACATTATAGCAAATTAAAGTTACTGAATAATAAGTACCTCAGTTAAAAAGTTAACGGATAACTATTTATAAATATCCTTATTCTTATTTAGACTGCTGCATAAATGTATTGGACCTGAAAGAAACTACAGAGTCAATGCACTTTTTTCCTGATTGTGCAGCAATTAAATTCGTTTTGTCTTTAAAACATATAAAATACTTCATAATTCTTTGCTTTTGAGGGGCTTAACAATTATCATAGAAGTGATAATGCTAACATGTGTCTTTGTTTTATTTTTGTATTAAGCATTGTTAAGACCAGTGATATTTTTTATTTTAAACTAGATCATGTAATACTCTCTTTGGTTCCTCAGGATTACTTATATGGGCAAACTACCACATATCTGACATATAATGACTTCATAAACAAGGAACTTATCCTGTTCTCAAATTCTGATAATGAGAGGTCTATCCCATCTATGGTGGATGGTGAGTTCTATTTTTATCATAAGATGGGAATCAATGCCCCGAAATGGTTAATTTGAGGATATTAATATTTGCACTTCTTTCATTTTAAAGGTTTGAAGCCAGGTCAGAGAAAGGTTTTGTTTACATGTTTCAAACGGAATGACAAGCGAGAGGTGAAGGTTGCCCAGTTAGCTGGGTCAGTAGCTGAAATGTCCTCCTATCATCATGGTGAGGTAAACACATAATCTATAATGTTTCCAGAAAGCATTATAGCAGAAATACCTGCAAAGTCATTCTCCAAACAGTTGATAAAAGTATAAGCTATACATCCATAGTAGAGAACAATGTGGTGAAATATATCAAACTATAAAATTGCTTATTTTTTGACCTAACAAATCTGTTTATAAAAATAATGTTCCTGTAAGGATACTATAATAGATCATAAGATATGCAAGGATCTATGTTCAAAGAGATTTAGTGATGTTTGCTATAACTTTGTTATGCCAAAATTTAGACATGGAAAGTGTCCATCAATTGGAAAATTATTATAAATTATGACACATCTATGAATGGAATCAGTGATATAACTTAGGTAAGTCTATATGTACTAACATTGAAGAATGTCCATGTTCTATTGTCAGGTGAGGGAAAAGAAAAAAGAGGCAGAATAATACTTAAAGGAAGGATATATGTTAACTTTGGTTATCGCTGGGAATTGGAAAGGGCAACTTTCCAATTTTTCATATATGTCTAAATTGTTTGACTTTATATCAATACAAACATACACCTGTTCATTTTTTATTTTGTAATTGAAATTGCTTTTTTTGCATTTATTATGTAAAACAGTTTTAAAGAATTACATTGCCTATAAGTTTCTAAAACTTTAAAGGTAATGATTGCCTTGGTTGTTGCTTCAATCAAAATATAGCAGGTACTCAGTAAGTGTTCACATAATAAACATTTGTTGAATGCTTAGCATGTACCAAGTATACAAAGATAAATCATACGTGTTCTCTACTTTTAAGGTATAATCACAGTTTAACCAGAGGATTATATCTCTCTCTCTCTCACACATACACACACACACCCCTATAGAATAGTGCTAGAATAGAAATGAGCAAAGTGTTTCACACAAAGGAGGAAATATTTCATTCTGCTGAGGGTGAACAGAGGAGCTATACTTCAAGGTTGAGTAGGACTTGATAGAAATTACTGGAAGTTAAGATCCCTGAACTTGGAGCCAGAATTCTTAGGTTTAAGGTACCACTCCTGCCATGTATTTATCTGGGAAAAGCCAATAAATATCTACACTTCATAAAACCTTACAGGATTATAGTGAAACACACTCATGATAACAAACATGTTATTATTGAGAGACTACAGATTAGATTAATGAATCTTTTCCCCCCACCCACAGATGTCACTAATGATGACCATTATCAATTTGGCTCAGAACTTTGTGGGTAGCAATAATCTGAACCTCTTGCAGCCCATTGGTCAGTTTGGTACCAGGCTGCATGGTGGCAAGGATTCTGCTAGTCCTCGATACATCTTCACAATGCTCAGGTCGGTATGCTTCCGATTTTTTTGTGAATTGCCATTTCCAATTTTGAAGTATTGTGAGATTGAGTTGACCAAAAATAGAAAAATCCAGTTAATTGGAAAATAGATTTTTGATGCAGATGCTTGGATTATTAATTGTTTAAAACTAGCTCTTTAAAGTTGAACTATGCTACTCTTTGCAATGAGTAGAAAGTCAAAATTCTATTTCAGTTTGATAGCTTAGCCTTTGTATTCCTTAGAAGTATTGTTTCCTTGCCAAACTATAAATGTTTTTACTCCCATTTCTTTTATTTTATTCTCTTTCTCCATATAGAGCTGTGGTTCTCAACCAGGGTAGTTTTTACCCTTCAGGGGACATGTGGCAATGTCTGGAGACATTTTTGATTGTCATGACTAGGGAGCCATGCCACTGGCATCTAGTGAGCAGAGGCCAGGGATATTGCTAAACACTCTAATGCACAGGGCGGCACCCCCACGGCAAAGAACAAAGATGGCAGTAGTGCCGAGGTTGGGAAACCCTGTAGAGTTTGAGCCGGAGTAAAGAAGAACTTGATTCTTCTTAAATACCACAAGTTGAAATTTTACTTCCTTTACAAGTCTATGGAAAGTACATTATGAGTGGTCAGTTTTCACCTGTCATCTTATTCAACTTTTCAACAGCATAGGGTACGGTAATCACTCCATCCTTGAAAGTCTTCTTTCATTATTTGTCCTCCAAGACACCAGACTGTTGGTTCTCCTCCCTATTAGTCTTAACTGGGTCCTTCTCATCTTCCCAGCCTCCAAATACTGGCCTGCCCTAGGGCTCCTTCATCAGACCTCTTTCCACTAACTATACTGCCTTCCCATCCATGGATGGTACCTCGTACATCCAGTCTCATAGCTCCAGCCCTACCCTCTAAATTTCATGTCCCCTCTCAACATTTACCACCTGGATGTCTAATAAGTATCTCAAGTGTTAAGTTCAAAACCATATCCTTAGTCCCTGTCTCAGTAAATGGAAAGCCATCCTTCTAATTCTCAGGCTCAAAATTTGGAGTTACCTTTGACTCCTTTTCTCCACACTTGCATCCCTGTGGGCTCCACATTGGAAAAATACTAAGCCACCCCATTCATTATATTCATACAGACTATTATAGTCTACCATTCTTCTTTCTTTTGGCAGCCAATTGATTTTTTTAAATAGGTTACTCTGGTTCAGAACCTTCCAACTTCATTCAGAGAAAAACTAAAGCCCTATTTTAGCAAACCAGACCCTATACGATATGTGCTCCTACTCCCCATGTCTTTTGATTCCATCTCCTACTATCTCTGCTTCAAACACACCTGGCCTCTTTGCCTATAGGCAAACATGCCTTCAGGGCCTCTGACTTACTGGTCTCTCTGCTTGCAGTACTCTTTCTCTCAGTTTCTTCTCTGCTCAAATGTTATCCTATCAGAAAGTGCTTACCATTCCTTAGCGTCCCCTCAATCAATCTTAGCTACTTTATTTTTCTATTTAGCATTTACCATACCGCCTGACAAAATGCCTGTACTAGAATATCTCCCTGTACTGAGCTCCTTGAAGACTGAGGCTTTATATCTGCAGTGCCTGGCGTGTAGAAAGTACTCAATAAATAATATTGGTAAATGAATATTAGTCAGCAAGTAAAGCCAAAGTAATTTTCATGTATATATCTGAGATAACATGTGTTCTTTCCGTGAAAGTTGTGTCAAAGCCAATATTTTTCTAAAATAACATTCTTTGTTTTCTTTAGCCCTTTGGCTCGGTTGTTATTTCCACCAAAAGATGATCACACGTTAAAGTTTTTATATGATGACAACCAACGTGTTGAGCCTGAATGGTACATTCCTATTATACCCATGGTGCTGATAAATGGCGCTGAAGGAATTGGTACTGGGTGGTCCTGCAAAATCCCCAACTTTGATGTTCGTGAAGTTGTGAATAACATCAGACGTTTGATGGATGGAGAAGAACCTTTGCCAATGGTAACTATTCTGTGGTACTAGGAACCTTATTAGTTTTCTTCTGGTTTCAATTCAGCGATGATATGGTTAAAGAGGACACAAATAGGGCTTCCCTGGTGGCGCAGTGGTTGAGAGTCCGCCTGCCGATACAGTGGATGCGGGTTCGTGCCCTGGTCCGAGAAGATCCCACATGCCGTGGAGCGGCTGGGCCCGTGAGCCATGGCCGCTGAGCCTGCGCATCCAGAGCCTGTGCTCCACAACAGGAGAGGCCACAACAGTGAGAGGCCCTCGTACCGAAAAAAAAAAAAAGAGGACACAAATAGAAAATTTATTTCATGCTTAATGTTAGATTTATTGTTTAATGCTGTTGGGATTTGTTTTAGTATCACATTTAGAAAATATTCTTTTTTAAAATACTAATTTAGCTTCCAAGTTACAAGAACTTCAAGGGTACTATTGAAGAGCTGGCTCCAAATCAATATGTGATTAGTGGTGAAATGTCTATTCTTAATTCTACAACCATTGAAATCTCAGAGCTTCCCATCAGAACATGGACCCAGGTAAGTAATTATGGGTTTCTTTTTTGATTTTTGTGATCGGGGAAACATTTTTTATACTGATGTTTGTTGAATATTCAGGAGCCTATGTTTGAGAAACTTACAAAAGGATTATTTCTTTCTTTAGACATATAAAGAACAGGTTCTAGAACCCATGCTGAATGGCACTGAGAAGACACCCCCTCTGATAACAGATTATAGGGAATACCACACAGACACCACTGTGAAGTTTGTTGTGAAGATGACTGAAGAAAAACTGGCAGAGGCAGAGAAAGCTGGACTACACAAAGTCTTCAAACTCCAAACTAGTCTCACCTGCAACTCTATGGTATGTCTTGTTTCATGAGAAATATGTATGTTTCCATTTATATTAAAGATTAATATCAATTTTAAAAGGATATCTTAGGCTACTTTTACAGTTTCAAAGGATAAAGTCATTTCTCTAAAACCATTAAAGTTTAGCCAATTTATCTGTTGTTGACTCCAATCTAGTTTTTCTTTTCTAGGTGCTTTTTGACCACGTAGGCTGTTTAAAGAAATACGACACAGTGTTGGATATTCTAAGAGACTTCTTTGAACTCAGGCTTAAATATTATGGATTAAGAAAAGAATGGCTTCTAGGAATGCTTGGCGCTGAATCTGCTAAACTGAATAATCAGGCTCGCTTTATCTTAGAGAAAATAGATGGCAAAATAATCATTGGTATGTTTTTGGAACAGTAACTTCCTGTACTAAAATTACTATCGTACCTCACTTCCTTTAAACATTTTTGGTGAGAGGGATGATGGGGAGGGCGGGCAAATCCGTTTATTTCCACTGGTTACACATACAAGTATTTCTTTCAAATACCTAAATAAGCATTTATAGTTTAAAAGAGATAGCTTTTCCTAGATTGAGCATCGTGAGAAATCAAGATTTAGTTAACATTTAGACAGGAAGAGAACAGAGAGCTAGAAGAGGTCCCTGTGTAAACTGATTGTTAAAGAGCAGAGATAAGTCTGATAGAAAAACAAAAAAAGGAAGGAGGATTTTAAATGGCTTATAAGTAAATGGTATACTCAAGACTGAAAGTCATGTCTAAGGGAATTTTTTTAAGACATTCTAGAAGCAACTAAATCAGAGTTTAAGTAACCAGGAAGAAAACAGTTTTGACTAAAGCTGGAGGGTTAAAAGAAATGGCTCAGCTCTGGCCAGAGTAAACTAGAAAAGCCAGGTAACTATGGGTTGTAGTAGCAAGTCCCAAAACATGACAACACAAGTTACCAGTGATCACAGGATCATTTTCTGATGGTACATGAAAATGTTTAACTTAGTAGTTACATGTTCATTTTCATGGATATTTTAAAATACAATAACAATGGCATATCAGTCCCCTAATTTCACAGATATTATTGCTTAAGACAAAGCTAAAATAAGTAATATTGGATATGACTCAAAGAAAAATAAAAAGTAAAGATAGTATTTAGTTGACTGGAATTTAGGAAATACTAGAGACTATCCAGTCTTCTTGAGGAGTAAATATAGAGGGCCTAAAAGTGTGACCTATATCAAGTTAATTGATGAAAGGTGGTATTCGAAACCTCACTCTATTATAGCTAGTAACTCTCAGTGTCCCTCAAAGTCTAACAAATTGACTGCAGTAAACATTGGGAGAGGGGTGCTATAGAAAAAAGGGAACAAATGCATTATAGGGGACTATAATCAAGAGAAATCAATGTCTGAATGGGTGGCACTAAAAACTTGCCCACTCGGGTGTTGAAATTAAAAGACCAGGGAGGAGACTCCCCTGGTGGCGCAGTGGTTAAGAATCCTCCTGCTGGGCTTCCCTGGTGGTGCAGTGGTTGAGAGTCCGCCTGCTGATGCAGGGGACACGGGTTCGTGCCCAGGTCCAGAAAGATCCCACATGCCGCAGAGCGGCTGGGCCCGTGAGCCATGGCCGCTGAGCCTGCGCGTCTGTAGCCTGTGCTCCACAACAGTGAGAGGCCCGCGTACCGCCAAAAAA
>NW_006791954.1:4798273-4818784 GCF_000442215.2 Lipotes vexillifer | reverse complement strand
AAAAAAGAATCCTCCTGCCAATGTAGGGGACATGGTTTCAAGCCCTGGTCCAGGAAGATCCCACATGCCACAGAGCAACTAAGCCCATGTGCCACAACTACTGAGCCTGCGCTCTAGAGCTCGCAAGCCACAACTACTGAGCCTGCGTGCCACAACTACTGAAGCCTGCGTGCCTAGAGCCCATGCTCCGCAACAAGAGGTTCCACCGCAATGAGAAGCCCGCGCACCACAACGAAGAGTAACCCTGGCTTGCTGCAACTAGAGAAAGCCCGTGAGCAGCAGTGAAGACCCAACACAGCCAAAAATAAATAAATAAATTTTAAAAATAAATAAATAGAAGACCAGGGAATATAATTGAGGTCAATATTTATCAGAAATAAAGGTTTTGATTGTGTTCTGTTATTCAAGTTATGATTAAGTCACTACTTCATATATGATTGGACTGCCCCCTTGTGGTAATTTACATTTGTCAGTGGTTTAGGAGCAGACTTGACTATCCACCAGGATGTACAAATTTATGCAAGAAGACAGTTTAATCTCCAGTTTTAATCTTTTCACTTAATATGGTAAAACCTTATCCCTTTCCTAAAATATTGCTCAAAACTACTATCTCTGTTCACATTTGTTTAAACAGAAAACAAGCCTAAGAAAGAATTAATTAAAGTTCTGATTCAAAGAGGTTATGATTCGGATCCTGTGAAGGCTTGGAAAGAAGCCCAGCAAAAGGTAATTTCTTGGTTAGCATTTTCTGTATTATTAAAGACTATGTATAGTCTAATGTCTATGTTTCACATTTCCTATTAAAGCTACATTTTAATTTCTCCTTTAGGTTCCAGATGAAGAAGAAAATGAAGAGAGTGACAATGAAAAGGAAACTGAAAAGAGTGACTCTGTAACAGATTCTGGACCAACCTTCAACTACCTTCTTGATATGCCTCTTTGGTATCTAACCAAGGAAAAGAAGGATGAACTGTGCAAACTAAGAAATGAAAAAGTGAGTTGTTGATGGATAGTACATGTTGCTTGGTTGTATTCCAATGGTGAAAGTAAATTGTGTGCCTTGGGAAAATGCTGTTTATGCACATAAGTTAATTTTCTGACTATCTTATTGAAGGAGCAAGAGCTAGAAACATTAAAGAGAAAGAGTCCATCAGATTTGTGGAAAGAAGACTTGGCTGCTTTTATTGAAGAGCTGGAGGTATGTAGTTTATAATGCCTGTATTAGAATTTTTATTAATGAAATAATGTATTCTAGCAATATACCTCTTTGTCAAGAAATTTCACAACTGGCAATAGAAAGAATATAGGAGGCATGGAGATACATTCCAAGATAACACATAAAATAACAGATTGTTAGAAACGAGTTAGAATAAAGTAAATGTTGCCAAGAAACATACTACCTAAAAGTTTTTGGACAAAGAGGGGAAAGGGCAGGAGTTGATTTTTGACCTATTGGGACTGAGAAGATAAAGAGAATTCAAACACGGAAGAAAACCAGCCCAGTCCCTCAAGTAAACCTGAAAGGACAAAAACAGTTTCCTTCAGGGCTAGCTCTAATCAGTAGTTTCAGGAGATCCTCTGTTACCAAAAAAGCTAATGTGGTTTGTTCTCCAGTATTAACATAAGAAGAAGTATTTCATAAATTAAGATAAAAGGCCTAACATGTAGATTTATATTATTGTACTTCAGTTTGGATGTCCAGCTTGTAATCAGTTGATTGGATAAATGTACATTACTGGAATCACATCCTTTCTTATTTCTTAACTGAGTTTACAAAGTGTGCCTTAATGTTGGTGGTATACTTGATAGAACAGCTTATCACAAATTTATGTTAAGATGTAACAAATTGAAATCAGTTTAACCGTTACCTTTTATTCTGTCCCTATAAAGTGGCATTGATGCTGTAATGTCTTTGTTAGCTTATAAACTTGCTTTCTTTTTTTTTTTTCTTACATCTTTATTGGAGTATAATAGGTTTGCAATGGTGTGTTAGTTTCTGCTTTATAACAAAGTGAATCAGTTTATACATATGTTCCCATATCTCTTCCCTAAACTTGCTTTCTTATATCAACCTTTTGTAGGCTGTTGAAGCAAAGGAGAAACAAGATGAACAAATAGGACTTCCTGGGAAAGGTGGGAAAGCAAAGGGGAAAAAAACACAAAGGGCAGAAGTTTTGCCTTCTCCATGTGGAAAAAGAGTCATCCCCCAAGTGACCATAGAGATGAAAGCAGAGGCAGAAAAGAAAATTAAAAAAAAAATTAAGGTAATACTCTTGAAAGCATTATACATAAAACACTTTAAATATTTTTCCACTTAAAATTGAACTAATCATAAAACTTCTAATCCCGTACTCAGGAATTTATCAACTAATCATAACCTTCCTTTCTTATGAGCCTGATTTTTTTAATGTTTAAGTATCTTGAAAAAGTCATACCCATACCTTCTTTATTGGGAAAAAAACACAAAGGGCAGAAGTTTTGCCTTCTCCATGTGGAAAAAGAGTCATCCCCCAAGTGACCATAGAGATGAAAGCAGAGGCAGAAAAGAAAATTAAAAAAAAAATTAAGGTAATACTCTTGAAAGCATTATACATAAAACACTTTAAATATTTTTCCACTTAAAATTGAACTAATCATAAAACTTCTAATCCCGTACTCAGGAATTTATCAACTAATCATAACCTTCCTTTCTTATGAGCCTGATTTTTTTAATGTTTAAGTATCTTGAAAAAGTCATACCCATACCCTTCTTTATTCAGAGCTCTTAGCCAAAATACAAAGAAAAAAAAAAAATCACTCTTTGACCAGATATATATTTGTATTTTTGACCTTATTCCAAATAATAAATGGGCAGAACTTAACCATTTTTGTCTTGCTATCTTTTAGAATGAAAATACTGAAGGAAGCCCTCAAGAGGATGGGATGGAAATAGAAGGCCTAAAACAGAGATTAGAAAAGAAACAGAAAAGAGAACCAGGTATTAAAACATTTTAAGGAAAATCATATAGAGTTGAAAGTAAATTATGTTTGTTACCTAGTACATTCCATATAGACGTTCAAAAGTTCTTATTGAGGTGCATGAAGAAGGGCTATATCTGAAGTATACTTGAACTTCCCTAACATTGTCCTTGGGATTTGATTTATTTTAGAAGAGATCATTTTGTAATGAAATACTTTGTTGGGATCTAAAGAAAGTGTTCAGTTTATTAGATTTCACTTTCTAGCCAGTTATAACGTTTTAATATATGTAATATATTCATATGTAAAGCTTCTTGAGGACAGTCACCATATCTTAGTCATGTTGTTTTATCCCCAGAGTCCAACACCATGCCTGGGATATACTTAACACTCACTCAGTAAATTAAATAGAAGTAAAAATTCTGTTAACCATTTGATTATGCCTTTACTGAATATCTACTTTTTTCTAACTTCTTCATTGAGATATTCACATACCAAATTCACTTATTTAAAGTGTACCATTCAGTGGTTTTAGTATACTCAGTTTTAGAACAGTTTCTTGTCCTGGAAAGAAACACTGCACCCAATTACTGGTCACCCCCCATTTTCTCCCAACTCCCCCTCCCTCTAGGCAACCACCAATTTACTTTCTGTGTCTAGATTTGCCTGTTCTGGACATTTCATATGAATGGAATCATATAATATGTTCTTTTGTGGCTGGCTTCTTCACTTAGCATGTTTTCAAGGATCATTCATGTAGTAACATGTATCAATACTTCATTCTATTTTGTTGCCAAATAGTTTTTCATTGTATGAATATACCACATTATATTTATTTGTTCACCAGCTGCTAGATATTTGAATTGTTTCCACTTTGGGGCTTTTATATTTCTTTGGCGAAATGTCTGTTCAGATCCTTTGCCCATTTTTTAATTGGGTTATTTATCTTTTTATTGTTGAGTTAGTTGTAAGAGTTCTTTATATTCCAGATGCCAGACCTTTATCAGATATATGATTCTCAAATATTTTCTGCCAGCCTGTGGATTATCTTTTCATTTTCTTGATGGTGTCCTTTGAAGCACAAGTTTTTAATTTTGATGAAGTCTAATTTATCTTTTTTTTTCTTTTGTTGCTCATGCTTTTGGTGTCATATCTAATCTTTTGCCAAATTCAGGATCATTAAGATTTACCCCTAGGGTATTCCCTGGCAGTCTAGTGGTTAGGACTCCGTGCTTTCATTGCTATGGGCCCGGGTTCGATCCCTAGTTGGGGAACTAAGATCCCACAAGCTGTGCGGCATGGCGAAAAAGAAGAAAAGAAAAGATTTACCCCTTGTTTTCTTCTAAGAGTTTTTAGTTTTAGCTCTTACATTTAGGTAATTTTGAATTAAGTTGTATATGGCATAAGGAAGGGGTCCAACTTCATTCTTTTGCATGTGGATATCCAGTTGACCCAGCACCGTATATTGAAAAACCTTCTTCCCTGTTGAATTGTCTTCACCGTTGCCAAAAATCTATTGACAATAAATATTAAGGTTTATTTATGGATTCTTAACTCTGTTCCATTGATTGATATATATGTCTACTCTTGAGTATCTACTTTTGATAGATAACGTTCAGTTCTGTGGGGAATACAAAGATGAATAAAACAAATGGAAACATCTTAGTATTAAAAAGAAATAATAAAAGTATGTTGTGTGTGCTGTGTTGTGGAAAATTATATATTGGCCTTATAATACAGCACATATTTAACTTTAAACCTACCTAGCAATCAATTAGCATATAAAAGCAGTGAATCAGATAAGTATTTTGAACGTTCACGTTTCCCATCACTATCTCAAATGTTGTGAGGACACAAGAAGTGGAGAAGCATGGCACTTACCCTCAAGAGGTTTATCAGGGAAGAAAGGTAAAGCAGTACATACTAGCCATTGTAGGGATTTAGAGAAAGGTGAGATGAGTGTGGGTACATGTAGATTGCAGAGGCTTTGTGAAAGAGGTAAAACTTGGTGTAGAATCTTAAAGATTGGGTAAGATTTAGGTATTCTAGACTGGGAGAAGGCAAATGGACATATAATATGCATGGGACGATGAGAAGGCCCCTTAACAGAGTAGAAAATAGTTAAACCACATTATGTAGAGTTAGAAAACCAGGTTGTTGGAGGAGGGTGGATAAGATTAGATTCAACTAGGAGATATGAAATAGGTAGGTGTATGAAGAAAGAATATGAAGAAAGGACTAAGTCAGATCAATAAGGAGTCTGTCCTTATCTTTGGGCCTAGATGAGGGAAATAAATAGCAAAGGATTGGTATGAGAGACATTTGAGGAAAAGAATTAACAAGACTTAGTGACTTTAAACCTCCTTAACTCAGCCATTAAATGGTCCTCGAGGTTCGGGCCCAGCCATTCTGTTCCCTCCGAGCTGTTTCCCTCGCCTTGACTTCAGCAGTAACCGTCTGTTGATCTTGCATCTGTTCTTGTGCCTTTCCCATCTCCACACTACAGTCTGAGAGAACTCTTTAAAATGCAAATCTGGTCATATTGGTTCCCTGTTTAAAACAAAATCCTTAACAAGACCAGCCACTCTCTTGGGACTTCCCCAGTGGTCCAGTAGTTAGACTCTGCCTTCCAATGCAGGCGGTGGCACAGGTTCGATCCCTGGTCGGTCAGGGAACTAAGGTCCCACATGCCGCGGGGTACAGCCAAAGATTTTTTTTAAAAGACCAGCCACTCTCCTTCTGACTTCTGTTTTCCAGCCATAATGGATTTCTTTCAGTTTCCTAAGTGCACTATGTTTTCTCACAGGGCTTTGTACATGTTATTTCCTAAACTGGAATGTTTTGTCATCCAACTCCCTTCAACTAGTTAACTCAAGCATCTCTTTCTTGGAAAACCCTCTTATTTATATACATATGCATACATACTACATGCCCTATGTAAACATATATACCATGTGGGATTATTATTATATATGGGATTAGATGACCAAACTATAAGCTCCACAGAAAGGGGGACTATGTCCTTTCTGTTCACCATTCTATTCCCAGTACTAGCACAGAGTTCAAGAGATATTTGAAGGATGGATGGATGACAGATGGAGAAAAGTGAGTCAAAGAATATGTAAACATGGTTAATTCCTATCTCCCTTCCAGGTACCAAGATAAAGAAACAAACTACATTGCCATTTAAACCAGTCAAGAAAGCCAAAAAGAGAAACCCCTGGTCTGATTCGGAATCAGATATAGGCAGTAACGAAAGTAATTTTGATGTCCCTCCCCGAGAAAAAGAGCCACGGAGAGCAGCAAGTAAGGAAGAGTGAAGAACATGCTGCATATTCTGAAAGATTTGAATGGGCAAAATCTGTTTCAAGGCACATGATCCCAGAAATTGTTATATCTTAGAGCAGTAATTACATTTTTGAGAAACTAAAACATCTTTTAGAAGATTAAACTGAAGCTTATATCTTCAGGAAATGTTATATTAATCTGTGGATTAAATATTTCTCCTATTATCCTCTTTGATTCTTTGTATATTTTTAACAGCAAAAACCAAATTCACAATGGATTTGGATTCAGATGAAGATTTCTCAGATTTTGATGAAAACACTCAAGATGAAGATTGTGTCCCATCAGATGCGAGTCCACCTCGGACCACAGCTTCCCCAAAGTAAGTGTCCTCTCTAATAGGGATTTTATCATGATTGTTCTTAATAGCTGATGATATATTCTTTGTTGTTTGACACATTTAGAATTGGTCATCAGGATTTTTTTATTATTATTATTCTAGACATACTAAGAAAGAACTGAAGCCACAGAAAAGTGCCACATCAGGTATGTTAAGTAAAAATAGTGAGATGTCTGCTTTACTGGAGCACTCAGGTCCACCCGGCTTCTAACGCGGCCGACATTATCCAAGTCCTGTCTTTGAAAATAAATGCGGGTTCTTGTTAGCATTACATTGATATTGTTCATTAGGTTTAGTTTTGCACATAAATAGGTTCTACATTTAATATACTAAAAGTAATCATTTGCTTGCCAGGTACTATGCTAGGTGCTAGAGATACAAAAATATACTGTTTGCTCATGAAGAACTCAGTAATTAGAACAGAGTTATAAAAGTGTGTTTGAAATATTCCAGGAAAGTCACAGACTTTGTGTTTAAATAGAAATTCAGAGCAGGGACAAAAGCAGTAAACAGATTTTCACGTATTGCTTATATGTATTATTTTCCTTTCCATTTGAAGTAACGGACCTTAACGCTGATGATGCCAAGGATAATGTACCACCTCCTCCAAGCTCTCCTGCTGCTGATTTCCCAGCTGTAACTAAAACCATAAACCCTCTTCCTAAAAAGAATGTGACAGTGAAGAAGACGGCAGCAAAAAGTGAGCCTTAGTCTTTGAGATGGGTTAATATTGGGATTAACTACTGGCTGCCACAAGTCAGCTTCAATTTTTTATTCCCCAAATTTACTATAGATATTGAAATTAAGCCTTTACCAAATGAAAACAAATCTTTAGATCTTCATAATCAAAATTGCTAGTCAAAAGGTTTAAAAATAGCATATTTCTCAAAATGCCAGGTGTTAGCTCATTTCTGTGACAGGGACGGGAGTTAGAAACAGTTGCAAATGTTTAACATGAAGCATATACCTACAAAAAAAATCATATGCTTAAGAATACTTTGATTCTCTAATGCATTTCCTCTCTGTTAGGTTGTCTTTTCCTATGTTAAATATAAGCAGTCAACAGGTTGCTAAAGAAGGTTCACTGTGGGAACAATTCAGCTAAGAGTGTCCCTGACAAATTCCTGTGTTCACTTGCAGGTCAGTCTTCCACATCTACTACAGGGGCCAAAAAAAGGGCTGCACCAAAAGGAACCAAAAAGGATCCAGACTTGGATTCTGATATCTCTAAAAAGCCTAATCCCCCCAAAACCAAGAGTCACCGCAAAAGGAAGCCGTCCACTTCTGATGATTCCGACTCTAATTTTGAGAAAATGATTTCTAAAGCAGTCACAAGCAAGGTATTTATCCTAGTCAGTCCTTTTGCTGTAGGTATTTTGAAGCACATAACCAAGCTTTGCTCCTAATAATTTGGCACATTTTTAAGGAAATAAATTTAAACCCCAGTCCGTTAGCCTTTTACTCTATGTAGTTTAGTTGCAAAAAAGTTAAATATGCCACTAATTAGTCAATGAGAGAGTTGCCTTCGGTCTATTTCTTTCCTTCTTTCTATTTTTTTTTTAATTTATTTATTTATTTTTGGCTGCTTTGGGTCTTCATTGCTGCACGTGGGCTTTCTCTAGTTGCCGCGAGCAGGGTCTACTCTTCGTTATAGTACGCGGGCTTCTCACTGTGGTTCTCTTTTGGAGCACGGGCTCTAGGCACGCAGGCTTCAGTAGTTGTGGCACGCGGGCTCAGTAGTCGTGGTTTGCAGGCTCTAGAGCATAGGCTCAGTAGTTGTGGTGCACGGGCTTTGTTGCTCTGAGGCATGTGGGATCTTCCCGGACCAGGGCTCGAACCTGTGTCCCCCGCATTGGCAGGCGGATTCCCTGTGTCACCAGGGAAGTCCCAATTTCTTACTACTCATTAGAAGGTGGAAAACTCCTTGAGTTGTAGTCTGTTGATATATTTTTTGCATCGAAATTCTGCTGTCAGGTTGACATTGTACAAACTACTTGGGCTTTTCTCTTTTAGAAACCCAAGGAGGATAGCGATGACTTCCATCTGGACTTAGACTCAGCTGTGGCTTCTCGGGCAAAATCTGGACGGACAAAGAAACCTATAAAGTACCTCGAAGAATCAGATGAAGATGATCTGTTTTAAAATGTGAGGTGATTATTTTAAGTAATTGTCTTATTGAGCCCAAGACTGGTTTTAAATTTATGTGAATCTCAGTTTCCTCCCCTCTGAATTTAGTTTGGGGAAGGTAGTTTTCATTCAGAACCATCGAAGTGAAGTAGAGCCCCAGTGTCCCTTATCTTTATATAATACCGTCTAAGTAGTGACCATCTCGTGGGATTGTTTTTTTCTCTGCTTTGTATATGTATTGAGTGTTTTCTTTTGCCTTTTAAATCTGATTTTAGGTTCTTCTGGGCTCTAGAGGCAGTTGCGTGGTCATACTTCAGCATAATGTAGTTTGACCACTCATTAAGCTAAAATTGGAGCACTTTGACATAAAAGTTTCTACTCTGCCTACTTTCTGTAAATATGAGATACAGCATGATGAATTTCTCTGTTTTATCTTAGTTTCATAGATAATTTTCCATCAGATAGAACTTTATGTAGTTCCAGTACCAAATACTTCTCGCTCAGCCTTTTATGTGCTAAATTTTTAAGCAGTGAAAAATTGTTCATATTCTTCATATCTTTTTGAATAAGCTGAAGAAAAACACCATGGCTGTGTCTGTATAACCTCAGCACAGTCAATTGGTTGAAGAAAATTAGACCCTAAGTTGAGATTATCTCAACTCTTGACTTGTCCCCTCTGGCTGCCTGTGAGTCTCAACCTCCCAAGGAACAAATTTCTAGGAGGCACTAGATTGCAGAAGAGTCGGGGACAGCATTCTCTCAAAGATCTTATATATTATATTGATGCCATACTCAGCAGTGAGCTGTTACATCCAGTTTGAGGAAATCTCCATAATTTTCAACTTGTAAACTTTTTAAGACCTTCCTGCATTCGTTATATGTGTGTGAGTTGAGTGGTGTTATCAATGTTTTTCATAAATATTTACTATGTTTTTCTATTTAGCTTAATTCCAACAATTTTGTGCTTTAATAAAATGTTGTAGACATTGCAACCCGTGATTGTTGCCCATTTTCCCCCCTGCACTACACTCTTTTCCTTAGTCTAAAATATATCCTTCTTCACTATTCACTGTAAAATAGTTTTGAGAACTATTCTGATCATTTTCTGATGTGCCTGCTCCTGGCCATAGTGATAGTTCTGAGAGAGAGGCACCATGACCTAACGGGGGCCAACCAGGTTTATTCCTGAGATTTTTTAACGTGGGTGCTAAATTCATCTCTTCCCACACTCAAAAGGCATTGGCCCTACATCAATAAATAACTTTAAATATAAACTTATTTTTTTTTAGTGATTCCCTACTTTAACAATATTTTGATAAACTAGTCAACTGCTTGATGATATCAATAAGTTATATTGGGGCAACTGGCTAATCATTTAGGGGAAAAAAATTTAGAAAAATCTAACCCCTTCCTCCCATCTTACCAGAAAGTTAAGTTCAAATAGACTTTTTTTTTTTTTTTTTTGGTGACACCATGTGGCATGTGGGATCTTATTTCCCCAACCAGAGATAGAACCAGTGCCCCCTGCATTGGGAGCATTGGAGTCTTAACCACTCTGCCAGGGAAGTCCCTCAAATAGACTGAATATCAAAAACACAACTCAAGAAGTACGAGAAGAAAAGTAGTCGAGTTACAGAGGGACATCCTGAACATATCCCCAGGGGTGGTGTTGACAAAGATATGGAAAGTGAGCCCTTTCACTAGAACCTGGATGAAAACGTCAAACTCTTTGTCCCAGCAATTCTCACTTTAAGAAATTTAGTTCAGGAGAATTGGACATGTGCAAAAAGCTATGTAAATATACACAAATGCAAGTTCAAGTAACAAAAGATATCAGTATCCTGGTTACAACATAATTTTACAAAATGCTACCATTGGGGGAAAGTAGGCAAAGTGTACAAGGGATCTCTGTATTATTTCTCACAACTACATGTAAATCTGTAATTATTGCAAAAAAAAAGCCACATACAAATATGCCTATTAAAGTTTCTGTAATAGGGCTTCCGTGGTGGCACAGTGGTTGAGAGTCCACCTGCCGATGCAGGGGACGTGGGTTCGTGCCCCGGTCCGGGAGGATCCCCCATGCCGCAGAGCGGCTGGGCCCGTGAGCCATGGCCACTGAGCCTGCACGTCTGTAGCCTGTGCTCCGCAACGGGAGAGGCAACAACAGTGAGAGGCTCGCGTACCACAAAAAAAGAAAAAAAGTTTCTGTAATAATAAAATTGAAAGTAAACTAAATGTCCAACAAGAGACATCTGGCAAAACAATTAGTTTAAACAAATTATGGTACAATGAGGAATACCAGGTGCTCATTAAGAATGATCATGCATATTATTTATTGACATAAAAAGGTATTTAGGACATTGCTGAGTGAAGAAAGCAGGTTACAAGTCAAAGGTGAAATCCCTGTCTGGTATGTATGCATTTGTTTACAAAATAAATGGTGGGACAAAAGCATATAAACCTTCTTTGGAAAGGAAAAAATCAGAAATGTTTCCCTCTCGAAACTAGAAGTTCTTTCCTGATCAGTAATGCACTTGCTAACTGAAACAAGTGAATTCAGTCCTTGACTCCTCATTCCTTAAGCCACTGACATTCTAGGAGATAAAAATTTTAGTGCTAATAAACTTCGTGGTTATACACATTTAAACCCTTTATAGAATGTAGTTATTCCTTACACATATGCAACATTGCTTAGATAAATACATATTACATCAACTATAAATTAGAAAAGAATGGCTACTGAGAAAATAAGGGATTCAAAAATTAGTTGATAGTGATACAATAAGTTTTCTAAGCCTTTTTGTTTAGGATACATTGCATCCCTCTCTTCCTCCTGCAGTGGAATTTTTTTTAATGATTTCTGGCCATTTTTCCTGAAACCCAAACACATAGCAAATCTGCGTTTTGTTTTTGTTTGTTTTTGGCTGTGCCTCGCGGCTTACGGGATCTTAGTTCTCCGACCAGGGATTGAACCCAGGCCCTCGGCAGCGAGAGCGCAGAGTCCTAACCACTGGACCACCAGGGAATTCCCACATAGAAAATTTTTTAATTAACTTTTTTTCCTACAGTAATGGATGTTCGTTCTTGCCTGCCTCAGTAATAACACTTTTGGAAAATTATTGTCTGAAAACTGAAACGTTTGTGTCCAAAAGAGTTCATTGAAGCATTATTTACACTGGTGAAAAACCGGGAACAGCATAAATGTCCCACAATAGAAGAACTAATTAAGCTGGCACATCCTTACTTACCATGTATTATAGAGTCAGTTAAAAGTCATGTTTTCCCAAAATATTTGGTAGCACAGGAAAGTTCTCATTCTGTTAGGAAGAGGGGGGAAAAAGATACCAAACTCTTATATAATTTGTCAAAACTCAATTATAAAATGGTGCATTTTACTGTGTGTAATTAGATCACAATAAAGTAGGGAGGAAAAGCTATCTTTCAGACAGTATGAGGCTCAAATATAAACCAGTGCTTCTCAAACCTGTGTTTCAAATCCCTTAGGGATCTTGTTAAACCGCAGATTCTGATTCAGTAGGTCTGGGGTGGAGCCTGAAATTGTATTACTAACAAGTTCCCAAGTGATGTCAATACTACTGGTTGGAGACCCTGCTTGGAACAGCAGAGGTGTAAACTCTGGACCAGTGCTTTGCGTGTGGCCCCTGGACTGACTGTGGCAGCAAGACTGGAGAGGCGGTTAGAAATTCTTATTATCGGGCCCACCCCAGAACTACTGACTTAAAAGCACTTGTATTAACAAGCACTCCAGCTAATCCTGATGCACACTAAAGTTCGAGAATGCAATATGCATTGAAAGGCCTTATTGCAAGTTGCAGCAGAATGTCAGTTGCTTTTCTCTGGATAATGAGAGTTGGGTGATTTTTGTTTTCTTCTTTGTCTCTTCCTATAGCTTACAAAAATAGTGATGTTACATGTTTTCTTTCAAAATGAAAATAACTTTTAATTTTTTTTCCTGGTTATAAAAGTAATATATGGGTTCCAGTTCTAACATGATGCTGAACTGGTACCACTCCAGGAGTTGCCCTCAGGTGTTTTTCACTCATGGGCTGCATCCTTGCAAATCTGAGCAGGCTGTCTGCAGGCTGTATTGAAAAACTCTGTGATGGTTAATTGTATGTGTCAACTTGACTGGGTTAAGGCATGCCCAGATAGCTGGTAAAATATTACTTCTGAGTGTGTCTGTGAGGGTGTCTCTGGCAAAGATTAGCATGTAACTCAGTAGACTGAGTTAAGATGATTCCCACCAATGCGGGTGGGATCATCCAATCCATTGAGGACCTGAATAGAACAAAAAGGTGGAGGGAGGGTGAATTCGCTCTAAGCTGAGGCGTCTATCTTCTGCCCTTGGACATCAGTGCTCCTGGGTCTCAGGCCTTCAGACTCAAACTGAATTACACCCCCAGCTTTCCCAATTCTCCAGTTTGCAGATGGCAGATCATGGGACTTCCCAGCCTCCATAACTGTGAGCTAATTCCTATAACAAATTATATATATATATATATATATATATATATACCTCCTGTTGGTTCTGTTTTTCTCCAAAGTCCATTTTGGTACCTAAAGAACCCAGGATGACCTAGGATAGTGGATGCGGCAGCCTTGGTTCTGAATGCTGCAGAGAAGATCACATGGACCTGTAAAGAAATCCAGATCAAAACTATGAAGGACTTCCCTGGTGGCACAGTGGTTAAGAATCCACCTGTCAATGCAGGGGACACAGGTTCAGTTCCTGGTCCGGGAAGATCCCACATGCTGCGGAGCAACTAAGCCTGTGCACCACAACTACTGAGCCTGCGCTCTAGAGCCCATGAGCCACAACTACTGAAGCCCACTCTCCCAGAGCCCATGCTCCACAACAAGAGAAGCCACCACAATAAGAAGCCCACACACCGCAATGAAGAGTAGACCCGCTCGCTGCAACTAGAGAAAGCCCGCGCACAGCAACGAAGACCCAACACAGCCAAAAATAAATAAATAAAATTTATTTTTAAGAAAACAAACAAAAGGGCTTCCCTGGTGGTGCAGTGGTGAGAGTCCGCCTGCCGATGCAGGGGACGCGGGTTCGTGCCCTGGTCTGGGAAGATCCCACATGGCACGGAGCGGCTGAGCCCGTGAGCCATGGCTGCTGGGCCTGCACGTCTGGAGCCTGTGCTCCGCAACGGGAGAGGCCACAACAGTGAGAGGCCTGCGTACCGCAAAAAAAAAAACTACAATGAGGTATCACACCGGTCATAATGGCCATCATCAAAAAGTCTACAGCCATCCAGACTGAGGGAGACCTGAAAACTTAGGGCCACATGAGATACAGCCACAGCTGCAACAGCAAACACCGGAAGCACCCGGGAGAACGCGGTAATGCTGGTGGCATGCATCACCACAGAATCAACTTCCACAAATATCACCCAGGATACTTTGGGAAAATTGTTATCTGGCATTAACCACTTAAATAGGAACCAGAGCTTCTGCCCAGCTCTCAACCATGATAAGTTGTGGAACTTTGGTCGGTGAGCAGACACAGGTAAATGTTGTCAAGAACAAGACGAGCCGCTCCTGTCATTGATGTGGTTGTGATCAGGCTACTATCAATACAAAGTTCTGAGGAAGGGAAAGCTCCCAAAGCAGCCTGCATCGTGAAGGTCAAATTCTTCAGCAGAAGAGTTGAGAAGATTAAGGGTGTGGGTGGGGCGTGTGTCCTAGTAGCTTGAAGCCACCTGGCAGAAGATTCATTAAACGTTAACAACTGCTTAAAAAAAAAAGTCTACAAATAATAAATGCTGGAGAGAGCGTGGAGAAAAGGGAGCCCTCCTACACTGTTGGTGGGAACATAAATTGGTGCAGCCACTACGGAGAACATTATGGAGGTTCCTTAAAAAACTAAAACTAGAACTACCATATGATCCAGCAATCCCACTCCCGGGCATATACCCTGAGAAAACCATAATTCAAAAATATACATGCACCCCAATGTTCATAGCAGTGCTATTTACAATAGCCAGGTCATGGAAGCAACCTAAATGTCCATTAACAGAAGAATGGATAAAGAAGATGTGGCACATATATACAATGGAATATTACTCAGCAATAAAAAAGAACAAAATGCCATTTGCAGCAATGTGGATGGACCTAGAGATTGTCATACTGAGTAAAGTCAGACACAGAAAGATAAATATCATATGATATCACTTATATGTGGAATCTAAAAAAAGGGAACAAATGAACTTATTTACAAAACAGAAGTAGAGTCTCAGATGTAGAAAACAAACATGGTTACCAGGGGATAAGGAGGAGGTGGGGGAGGGATAAACTGGGAGATTGGGACTGACATATACACACTACTATATAAAATAGATAACTAATAAGGACCTGCTGTGCAGCACAGGGAACTCTACTCAATGCTCTGTAATGACCTACATAGGAAAAGAACCTTAAAAAATAAAAGTCTACAAATAATAAATGCTGGAGAGGGTGTGGAGAAAAGGAAATCCTCCTGCACTGTTGGTGGGAATGTAAATTGGTGCAGCCACTATGGAAAACAGTATGGAGGTATCTTAAAAAACTAAAAATGGAGTTACCATATGATCCAGCAATCCCACTCCTGGGCATATATCCAGAAAAGATCCAAGCACCACAATGTTCATTGCAGGACTATTTACAGTAGCCAAGACATGGAAACAACCTAAGTGTCCTCCGACAGATGAATGGATAAAGAAGATGTGGTGTATATACACAATGGAATACTACTTAGCCATAAAAAGCAGTGAAATAATGCCATTTGCAGCAACATGGATGGACCTAGAGATTATCATACTAAGTGAAGTCAGATGGAGAAAGACAAATATATGATATCACTTATACGTATAATCTAAAAAATAGTACAAATGAACTTATTTACAAAACAGAAACAGACTCACAGACATAGAAAACAAAGGGGAGGGGTTACCAAAGGGGAGCGGGGAGGGATAAATTAGGAGTATAGGATTAACAGATACACACTACCATATATAAACTAGATAAACAACAAGGATTTACTGTAAGCACAAGGAACTATATTCAATATCTTGTAATAACCCATAATGGAAGAGAATTTTTAGAAAGATATATATATATATATATATATATGAATCACTTTGCTGTACACCGGAAACTTACACAATATTGTAAATCAACTATACATCAATTAAAACTTTTTTAAAATAAAAGCAAAAAAAAAAAAGATCACATGAAGATCCTCCTTTCTTTACTTAGGAATCATTCACTTGATCCTCTTTCATTAGAAAGACTGACTTTTCCAGTCTGGCCCTAAAGATAGTAATAGAACACAGTCATGTGCATCACAACAAGAAGAGATCAATCTTGAATATGCTGTGTCTGCTGGAACAGTTAAAACTAACAAAGAGCAGCTCCTCACTGGCCTATTATATGCCACTGAAGGCACTGAACTCCCTTGCAATAAGTTGATTCTTGCAGTGTGTTTTTCTTATTCCCGGCCATGTTTATGAATGAACTAGTGATAGTAGACACACTCACCTAGGGAACAGTGGTGTCACTACACTGCCTTATACTTAAGAGTAACGTGTGCACACATGGTCACGCGGCAATAAATGACAGCACTGTAGAACAGTTTTATGAAACAACATACTTCCTACAAGTAGAATATATGTTGCAACAATGTCAAGAATATTTAATTTAAAAATAATAAATGAGGAGAATTGTTGAGTTTTGCCGACCCCTTCAGTTGTAAGGAATTAAAATGCTAAAAATTGGTGGGCACAAGTTCGCTTCGGGTACCACCAGAAAGCCTCCATACAACCTCCACCTGACCTACTGATAGGCACTCTCATTAGTGACAATTTACCTGTGGAAAATGAGGAGACAGTTTGCCAAGCCGCTGAGCTGTGGCTAGAGTTGAACACAGAATCACCTTCACGATATTTCTCAACCACATCAAAGTGGATGCTCTTGGAATGACTAAAGAGGAGATGATGATTTCCATTAAAGCATCTTCTGAAGAGTCTCATAGTCTTTACTTTTCTGTCTTTACAACCCCCAGATATAAAAAGTTCACAAGCTCTGCAGCCCGCCAGCTGATCTGTGTAAGGCTGGGCAGATATAACTCCTGATAATGACATCTCGAGAGCAGGCAGTCAAGTTGCTCTGAAAAACAAAAAGGAATCAGTAAAAACAAGCCAACTCCAAGCTGCCTTCAGATCTGCAATTACTTTTACTGGTCCAATGCACAGCAAGATTTCCAAAGACCCTTGGCCATTTAAGTGATCAAAGCCCTGGAAGAGACCAGCGTGTCCAACGGACCAGCAGCGTCCTCATCTTCTTGGGGCAGAGGAGCTCTGCACCTTCCACAATCCTCTCACCCCGTTTCGTTCATTCTGTTGCCCCATACACATTTACCGATCTACTAAGTGCCAGGAACTGTTCTAGGTGTCGGGGGCAAGACAGTGTATAAAGCACCAAAAATCCCTGCCCTCATGGAGCTTACACGCTAACGGAGGAGACGGATGCTACACAGGATAAATAAGAAAAATATAAAGTATGTTATGAAGTGGTCAGTGCAAAAGAAATAAAGCTGAGAAGGGATAGGAGGTCAGGGGTTAAATTCCAGTTAGGGCAGCAAGGAAAGGCCTCACTAAAAGGCAGCATTTATGTAAAGACTTTTTAATGTTAGAGGGACACAGGGGAGAGAAAATACAGCCATGTGTTGATGATGTCACGAGTATTCATCTACCAGGTGCCAACATGCGTGTGCCTGCCTGTGTGTGTTCATGTGTGATGGACATGCTTGGGAAGTGGCTCCACAGCCTGATGGGTCAGGGTGAGGTGTCTGGGACAGAGACTGAATGTGGACCAGGGCAGGACAGGCTCTGAGCCCAGCCCCAGACCTCACATTTGGCCAAGAACAGGGCCACGTGCCGCCAGCTCTGGGCAACAGCAGCGACACCTCCTCCCAGGCTGGACGGCGCCATCTGGGAAGAAGGGTGGGCCCCGGGGATTGTAGTCTCCTGTGTCTGGCCCTGCGGTATCAGGGACTGGGGACAGCACACGGTGACCATGGGCTCCATGTCCCCCACCCCCCAGCCCAGCCCACCACCTCTGCCACTTTCCACTCTCCACGGGCAGATGGGTCTGGTCTGATGAGGATTTTTCCAGGCTGGGCTGGTGGCCTGACCCGGCAGTGGCCATGCGTCCAGGGCAGGGATCATTCCAGGGGAGATGAGGTATGTCCCCCGGCCCCCACGGCCGGGGGGCAGGGGGCAGGGAGCAGCTTTAGCCAGAAGCAGGTGGAGGCTGGGAATGGGGAGGTCAGCAGTGCCCTCACGCCACATCCTGTTTTTGGAATGGGCCCCAGCATGTGCTTTCCTTTGGACTTGGTCCAGGCCAGTGTCTCCCCACCCAGGCCCAGTCCCAAGGGAACCCCAGCACTCCCAAGCATTAACCTAGGGTTTTTCCAGGCTGGGCCAGGCCCCTGAGCCAGCGTGGGTGAAGGATACCTTTCCCACCCCTTCTTGAAATCGTGCCAGGGGTCCCCATCGGCCCCCATAGCTGGAGAGGAGAGAAAGTGTCACCGAAGAGGGGTCCTGGCACGGCCCCCACCAGCCCCACACAAAGCCCTGGGGACTGTTAGGCCCTGGGACACCACCTGGGAAGCCCAGCCAGGCTGGAAAGGGGACAGTTCCACGATATGCTTAAGAACACGGGCTCCGAACCAGTGAGGCTGGGCGTGCGGCCAGGAGCTGCTCTTTCTTGCCGCGTGAGTGTACCAAGTGGCTTAGCGCTCTGAGTCTCAGCTGCCCTGCTGCCGGCTCACCAGGAGGGCTTAAGCGAGCTAACTCGTGCGATAAGTGGGGCGCAGGGCCTGGCCCGGAGCAGTTGCACAGGTGGACGAGTGGAATGGTGTGGGTTGGGCAGACTCCTGAAAAGGCAGAGGGAACAAACAAGTGCTCAACCTGGGAGTGTCCCCTCCCTGGCCGCTCAGGTCACCATTGGGCATCCTAACTCTCCTCTATGGGACAGCTTCTCCTGCCACCTAGAGCAGTAGGTGACTCAGTTCAGAGCCTTATGGGGGAAAAGAAGCCTTGCTTTCTATTTATTTTTTGCATTATGAAATGACACGCTCATTACAGTAAATCTGGAAAGTACAGAAAAGCAGGAAGGAAGCAAAAGCTTTTATTTAAGTCCCAAAGCCAGATACTCTTGAAAATTCAAGGTTTTTCCAAAAGGGAATTTCTTCCGGGCTCAGGCTTTTTTGTTCTCTGTAACATGGCTGGGGCCTTAGCATTAAGACGCAGAGCCGGAAGGGAACTTGGAGGTCAGCCGGCCCAGGCTCCCCAGCTGACAATCCAGAAGACTCCGGCCCAGAAGAGCTGAGCGACTGGTCCAAGGTTAGCAGTGGCAGAGCTAGAAGGAGAGTTACCAGGTGTCTGCTGCCTCTTAAAATACCAGTGTCTCCGGGCTTCCCTGGTGGCGCAGTGGTTGAGAATCTGCCTGCCAATGCAGGGCACACGGGTTCGGGCCCTGGTCTGGGAGGATCCCACATGCCGCGGAGCAACTAGGCCCGTGAGCCACAACTACTGAGCCTGCGCGTCTGGAGCCTGTGCTCTGCAACAAGAGAGGCCGCAATAGTGACAGGCCCGCGCACCGCGATGAAGAGTGGCCCCCGCTTGCCACAACTAGAGAAAGCCCTCGCACAGAAACGAAGACCCAAGACAGCCATAAATTAATTAATTAATTATTAATTTAAAAAAAAATACCAGTGCCTCCAACACCGGAGCAAACCTCGCTCCAGCCCTGAAGACAGGGCAGTCACTTGATAGTGGACCTAGACCTTCCAGTTTGGGGGAATTTATTGGTGATTGGCAATAGAGGGAGCTCTGGGGCTTCCCTGGTGGCACAGTGGTTAAGAATCCGCCTGCCAACACAGGGGACACAGGTTCGAGCCCTGGTCCAGGAAGATCCCACATGCCGCAGAACAACTAAACCCATGCGCCACAACTACTGAGCCTGTGCTCTACAGCCCGTGAGCCACAACTACTGAAGCCCGCGAGCCACAACTACTGAAGCCCGCGCGCCTAGAGCCCATGCTTGGCAACAAGAGAAGCCACCACAATGAGAAGCCTGCACACCGCAACCAAGAGTAGCCCCAGCTCGCCACAACTAAAGAAAGCCCACGCGCAGCAACGAAGACCCAACGCAGCCAAAAATAAATAAATTTATTTTAAAAGAGAGAGAGAGGCAGCTCTGGTTAACCCCTTCCCTCATTTCCAGTTGGGGACACAGCCGTGGGGTGGGGGCGGGTGAGTGGATGGAAAGGGAGGTTGGCAGAGCCCAGCAAGGGGTGTGGCCCTGGGTCTGTTCTCAGGGGTGGAGCCAGCCAACAGGGTCACCCTGTCCCTTTAAGAGAAGGGGAGAGCTAGCCCCTCTCAGCCATCCTGTCTTGTCATCCATCCCGGCAAAATCCGAAAGGGAAAATCAAAGAGGGACCAGGAGGAACAGGGGGATCAGGAGGAATACAAGGTCCCAGCCATCTCCCAAGGTTCTTTGCTCGGCTTTAACATCCCAGCGTCAGCTACAGGGTTACGTACGGGTGAGAGTCTGGGGGCATCAGGGGCCTGTGGGACCTGTGAGGGGTGGGGGGAGTTGGGGGGGTTCTCGGGAGATATGGGAGGCTGGAAACAGAGGGACACCAGGGAGGAGATGGGAGAAGG
>NW_006791954.1:4793717-4798243 GCF_000442215.2 Lipotes vexillifer | reverse complement strand
GGCATTCCTGCCACACTGGGCTCAGATGGCAGGGGACACCTAGGACATTGGGTAGAGTTATGGAAGTGGGGTTACCTTTGTGTCCACTCCCCAATTCTGAGAGCAGTTCACTGCAGTAAAAAGGGCAGGAAAATGGGCGGAGAAAGAAGGAGGTGGGTCCTTCTGGATCTGCTGTCTCCAATTCTCCCAGGGGTACCAAATTGGGTCCGGCGGAGAGCTGGGTTTGGGGCACCACTCTTGCCCACAGAAAGCATCCTTGAGCACATGAGGGCGCTGCTGGGTTTCCGCTTCTACAGATGCAGTCAGAGGCCGTGGGGGGTGGGGGGGCGGGCTGATCTCCAAGGCCCTTTCCCACCAACCTGGACTCTGGAGGAGCAAAGGGTCCAACCCAGCAGGCCCGTGGGTGTCTGACTAGAGCACCAAAGTGGAACTCCTCCCCAGGGCCCATAGTGGAGAATCACCCTCCCGCCCCTGCCCCCCTTGCTAAGCCCTTTGTTCCCACAAAGTCCCTGTTAAACCCAGGCCTGGCTTACCCCCTGGCTCACCTCGAAGTTAGAGGAGGACCAACTGACTCCACCCCGAAGGGCACGGAGGGCTGGGGATCCCGATCCTTCAGCCTCTGACTGCCCGCCCCGCGTCCATCCCCAGCGCCATGGGGGAGTGGGCGTTCCTCGGCTCGCTCCTGGACGCCGTGCAACTGCAGTCGCCGCTCGTGGGCCGCCTGTGGCTGGTGGTCATGCTGATCTTCCGCATCCTGGTGCTGGCCACGGTGGGCGGCGCCGTGTTCGAGGATGAGCAGGAGGAGTTCGTGTGCAACACGCTGCAGCCGGGCTGTCGCCAGACCTGCTACGACCGCGCCTTCCCCGTCTCCCACTACCGCTTCTGGCTCTTCCACATCCTGCTGCTGTCGGCGCCCCCGGTGCTCTTCGTCATCTACTCTGTGCACCGGGCCAGCAAGGAGCCGGGCGGCGCGGCCGGCGGGGCGGGGTCGCTGGGGCCCCCGGGGCGCCCGGGGGGCCGCCGCGCGCGCCGCTGCTACCTGCTGAGCGTGGCGCTGCGCCTGCTGGCCGAGCTGGCCTTCCTGGCGGGCCAGGCGCTGCTCTACGGCTTCCGCGTGGCCCCGCACTTCATGTGCGCCGCTGCCCCGTGCCCACACACGGTGGACTGCTTCGTGAGCCGGCCCACCGAGAAGACCGTCTTCGTGATCTTTTACTTCGCCGTGGGGCTGCTCTCGGCGCTGCTCAGCGTGGCCGAGCTGGGCCACCTGCTCTGGAAGGGCCGCCCGCGCACCGGCCACTGTCGCCGGGCGGCCGAGCGCGACAACCGCTGCAACCGCGCGCACGAGGAGGCGCAGCAGCTGCTCCCGCCGCCGCCGCCGCCGCCGCCGCCGCCGCCGCCCGCCCTGCCCGCCAGGCGCCCGGGCCCTGACCCCTACGCCCCGCCCTCCTATGCTCACCGGGCGCCGGCCTGCGACAGCGAGGGCGGCAGCGGCCGCAGCAAGGCTTCGCTGGCCACCGTCCGCCAGGACCTGGCCATCTAGAGCTGCCTGGGGCGGGGGTGAGGTCAGAGGCCAGACCCCACCACCCTGGAGCGAGAAGCAGCTCCGCAGCAACTGTTCGCAGGGTCCCCTGCCCGGCAGATGACACACAGGGGGCATGGCCCGCCGGGCAGCATCCGCAGCTCCCGGCCAAGCTGGGGACATCTAATGAACTAAGGCCGGTCCTTGGTGCCGTCATCCAGGCAGAAAGGAAGGAGGCTGGGGGTGGCGGGGGGGCGGGGTGGCTGAGAGAAAGTGGACAAGAGGAGGGCAGAGCTAGTGCAAAGTGGAGGGTCCGGTGGAGCCCGGGTTGTTTTACTGGGGACAAAAACAACGGTGATACCAGCATCCCTGGGGGCCTCTCCTAGTTCAGACTGAGACGTGGCCTCTGTGTGGGCCGTCTGTGAATGTACACACACATGTACACATACATACGGTGTGCGCTGTGGGTGCCCAAGCACACGTAAAACCTGTGTGAGCTCTTTGTGCGTGCGTGCGTGCATATATCCTGGGTGAGCTCTTTGTGTGTGTGTGCGTGCATGCATATATCCTGGGTGAGCTCTTTGTGCGTGCACGCGTGCATATATCCTGTGTGGGCTCTTTGTGTGTGTGTGCGTGCATATATCCTTGGTGAGCTCTGCTGTGCGCACGCGTGTGCATATATACTGGGTGAGCTCTGCTGTGCACGCGCGTGCATATATCCTGGGTGAGCTCAGCTGTGCACGCGCGTGTGCATATATCCTGGGTGAGCTCTGCTGTGCATGCGCGTGTGCACAGCACATGTCCATCCTTTGCAGGCTCTCTGTGCGTGTGTGGGCCTAGCCCGTGTGCGAGTGGCCAGGATCCAGTGCCAGCAGCAGCCACGGTGGCTCCCTCCCTACCTGCAGGGGCATCACAGGATGATCCGCCCTCCTGATGGAGCCCACACAGGAAGGGAGGGGGGAGGGGAGGCCTCAGTCTGGGCACCATCTACACTCTCGACCTTGTGGCCTGGGCAAGGTGGCTGGGCCCTCCTTTCATGGAGATAGAGTGGGGGTGGGCAGTGGGGTCAGACGGCAGGACTGTTTTCTAGCTTCCCCCTCTTCACCCTGTTACCCCAGTCCATAAACATCCTCAGAAGAAACCTCCCCCAGAACTTGTGCTCCTGGCCCTGCATTTTCCTGCAGCCATCACCCGCTTCCCCTCCTCCCTCCCCACCCCCGGGGAAATACAAGGATCTGTCTACGTGTCTGCCTCCTTTTCCCCTCCTATCTCTCCTCTGCCCCCATCTTCTTCCTCCTTCACCGCCCCCGTGGGGATGCTCTCCATAAGCAGCCAGCACCAAACGGAAAAATCCAGGGGCCACCATCTAACCACACCTCTGGGGCTTCACCAGACCCTGCTGAGCAGGCTGCCAGCGCCCCAGTCTTCTATGTCCCCGGTCGCTTCCTCTCTGTCCTCCTTTCCTTCACGCCTCTTCCTCAGCTTTCCTGCCTGGCTCCACAGAGCAGCTGGAGTCTTTCTAAATAGCCCCCCTACTTACGTCCTTGGGGCTCCCCCATCCTCAGGGTAAGTCCAGCACCTGAACGAGGCTTTTGAAGCCCTGCACCTGTGGCCCTGCTACATCAGGCCCCCTCCCATTGGCTTCTCCAAGGTTGCCATGCCCCAAACCATACCGAATTTTCTGTTCCTACCAAGCACGGTACCCAATCTTGCTTCTAAGTGTTTCAACATGATGTTCCTTTGCCTGGAGCGGCCTCCCTCTCTGCAGCGCCCCCTTCCGCTAGCTAATTAATGCCTACCTGCCTTTTGGTCTCACCTGGGAAGAAAATAGATGGCTTCCTGTACAGACAGCCCAACCCCCAAACCAGAGCTGGAGGCCCCAAGGCAGCACTTCTGCTGGATGCATAGCTCTCTCCTCCTCGCAGGCCCATAGTATAGTAGGTGCTCGGTAAACTTGGTCTGGATGAGGAACTGGTGGTGCTCCCCAGGCCCAAGCACTTATCCACGCTCACGGTGTGTGCCACCGTCCCTCCACCAACAGTGAGTTCTGTGTCTGCTGCCTGGACCCTTCCACGCAAACTCAGATGTGAATGTCCAGCTGTTTTCCATATATATTCATTCAACAAATAGTTCTTGAGCACATAGTGTATACCAGGCAGTGTTCAAGATCACTGTTTCATAGAAAGAGGGCGTGAGCCACCCATATAATTCCAAGTTTTCCATTAGCCACATTACAAAGTGAAAGGAAACAGGTGAAATTCATTTTAGTAATATATTTTCTTTAAGTATTTTTTCAACACACCATCAATATAAAAAAAAGTATCGAGGAGATGTTTTATATTCTTCGTTCTGTACTAAGTCTTTGAAGTCTGGGGTGTGTTCTGCGCTTGGAGCGCATCTCAATTTGGACCAGCCGCATCTCAATTTGGACCAGCCGCGTATCTAAGACTCGGCCGCCACCTGTGGCGAGTGGCTGCTGTATTAGCAGATTCAGGTGTTGGGCTCCAGTGGCGAACGAAACTTGCCCCCGTGAAGCTCACATTCTGGTGGACAATAAATATAGGCTGTACCACCGGCCAGTGTAAAGAGTAAGGGGAGAGAGAGCGACACCCCTGAGGAGTGACGGGGAGCAGAACATACCAAGTTGCCAGCCGTGAAGCTTCTCCGGGAAGAGCATTCCCATTGGAGGGAGTGGCAAGAACAGAGGTCCTGAGGCAGGAATAAGCTGGAGGTCTTGGAGGCCGACAAGGAGGCTGGTGTGGCAGGAGTGGAGTGAGGGGCGTGGAGGGGCTCACCAGCAACTCACATGGTGCCCCAACTTCCTTAGCTCTCCTCTCAGTTGCTGGGGTCCCCATCCACCCTGGCCACCTCCGTCTGTTGTTGCCAGAGCCCGTCCTCTGCCCGCCTTCCATATCCCATCAATCACCTGGTCCTCCAGAGCTGGGGATCGTTTCTGATCACCAGAAGCTTTTTATTACCTCTGCATTCCACCTGGCTAACTCTTTCC
>NW_006791954.1:4785285-4793329 GCF_000442215.2 Lipotes vexillifer | reverse complement strand
TCTTTCCCTTAGAGATTTAGCTGGGAGAGAGCACCTGTTCCAGGAAGCCTTCCAAGCCCTGCTCCAGGCCTGGTTAAATGCCTCTGCCCTGTGCTCCCATAGGCAAAGCACACGTCAGCCCTCGATGACCAGACTCCAGCAGTGGTTCTCAACTGGGGGCGATTTTTTGCCCCAGGGGACATTGGGCAACGTCTGCAGATATATTTGGTTGTCACAGCTTGAGGGAAGGTGCAACTAGTGGCTAGAAGCCAGGGATGCTGCTAAACATCCTACAGTGTGCAGGACGGCCCCTCTAACAAATAATTCATAGCCCAAAATGTCACTTGTGCCGTAGATAAGAAACTGCTCTACAGTGAACTATGAACCATGCAGAGCAAGCTCAAAAGCCCCAGCAGCAAAGTTACTACCCCAAGGGGGGCGCTTTGTAAACGTGAGCGTCACTGCTTTAGTTGTCACAGTGAGGGGCACCCTCTTGGCGTTTGGCGGGTAGGGAATGCCAATGTCCCCCCACAATAAAGAACTGTCACACACTCCTTTAGAATGTCGCACTGACATTTACATAGTGAACAGCCTCTTTATAATTACCTGAACCCAAAACCTGACCCTGTTTTACATATAAAACATTAAGGGTTTAGTTTGGGATTTTTTTTTTTTTTGCGTTTTGGTATGTTATGTTAAATTGTCAGGTTCATAAAGAAACCTGTTAGAAAGTGTTAGAAAATATTTGGAAAGTGTTAGAAAATATTTGCTAGAGGAAGAGAGCCTCTGTCCTCAGCACCCTCTCCAGCCTGGACCAGAATGTGACATAAGTGAGGATATGGCGCCACCTGATGGCTGAAGTAAAAATGGCAGGTGGACCCCCGTGGAAGGAACTCTTCCCGCCCAGGAATCTCTTCTCACCCAGGCGCCCTGCTAACCCTCCCCAAACGCAGCCTCCACTGCCACCTCCCCAGACGTCCCCGTCCCCAAGATCTCAGTGCTTGATGCTTCTTCAAGGGCTTCAGGGATCCAGGAAAGAGCCCTGGCCGAGAGGTAGGAGCTCTTAGTACTGTTCCCCGATCGGCCACTAACTTGCTGTGTGACCCCATGGGCAAGGGCACTGCCCTCTCTGGGCCTTGATGTGTAGTGGCGGGGGAGGGGGGAAACTGGCTTCTGAGGACCCTCAAGGCCTGTCACACTCCATCCTCTCAACCAGGAGCATCCAGGTGCCCTGTCACCTGTCTGTTCTCTGTGCCTCCTGCCCACAGAAGTGAGCTTAGGGGTGGACAGCGGAGGGCAGGATAATTCTTCCTGGAGGCAGAGGGACAAGAGGGCTGGCCTCCCAAGTTTCCATCCCAATCCTGAGCTCTTCTTAGTTTACAATGAGCCCCTGACCCAGGTCCCCATGCCAACTGCCACTCCTGCTTGTGAAGGTCATCTGTGGTCACTCCCAAAATAGAACTCTGCCACTAAGTGACCCCCCAGACTCAACCTCTGGCTTCCCAAGGGCTAGGGACTCTGAGGGCCGAGGTGGCTTTCTCCCTCAGACCGGGGACTCCCTGAAGGCGCAGGCAGTCTCTCCCTTTCTCCCCTCCCCCACTCCACACTGGGGTCCCTAACGGGCTGTGAAAGCCCCTAGACCAAGGGCTTTCTAAGGGCAGGCTCATCTCCTTCCATAGGGTCTCCAAAGATCCCAGCACAGCAAGGCAGGCTCTGAGGGCGGCTTGGCCCCCCCCCAGAGCCCACAGCTAACCCCCAGCCCCTGCCCAGACACCGAGAGAAGGCGGCAAGGCAGCGAGGCTCTGAGGCATGTGTAGAATAAATATAACTTTATTCTTTATCCAGTAGATCTCAGTGGAAAGTCCAACAGTAACAGGTGCACCAGCGGGCTCTGGGGGGTGAAACCCCAACCCCGGGGCAAGGAGGGCAGGGCAGAGCCAGCTCCCCAAACCCAGGGGTGCAGGGGTGACGGGAGGGCGCCCCCTGTAGGCCCGTCCTGCGGGGCAAGGAGGGGGCACGGGGGTGGGGTGGGGCAGGCCAGGGAAATGGAGGAACTCGAGCCACAAGTGTCTGCCGGCCCATCTGTCCACTGTGTGTGTGTGTGTGTGTGTGTGTGTGTGTGTGTGTGAAAGAGAAGAGGGAGGGGGAGAGAGAGAGGAAGTCTTCACCCCACATTTCTTTCGTTTGCTCCAGATCTACTCAGTCACACTCCTTTGAACTTCTCAGTATGTACAACCTGAAAACACCTAAAATTTAACACGCTCCAAATGAGCTCATTCCCCTAACACATTTTCACATTCTCCTTAATTCCCCTTTTCACTGAATAGCATGGTTTTTCACATAATTTCCCAGGCCAAAATTCTGACTTTATTCTTGATTCCTCTCTCACTTTCTATCCTTAGAACAATTGTCCATGAAAGTGTGTGTGTGTGTGTGTGTGTGTGTGTCTGTGTGTGTCTGGGGGCCCTGTGGGCGGTGCTGGTGGCTGTGAGGCTGGGGGGCAGGGGCAGCTCGGACCCCCTGGCCAGCCCCTTCACGGGGCTCGGGGGTGGGGGGGCTGGAGGGCTTCAATGATGTGGGCTCTGATGGGGAGGCAGCTCTGCCAAGGACACGAGGCTGAGAAACACACGCCTTTATGTTCTGAGGCCCCCTTGCTTTGCCCCTGCCCCATCTCTTGGGGCAGCCCCCTCCTCCCAGGGGTTGCCGGGAAACTGTCCACGCCCAGTGGTTAGGCAGAGGGAGAGGGGAGGGCAGGCCTCGGAAAGTTAGTAGTTCACAGTTTTAAAGAGAAAACTGAAGAGGAAAAGGCTGGGGAGGAGGGCTTGGGGGCACAGGGACTTAGAGAGAGAGGGGGCCCCTTCTGAGCCACTCCCCTCCCCCAGGACCCACCCCCCTCCAGCTCTGAATCCAGCTCCCCCCAATACACCGCACAGATTCCTTCAGTATAAATGTGCTTAAAATGAAAATTCTTATTAAAAAAATCAAAACCAAAAAAAAAAAAAATAAAAATAAAAACAAAACCAGCAAGAATTAATACCTGGGGGTTGGTATGGCAGGGTATGTACAGGGGGAATCCCCCACCCCGGCCCACCCCCTCTGTCACCAACCGAGGCAGGGGGGTTCCCCAATGGGGGGACAATGGCTTGTGAGTTCTGAGGATGGGGGAGCCAGGTCCTGGCATTTGCTGGTGATGAAGATGTGGAGAGGTGGGCAGAGGGGTGTCTTGATGAACACGAGGCCCCCAGGCCCCATCCTGAGGCCCGGGACCAGGGGTCCTCACTCAGTCCTTGCCCCCGATGTCAGCCCTGACATCTGCAGGAGCGGGCAGTCCATCGCAGGCCCGGGCCTCTGTCCGAAGAGTCGCCACTGCCTCCCTCCTGTCCCCCAGGGAAGGGAGGACAGGTGGGGGGCAGGGCTGGCAGGGGTCGCATGGTTGGTAGAAAGGCAGAGAAAAGCCAGGGCACGGGGCAAGGGCTGTGTCCACGGGCAGTCACGGGGAGTGCGTGGCCGGGCTGCTTCTGTTTGAGCTGGGGCTGAGGCTGGGGCTGCAGCTGCCAGGCGGGGGAGCCAGGCCGCCCCCATCCCGCCCCCCACCCCCCGCTTGTCCGCTCAGAGTGTCCAGGCCCTCTGAGTTCTCCAACATTTCCTGGATGAGAGGTGGCATGGAGCCCGGGATCTCCATCTTCAGCGTGATGACCCGCTCAGCCCCTGCAGGAAAGGAGGGACAGAGGTCAGCAGGCCCGCCCTGCTCCTCCAGCCCCACAAGCCAAGTGTGGTTCCAGGAGGGAGGGGCGGGGGTGGGAGGGCCAATACTACCCATATCAGCTTCCACCGTGCGCTGAACTCGGGGCTCAGCTCTTTGACATAAAGCAGCCCTCCTAAGCCCCCACGGCCGAGGGGCAGCAGGGCAAAGTGGTCCCAAACTCGGGCTCTGGGGTCAGACCGCCTGGGCTTGACGCTGGGCCCTTCCTATGTGCTGTGTGCTGTGGACTCTCCTACTGACAACTCGAAACAACTCTGTAAACACCATCATTATCCCCACTCCTCAGATGGGAAACTGAGGCTTCGAGCTGTTGTCTGACCTGCTCAAGGACACACACCCACACAGTCTGGTTCCAGAGCCCTTAACCACCACGCAAAGATGACACTGCCACCTTGGGGCTCGCAGGCAGGGGTCACCTAGGCAAGGTGGGGTCCGGTGAGTGGGGCATCACATGGGCACAAAGACGTGGGGTGTCAGCTCAGATGCAGGAGGCCTGACCCTGGACATGGACGGTGGGTCCTGGTCCAGGTGTTGGGGCCCAGCCCCAGCAGACACATGGGGCATCTCCAGGTGTGGGAGCCTCACCCTTAGCACTGATGCTTCGCAGGTCTGTGATCTTCATCAGCATCTTGGGGAACATGTGTGGGCGGCTGGGCCTCCGTTTCCGCACATAGACCTTCAGTGCCTCAAGCAGCGGCTCCTGCAGCATGTCCACCCTGTCTGGCTGCTCCAGGTCCTGCCGGTCTGAGGAAGCAGAAGCAGAGATGCCGGCTGAGTAGCTGCCCTAGCCCAGCGAGGATCACAGCTGCACTTCTAGCCTTGACCACCAGGGGGCATGCCTGCCCAGACCACGGGCTGAGCTTCTCTGCTGGGGGGCGGGGGGAGGGCGGGGGCGGTCCCCACACAGAAAGGCCCTAAGAGGCTCTCAAATGTGAGCAAAGAGGGGCTGGGGACAGGGGTTGCCCAAAGGTCCCCCTGAGAGCCAAGCTCATGGAGGTGGGATCCCTGAACACAGGCAGTGCCACCTTAAGTAGAGACAGGTCTCCCACTCCTGCCCATTATTCTAGACACCAGCCTGATAAGGTAGAACTCATAATAATAAAATAATAACAGCAGCCAACGTTTACTGGGTCTTACTCTGGGCACACTGTGCCTTATTTATTACCTCCTAATCCTCCCATCAACTTTATGAAGGGAAGACCATTACTGCCCCCATTTTACAGAAACAGAGGCTCAGAGAAGTTCAGCAACCTGTTAAAGGTCACACGTTTGGCCAGGATTTGAACCTGGGTGGTCTGACCTTCAAGTCCTCACTCCTAAGCCCCCTACAAGGAGCACTGCCTGCAAACGGAACCAGAATCCAGGTCTCCATCACGACTCCCTTGCCGTGTGGCCGCAGACCAGACCCTGCTCCTCTGGGACTCGGTTTCCCCCTCTAACAGGGGTCTGACGAGGGTCTGACAGGTCCCTTTCTGATCTGATGATCCCTGAGCTTCTCCCCAGGAGAGGCTCTGGGGGTCGTACCACCACCCTGGGCCTAGCCCCCAGACCCAGGCCCCCTGCCCACCTCCGCAGATGAGGCAGATGGCACTGAGCAGCCCAGTCTCAGCATCATCCATCTCCAGGGGCAGCAGCTGGTTGGCGAAGGCGAAGACCAGGTCCGTGAGAGGGCCGAAGCCGGCATTGTGCATCTGGGTCCGGTTCAGGGTCAGCCCATCCGAGAAGGTCATTGTGTCCTGCTCGGGCGTGTACCGCGTGCAGATCCGCAGGATCTGGATGCAGAGGGTTCTCGAGTTCAGGAACTCACATCCCCCAGCACTTCTAGCACCAGCAAGCCCCGAGGACCACCTGGCAGGCAGCCAGACCAGTGCTGTCCCATAGAACCTTCTGCAATGCTGGACACGTTCTGCGTCTGCACCGTGCAATACATGTAGTAGCCACCGGCCACAATGTGGCCACTGGGCACTTGAAATGTGGCAAGTGCAACTGAAAAACTGAACTGAATTTAATTTTAATTAATTTAAATTTAAATAGCCACACGTGACCAGTGGCCTCCATATTAGACAGCTGATCTAGCTCATCCTGCCTCCATGCAGAGAATTAAGAGGGAAACTAGAATTTCCAAGAAGGCAAAGACCACAGTGGATTTATGCCTATGGTTCCCAGGGCTGGGTACACAACAGGAGCTCCATAAATGTATACTGGCTTCAACTTTCTCAAACCCTGATCCTGCCTCTTGCATCCCACCTCCCACCCCACCCCTATCAGGAAGAGCAGCCTGGTCACATCCCACCACAACATTCCACATCTCGACCACCTTGGAGGTGGTCCAGAAGGAGCAGGTGGGCTGAGCCCATCAGGGAAGACAGGGAAGACAGTCCTCCCTCCAGCCCTGGATTTGACAATCCCATCCGCCCCCATCCTGCCTCCAGTCCAGCCCACCCTCTGGCCCCACCAGATGCCCTGCAGTCCCCTGAATCCAGGTGGTCCCACACCAGCAGCCGTTTCACATGCCCCTTCTACAAACTCCTAGATGCTACCTCCTCTGGGGCATCCTCCCTAGGGTCCAGCAGTGTGGCTCTCTGTCCTTCAGGGAGGGGACAGCCCTCCCCCGTCTCCAGCCAGCGCTTATCACAGTTTTGCAAGCTCTGTTTACATATCTGTTGCCTCCACCAATAGAAGGTTTTCGAGAGGGGACAGTGGTGTGTTCACCCCTGTTCCTGACACCCAGTTCAAGGCCTGGCCACACAGGGTCCCAGGTGAATCTTTATTAGACTGAACAGATGGGAAGATGGGTGGCTGGAAGGAAGGTCCGATGGAAAGATGGACTGAGGGTGGATGGATGCGTGAATAGCTATACAGGTGACCCAGTGCACATCCGGGGGCTGAGTGGCTAAGTGGACAAGTGGACACATGGGGGAGAGGAAGGGTGGCTATTTGGGTGGGTGGGTATTTGGACAGGTCGATTCCAGATGGACGTTTAGGGAGGTGGTTATTTGAGTGGCAGGACATCCTCCAAGGACACGGGGGTAGTGCCCAGGTGGGCAGGGTGCAGACCCTCACCAGGATGTCCAGGCAGGCAGCCTTGAGAAGGGTGATCTGGTCCGCAATGGTGAGGGTGGTGAAGCCGGGCAGCTGCTTGGCGAACTCCACAGTCTTAATGATGCACTTGGTGGAGAGTTCACTGAACTTGTCCCAGAGGTCAATGTCCAGAGAGACACGCTGTTCTGAGCTGTTGTTCTGGGAGGACGGGGGAGAGTGAGGGCCTTCCCCTCGTGGCACCCTTCTCAGCCTGGCTCCACCAGCCCCCGCAGACCTGCCCTCTACTGCCTTCACTTCCTGAGAGCTCCTTGATGGGAGGCGGCGGGGAGGAAGGGGAGGCGGGTTGGGGTTGGAGGGGACGCGGCGGTGGCCTAGCAGAAGAAGGGGTGCCCCCGGGGGGCCGTACCGTAGTGTATTTGCCCAGCTGGCAAAGGGCGGGGAAGGTCTCCTGATGCGCTTTGCGCACCTTCTCGATGAGCTCCCCCACCTCCGGCGTCAGCGTGTAGCTCTCGGCGCACTCGGCCTTGGGCGCCTCCTTCTTCTTCTTGTTTCGGTCGTTTCTCACGGCTGTGGAGGGGCCAGGCCGTGCGGTTAGAGGGCAAGTGCGGCCGGCGGTTCGTCTCCAAGCCCGTCCATCCCCAGCCCGAGCTCCTCCCACCAGACCGAGAGCAGCCGGCTGCGAAGGAGGCCACCCGGCGGGGGCGCGCACAGGAATGCGTACACACGCGAGCGTACAGGCAGGCGGGACGGCAACACACGGTGCCCCCCCCGCCCCCCGCCGTGCCCACCCGGCCCACACACCGAGGCCTGCCCCAGGGCCCCGTGACCACCGCACGCACGCCTGCTCTCCCGCGCATCTACTCCAGCTCACACTCCGGGTGCGCACGCGCGGGGGTCCAGGGCTGAAGGCACGTGTGCAGAGTGTCCCACGTCTGTGCTCGGCCTCCAGGGAGGACCGGCTCCTGCCTCCACCATCCCCCAGCCCCCCGGGGAAGCCGTCTCCCTAGGGTCCCGGGGATGGGCTCGGAGAGCTCTTTGGGCGGCCAGGCGAAGAGTAGGGCTCCCCAGCCTGAGAGTGGGGGGGCCCGGGTGGGAGAATCTCTCGGCCCATTAGCCGGGGGAGCTGACAAATCACCGGGGGCGCTGAGCCGCACACACCACTCGGCTTTAAAGAAGCGATGGGGTCGTTACCAGCCGATTATCCCAGACACACAATCACTCACAGGACCAGTGGCGGCGGCTGCTGACGCTGGAGGAAGA
>NW_006791954.1:4779360-4785197 GCF_000442215.2 Lipotes vexillifer | reverse complement strand
CAGGGAGGGGCAGCGGTGGGGGGGGGCAGGCATAATTTGGAGATCACTCATGTCGATTCTGCAAATTCAATAAAGTGCAAGGGAGAGAAGGGAGAGGGAGAGAGAGAGTGGGGGGATAATTTGGGAAGAGAAAATTGCAGCTGTGACAAGACGTTTATCATTCGGAAGCTTTAATTCTATTGAAATGGCAGCTGCTCAGCTCCGGGGCACAGAGCAGCCACAGAGAAGGAGGAGGGAGGGAAAGGGGGAGTTGGTGGTGGAAGGGAGAGGGGGTCCCCACCCTGGCCCTTCTGTGATGAAAAGCTCTGGGAGCGGAAGGTGGCAGAAGCAGAGGGAGAAGGAGGTTCTGGGCCCTGCAGGGAAGGGTCCCAGGCCTGTGGGTCCCAAGTTGTCACCCTCTCTGCAGCGCACAGCAGCCACTTCCTGGGCTCTGGACAACGCAGCCCCTTCCTCCTGAGGCAGGTGGCGGCCGGGTGCTACAGGATCCCTCTGCTCCTGTCTGGGGCTGCTCGTGTACCCCCCTTGTCCTCTCCCAGCTTCCTTCTTCCACTGCCCTGCCCACAAAGGGCTAAAGGGTCCTGCAGCCCCCTCCCCCACCCCATCCCCCATGGCTCAGGCACCATGGCAACGGCCACGCAGACAAGGAGGCGTCTGTCAGCGTCATTTATCTCTGACATCATCAATCACCGGTCACCACGGCAACACCCATGATTTCAACACAAGAGGGTCTCCCTGTCCAGCCCTCCCTCTCTCCCTCCATCGGGCCTCAGCTGAGCCCAGACTGGAAGCCCCCGTTCCTCTGGGATCGGAGAAGTCCCAATTCTCTCTTCCAACTCCCGGTCCCAGGTTCCACCAGACAAAGGCTCTAAGATCCCTATGCCTGCAGCACCTCCCCCACCCCAGCCACACACACAAGAAATACCCAGCAGCACCCCTGTCCTAAGATGCACAATCCGGAGGGACTCAGGGACGTCTCTGAGCCCCACCCCAAAGCCAACCAGGGCCTGGAAGCAAGCCAGCGGGCGCAGACACATGCATACACGTGAGCGAGCACACACAACTTCCCGCCTCACTCGAACAGGAAGGGCTGTCCACACATGGACACACAACTAGTGAGACAGACAGACAGGTCCCTGCAGCTACAGGTGAACCGTCCTCAACCACAAGCCTGTACACCACGTCACGAGCACGCCCGTTCGCATCCACACACACATGCACATGCCCCTGATCACCCAGCTTTAGGGGCCAGGCACTCATGCCCTGCGCAATGCATGGCCCCGCCCTGCCCATGGCACTCACACTCCTTGGACATGCCCACTTCGAAGCACTTCTGCAGCCGGCAGTACTGGCAGCGGTTCCGGGTCACCTTATTGATGATGCAGTTCTTGTCCCGATGACACGTGTACACCATGTTCTTCTGGATGCTGCGGCGGAAGAAGCCCTGGGTATGGAGGGCAGGGAGTCAGGTCAGCCACACCCACAGTAGGAAAAGCGCTGGCCTGTGGCCTCAGCCGTGGGGGCAGAGGGCCAGGTGGCTGCTGCCCCCAAGGGCTTTGGACATCAACTACCTGAGTAGGCCAGACAAGGCAGAGAGAAGGGTCTGCCTACAAGGATACCCCGAGAAGAATGCCAGTACCTGCTGCCTCAACACTGCAGGTGGGCAGAGGGCTTCCCCCAACCCACACGCATAGACCCAGCTTCCTCTCTCCTGGGGAAAAGGACCTCGGGCTGCTGGTGAGTCAAGTAAAGGGGCAGATGGGGCTAGATGAGAGAGAGGCAGAGCTCTGGAACCCACAGCCCTGGGCTCAGAGCACAGGAAGAGAAGGCAAGCAGGAGGGGCCACACAGACACACACACAGGCTGGCCAGACAGGTGGAGAGCGCACTCAGGAGCAAGGCAGCAGAACACGCATTCGCTAACCAGGCAGATGCGCACAGACTGATCACAGGTAGACCAGGCTGGTCAGGGGCTGCCCACACGGGCTAACAGAGAGACTGAGAGACAGGCTGGGGCAGACCAAGAACAATCAGACAGGACAGGCAGACACAGAGTCCAAGGCCTGGTGCTTTGCGCTTGATCTCTGCCCCACACTGAGGGGCAGCCCAGGGCCCCAAGCCTCAAAGCTGTGCAGCTTCTGAGCCCCAATCTCTGGGGAAGAAACAGACACAGAGGCTCAAGCCCTGGGGAGAGGAGGAGGAGAGGCCATGCCCACAGCTGCTGGGAAGGTGGCAGCCGCATCTGCACCCTGGAGCCAAACATGGGCACGTGGAAATCCAGCCAGACTCTGGGAAGCCCACAGCCTGGGCACCTGAAGGAGACGCCAAGGCAAGGCGCCTGCTCCTAACGGCCTGCTGCCAGGCTGCCATGGCGAGGTTCAGGCAGGGCCACAGAGGGCAGGCCTCCTGGGTCCCCAGCCAAGAGCCAGTCGGCAGCTAGCTCACCATGGCAACCCGGGCAGCGGTAGCAGAGCGGGTGTACACCCTGCCAGCTGGAGGATGGAGATGATGGGGAAAAGAGCTGAGGCAGGCGAGGGACCTCTGGTTTGGGGGACCCCTGCTCATCTACGGGGAAGGAGGTTCTGCTGAAGGCTTCCTCTCCTCCAAGGCTGCTGCCACCTCCCGCACAGAAGTAAGATCAGAAGCTTCAGGGACACCCACTACCACCACCACCACCACCACCACCACCACCACCACCGGCACAGTCCCAGCCCTCGGCAGCGGGAACATCCCATTTATCTAATCAGGGATGTCCTTCCCAATGACCCCCTCAACTCACCTTGCAGCCCTCACAAGCGCTGACCCCATAGTGGTAGCCTGAGGATTTGTCTTGACAGACAAAGCAAGGCTTGTAGATGCGGGGGAGAGGGGGTGGCGAGGGGGGGCTGGGCACTATCTCTTCAGAACTGCTGCTCTGGGTCTCAATGGCTAGAGAGAGAAGAGGAGAAGGGCGGTTAGAGACCCAGGTCACCATCCTTAATACAGTGCCCACCCTGCCTCCTGATCTCTCCCAGGAGCCTCTCCCAGCCACCCCACTGCTGCCAGGAGTCAAACTCTGGGGCAGGGACACAGTCTCAGGAAACCTGGGACTGCCCAGCCCGACTGGGGAAATGAGGCTGCCGATGAAGCGCCAGCACCCCATCAGTCCTGCCTACTTCCACAGGACCCCACCTTCAAAACCAGAAAGAGCAGGTAATAAACCATCAGATTTGTACACGGATGTGGCAGTACTTGGTGCTTGGGCGTGGGTGTCAGCCTGGTTCCACAGCCCTGGACCCTGGGCAGCCCGGCCCCATCTCCCCCACGTTAGGAAGGAGTTAAGGCCTGATGAGGAGGGAGGGAAGAGGACACAAGCTGGGGATAGAGGAAACTGGGGTCAACAGGATATTCAAAGCCGGCCACTCCCCCACCCCCTCTGCTTCCGCTCCCCCAGACACTATCCGTGTGGCTCCCCCCCCCCCCCCCCCCCCGCCCCCTCTGCCAGCAGCCACAGCCCCTCCTCCACCCAAAGAATCCCCTGGCCAGGGACCCAAGGCAGGGTATGCATGGTCACAAATGTTGGGGCACAGCAGGTGGGGACTCCCTGAGATAAGCAGGGGGACCCCCTGGAGACAGGGAGAAGAGTCCCTATGGGCCCCGGAAGCCCATTGCTCTGGGTGCCCCCTGTCTGGGGGGAAAAGCATGACAAAGGGGGTCTGTTCCCATCAATGCTCTGTCTGTCTGGCCTCCATACGATACTATGTCGTGTGTCCCGGTTACTATTCCCCTCCCCTCCTGTTATTCAGCTCTAAGAGGGCAGCCAGGAGGGTGACCTAGCCAGCAAGGGCAGGTCCCCCTACAAATCCTTCCCAGTGCCTGGCCCCATGCCCATCACCCCAGGCAGAATAGGGCTGGGTTGCATGGGGGCTGTCTGTGCCCGAAGCCAGGGCAGCTGGGGGTGTACTGTACTGGATGAGAACTGTGACCCAGTCAACCCCAGATCCCCAAGGGGCCACCCAGCACCCTCCTGAGGCTTTGCTAAGTCCACGTGCCCAGGGCCAAGGAGGGGCAAGGATGCCTCCCTGAGGAGATAGATCCCTGCTTCCTCCCACACCCCAGAATCCTATCTAGTCTCACCCCAAACTCCAGCACACGAGGTTCTGGAATTCAAAGGGGCCCAGAGTTCCTGCCCAAGCACCTCATGGCACCTCATGGCTCATGTGGCCCCGAAGTCCAGGCACAGAGAAAAGAAGCACGTGGATGGGGGTGGGGAGCGGTGGGGGGCTGGCTAGCTGCACGCTACTACCCTCCCCCCTTACCTGCAAACACAACTAGGGACTGCCAGGCGGTTGATGACAGGGAACCAGGCCAACAACCTTGGCAGGGCTTTCCTGGCTCTCAGCTGGGCCTGGGCACCACTTCCCTGGTCAGCCCGGCTGACCAGCACTGCTGTGGCCCCATGTCCCTGTCCCTGCCCAGAGAGCAGCCTGCAGCAAAGGATCAGTGGCTGCCGACACCACACCCCCACCGATCCAGACTCTTCGCTGACCTCCCCCACCCTCTGCTCCTCACCCCAAATCGAACCGTCCTGGCCTGGTTTTCCCCACCTCACTCTCCCAGAGGCCAGACAAGCAAATCAGACAGGCGAGAGGCCTGAGAACAGCTGCTGGGGGGGGGTGGGGTTGGGGGGCCTGGATGAGGCCAGGAGGCAGAGGGGTGAGCGACAAAGGAGCCCTTTGTTGTGCTAACTTTTTCCAAGACGTAAAAGGAGTCACAATAGACAATCCAGACTGGGGGGAGATGGGGGGGGGGTGTCAAGGACAAGGGGGTGTGGGGAGGGACCATGGCCTAGAATCCCAGTCAGCGTTCTGACCAGAGAGGAAGGAGGCTCTGACCTCCCTCCCCATCCCTCTCTCCCTCCCCATCCAGTCTTTGCCCTGGGCCCACCTCCCCCAAGGCCCGACCTCTAAAATGGACCAGAGGAGAGGAGGAGAAAGGACAGAGGGAGCTTTGGGGTACGGAGTGGGGTTGAGAGGAGGGGGCCGTGGGGGGACACAGGGGATACCCAGATGAGGGACAGGCAGCTTAAGACCAGGGGCTGACTGGAGAGGCAAAGGTCTGTAGAAATTTGGAGCTGAGGCAAAGTCCAGAGGCTGTTTATGAAACTGGAAGAATGTGCTTTTTTAAATTGCGCTTTTTGGCAGAGGACGGGGGAGATGACCGAAGGGGAGGGTACACAGTTTGGGCTCATTGAGGCCTCCCTGCGGCCCACCCCACAGCAGCTGGCTGCCTCTGAGGCTATCACACTGGTCTGCACGCCCCACGCCCAGCACATCCCCACCTGTCACCCAGGTAACAGCTCTGAGGTTTCCCACTGTGCCCTTTGAACCCAGAGCCCCGGCTCAGTCCCCACCTCCCGGGCCACCAGCCAGCAGCCAAGGGGAGCAGGGGCACTCTAGGACGCTCCCAGCCTCTGCAAGAGTCAGGACGCAGCCTTAACTCTGCACACCCATTGGGGGAAGGACTGCCACGGCCTGGCCCCTTCCCGCTCACCTCCCTCCCCAGAGGCCCCAGCCCACAAATCTCTCCTCTTCCTGCAGAAGGACGAGGCGGGAGAAGCACCACACCTTCTCAGCTCAAAAGTTCCAGCGCCCAGCGAAGGGATGGCACCGGCCCAGGGAGCCAGGCGTCCCCTCCCGCCCGCGCTGCCAGGCTGCCCCTCCCCCGCCCCCGCTCGGCTCCTGGTGGGCAGAACGCTCCGGAGTCCCCGCGCCCCAGAGCCGCTCGCAGGCCCGCACAAGGGGCCGGTTTCCTGGAGGAGATCGGCAGGAAATCAGCCGGGCCCCCGGCCAGCGGCTCCCC
>NW_006791954.1:4772334-4779289 GCF_000442215.2 Lipotes vexillifer | reverse complement strand
GGGGCGGGGAGGGGGCGCACGGCGCTGGGCCCCGCCCTTCCTCCACCCCAGAGGAGGGTGGGGGTGACTCTGGGTGTAGCGCGGCGGCGGCGGCGGCGGCGGCGGCGGCGGAAGAACGCCCCTACCCAGCGGCCGCCGATAAGCATCTCCCCCCTCCCCCCACTAGGGGCATCCACGTGCTTCACATTCTTGGACGTCTGGGAGCGGGCGGAGGCGTGAGCCGCGAGATTGGTGGGGGACAGATGGAGCGCCACATCCTGTGTACCCCTTGTCCTCTGGCGCCCCAAAACGGGGATTCTGGGGGAGGGAGGCAAGGTCCCCGGGGCCCTGCAGGATCGCGAAGGTCTTCTCCCCCAGCCCACGTGCAATCTCTTCCCACCTTTGGTGGAGGTGGCAGCAGAGAGTGGAGAACTCGGTGTGAGGGGGCAGGAGGGCTCCTGTCACCAGCGGACCTACACACACCCAGGGGTTCGGTCATGAGCCCGTGTACTCTAGACACACTCAAGTCACCACCCCCAGCCTCCAGGCCCTCCCAGCCTGTACCCCACCACAACCCTCCCAGCCACTTTCCCGGCCCACTAAGCCTTGGGGGCTGAGCCCACTGCCACAGACCCGACACTCCCACCACGGGAACAGGGGAGCCGGGGCCTCTGGCTCCACGCTGCCCCACACACGGTGCGGGGGAACAGGCCTCCACTTCCCCCATTGCCCGCGGGCCTCCAGGCTTCCCCCTACCTCGCCTGGCCAGTTTGGGGCCAGAAAGAGCTGAGCTGCCCCCAAGGGCTGGAGCCCAAGGCCTCGGATCCCATCTCCTCCCCAGTCCTCTGGCAAAAGCGGCCAAGGCTGTGGAGGGAGTGCCCATGGCAGCCATGCCCCAAGTATCCCACTTAGCAGGGGACACCTTCCTCCAGTTCTGGAAGGATGGGAAGAAGGATCCCAGTGTGTGTCACACCTCTCGCCTGTCCGTTTCTTCCTAAAGTCCACCCACGCGCACCCCGCCCTCCCTCCCACGGTCTGCAGCCTGCAGCCTCCCAGGCAATCTGCCCCAGAGGCAAAGGTCGGGGGCGGGACAATAAAGGCTGGGGGTGAGGTGGCTCGGAAAGGGGCAGAGATGGGTGTCTCTGCACCTCAGGTCTCTCTTCCTAGAGCAAAGGCATTGCGGGTTGCCCTTCAACCTACTGCAATCTGCCAGGCCCCCAGAGACCCACTCTACCCCTCCTCCCTGGCAGGCAAGAGCAAGGCAGCCAGGCCGGGAGGGTGGGAGAAGCCCCCCAGGGAAGAGCTGAGCCCAGAGCAGGGGAGAGGACAGAACCGGAGCCAAGTAACAATAACCTCCTAAGCACCGCACTCCCCCACCAGGTACTCTACCTCACAGCTGGGTGTAAACATGCCCAGGTGTGCACCCCAGGCACTCACAGCTTCCGCCAGTGTACAGAGCCTCTCCCTTCCAGGGAAGCCTGAACCCAGCCAGAGGACGGTGAGGAGAGGAGGTGCCAGGACTCCAGGGTTCTCATCAGCAGCGGCCCTCTTATGAAGGGACAGCCCAGTGCCTGCCCCATCCCCAGGTGAAAACACGGTAACAAAAGGACATGGCTGAGTTGGGAGGGGATGCAGCCCTCATTTCCAGAGTAGCCCCAGACCCACAAAAAAATCAAACTCATCCTCCAGAGAACAAACCGTATTAGGATTATGGGGAGGAGGATTCTTCCCACCAGAGTAGCTTCTCCCCTCCTTTCCTGGCACAGAAGCTTGTGCCAGCCAAGTGTCTAGGGCCAGGACAACCCTCAGATGGACAGGTGCCCTTCCCCAACGTGTAAGGGTCGGTTAGGATGGCCGACGGGTATCTGATGGAGTTGCCCCTTCCTGCCACACCCCACTGCCAACACCAAAGACATGGAGCGCTCCCCTGACACCCAAGAGCTGGGGGCAGCAGCTGTCGCCCAGGACAGGCTCTCCCCAAGGCTTTGGCAGGGGTGGGATCTGGGGAGGAGGCCCCTCCTCCTAGAAGCAGACAAGCCCACAGATAGGACCTTTACCCCACCCTTCAGGGTGGGAGAAAGGACCACTCAGCTGTGAAGCTATCGGATTGCAAGCAAGAAGAATATAACCTGGGGACAAGGGGCTTCACTTCCCCTGCAAAAAGTGGAAGGAGAGATGAACAAACGTTTCCTGAAAGGAGGAACCCCCAAAGTTCCTCAGTCCAAATACAACAGATAAATAGCGCCCAGGGTTACTCGGGGGAGTCCAATTGTCCAACAAGGGCACCCTACTTTCAGCAAGAGAGACAACGGAAAGTGGAGGGTAGGGTAGAGACAAGACCCTCACTACGCCCCCAGGCCTGCATCTCCTGGTGGAGCGGAAGCCCTACAGCCCACCCTCACCCCCCAGCTCCCACAATAGGAGGGATAGGCCGGTACCTACAGTGGTTTGAGCCATTCCAAAGCGGAGTCCGGAGCGGGGTGGAGTAGGGACCGGGGGCAGGGAGCCCCTTCTCCGGGAGCAAACAGGCCCGGTTCTGGTTATAAAAATCCACCACCAGGAAGGGATTGGGGGTGGGGGTGAGCCCCCCCACGTCCACACTCTCGTACATCTTCCCCGCGAAGACAAGAGGTCCGGGCGGATAAGTCCTGCGCGCCGCCTCCCTCACCCAGCCGGCGGCGCCATACGAGAGCTGCTGGGGGCGAGGGGCACCCCCCCCCCGCCCCGACTGGCGACCCGGGCCGGGGGCCGCCCTCTGCCCTTAGTCCCGCGTCCAAGTCGGCCGGCCGCTCTGCGAGTCCCAGGTGAAAAGCAGGGAAGTTGTGTGTACTAGGGGCGGGGGAACTGGGGGTGGGGGGTCCTTCGGCTGACCCCGGGAACGCCCGGCCGAGGCCCGGGAACTCGGCGTCTTCACCTCGAGGGGGCTCCCGTCGCGAGTCTCATAGTGTCCGAGGCAGCGTCCCGCGGCTCCCCGAGTGCGCCAACCGGGGGCGAGATCGGCGCGGGGCGGGGAGTCACCGAGCACTTCCTCCTCCCAGCCGGGGCTCCCGGGTTTCTCCGGGGCGAGGATTCCGGGTGGGGTGGGGACCGCGCGGCTCCGCCTCCGCCTCCACCAGGCAAGGGGCGGCCGCCCTGCGCTCGGTCTCCGGCGGTGCGCGCCGCGGGCCCCCAGCCCCGGCCTACGCGCCCCCTCCCCTGCAGTCCCACCCCCTTTCCTCCGCCCCGTCCCGTCCAGGCACCGCCCCTGCCTTAACCCTTTCCCGGCGGGTCCTGCTGCAGCGGGCGCCAAACCGGGAACTGAGAGGGAGAGGCGGGCCATGGAAGGCAAGTAGGGGGGAGCCCGGGCAGGAGGAGGAGAGAAGAGGGGACGGAAGGGGTAAAAGCCTCGAGAGGAGGAGTGCACGGAGTACTGACGGAGGCTGGGTACCGGGAGAGGAGGGGGCTGCGCCAGGACGGAAGAGGGGCGGGCGTCTCTCCCGTCCCAGTTCCGGCTCCCAGCCTCCCCCGTGCTTTGGTCAGTCCCCGGCCCCGCGATGCCAAGGCGAGGGAGGCGGTGGGCGGGAGGAGGGGGATGGTCCCGCTGTCCTCCCCCAACACACACCCCCACCCAGCCCGGGCCTCATTTGCCTAATGCAATGCGGCTGAACTCTCTCTGAACTCGCCTGGCGGCGCCTCACCTCCGGGTGACCCACCCACCGCTGCCCGTGACATCACCCTCTCGCCAGCCTGCCCGCGGGGCTCACCCGCCAGCCCCCTGCCCGGTCGGGCCGCTCCCCCGGAGACGCGGAGAGTGGCGGCAGGAGGCGAAGGTCTGGGGTGCGTGTGGCCAAGTGTTAGCGCCGTGCCGGGTGTCCCGGGTATGACATTGTGCAGCTCGGGCACCGCGTGGGAATGAGACACCCGGCTTGTGTCATTGTCTGTGACATCATGTGTGACTCCGGCCGCCCGCCCGCCCGCCGGAACCCGATGCGGCAGCTCGGGTGCTTTGGCACAAACGCGTGCAGAGGGGGCTCTCCCCGCAACGCCCGGCGTGCTTCAGTCGAGCAAAGCCCCGCCCAGGGTGTCTCCCACAGGCGGAACCAGCATGGGCCCCCCACCGCACCGTCTAGCCCTGGAGAGAGAAAAGGAGGGGCTGGTGCCTTTCAGCTGACCACTTCCTCCCGGAAGCCCTCGGGATGCCGGTTTCACTGGAAGAAAGACCTGGGTTGGGTAGGTGCAGGAAGGCGCGGGGGGAATGCCCCAGGAGAAGAGAGTATCTTATTGCTCCCTCTGACCCTGCAGCAGAGCTCCCTCATTTGATAGGAATTTACGTGCTTCCCGAGGATAGAACCGTCTAAAAGCCAGGTTCCTAACATATGTGGTCATTTAATCCTCACAGCAACTCTTAAGAGATAAGTGGTATTATTCCTATTTTACAAATAAACTAAGGTCTCAGCAAGGTTAGGTGGGTCGTCCAAGATCACACTGCTATTAAAGAGTAGAGTGAGTATTTGAACTTTCTGCCATCAAAGCCCATATTCCCACCATGCCAGGCCGATTCAAGGAAAACTATTTTCTGAGCACCTCCCAGGTGGATACCCTGGGGAGCCTGCCTTTGCAGACCTTATGGTGCAACAGCCATTTAGCAAATAATCACAAATATATATATTTATGTTTATTACTGCATATTATAAATAATTGCAAACTGAGATAATTGGTATTATGACACAAGTAAGCACATAAAGTATGCTTTGAAGGAGAATTAATGTAGGCACCTAATTTAGGTTGGAAGGTCAAAGCAGAGACCTAAAGAAAGAGTAGAAGTTTAGAAGTTAGGTAAAGAGTAGGAAGGAGTGGAATCCCAGTAAAAGAGCCTGTGCAAGGGTCCTGGGGTTACAGAAGTTGGTGAGTTCATTCAAGGAACTAACAGAGGACATAACATAAAATTCAAAAGAAAAAGGAGCAGAGGACCAGGCTGGAGAGGTGGGCTGAGGCCAGACCACGTGAGCTTGCTGGATTTTATCTCAAATGCAGGGAGAAACCACAAAAAGGTTCCAAGCAAAGGAGAGGCAAGGTCTGATTTACTGTTATAAATCAGATTTAACCGTGTGAAGCTGTATGAAGAATGGATGGCAGGAGGGCAAGAGAGACCAGTTAGAACAGTCCAGGCAGCATACAATAGTAGCACAGCCCAAGTAACTGGCAGTGGTGATAGAGGAAAGTAATCAATGTGGCCGGCGGGGCGGGGGGGGTGCGGATAGGGGGTAGTGTGGGAAAGGAGGTAGCAAAGAGGACTCTGGTGTGTGGCTTGTGCTACAGCAAAGTTTCCAAGAGTGCAAAGTGGAAAAGTCTACTGGGCGGGTGGACGGGTGGGTGTTGGGCTCCAAAGTGAGGTCTCACCTAAGTGAGGTCTGGGCTGCAGATGGAACGCTGGGTGCAAGCCTTGGCTGTGGATGAGATTGCTGGGGAGGAGGGCAGACTGCTTCCACAGCCCTTGGTATCTCCTCCCAAACAGCTAGATCCTGGGCACCAGTTATGTGCTAGGCCTTGTGTTCACAGCTTCAAGGTACTAAGGGATCTGGGACTGTCCCTGCCATCAAAGACCTGTGATCAGTAAAAGATCCCCCAAATGATACAGCTCACTGCAGGTACCAGGTGGAGAGAGTCACTTCATGGTAGAGAGATGAGTGTTGTTAAGAGAAAAAATAAGGACCTGCGGGCCTTCAAAGGAGGGAGCAAGTGAGCAAGGAAGTGGGAACATCTGTGAAGATTTCTGGGAAGAGGTGGTATTCGAGATATTCCTTGAAAGATGGATAGGATTTCTGGAGCTAGAGAAGTGGAGAAGTCGGGGTGAGATGCCTGTTCTGGGCAACAGCAAGGTCACGGGGCAGGTCAGAGCAGAACACAGTGTCCTGGGGCAACGGGAGAAGAGGGGAAAAGGAAGGTTCTGGCCGCCTGGTGGGGCAGCGGGGGACGTGGGGAGGACTGAGTGGCAGGCCTGGGGCCCCGTCCTCCTCTGCCGTGTCCCCCACAACTCCTCCAGGACTGTGTGCTTAGCAGGCCCTCAGCAGGTATGGGCAGAACTGAAGTGGCCTCCGCTTGTGCCAGGCAGGGGTCCCTCCAGTCCCCAACCCCATCTGGAGGGGATAACAGGAAATCATGAGACCCGGGGCCAGACAGACATCAGGTCCCAGTACAGGGTAGCCATCCCCCAAGACAATGCCCGGCTCCACCCAACCCTCGTCATCACTGCTTTTGCAGCAGGGTACTTGAAGCTCGCCCAGGCCCTCACCAGCAAGCAGGTCACCGTGGCCTCATAGCAACTTGCCCAGCAAGCAACGAATTAGTAGTCTTGCTTTAAAGAGGAGGAAACAGACTCAGACTTGAGAGAGGTTGAGTGATCTGCCCAAGGCTGCGCAGGAAGAGCTGTCCTTTAAGACTTCTGCCAAGGGGGCCTTGGGCCGTGGGCTCAGGTTCCCAGCAACTCAGAAGTCAAAATGGGGAGGGGAGGGCCTCTATTTCTGATCTAGTCGGGGCAGAGGGCCTCCAGTCTACCCTGGGAGGTCCAGCTCCATGGGCTGTGCCCCACCATTGAAAACGGAGAGAAGGAAGGCGTTGTAGGCACCGCCCCAAAGTGATTTGGAGAAGGGAAACACTTCCTCTTTCCACAGACACTACCCCTCAAAGGGTAGTCAGGGCCTGCAATGGCACATCCCCATGGGCACAGGGCCCTTGGCACGGGCGGACACAGTGTCTCAGGTCTTGGCCAGCCTAAGAGGACAGGCTTCCTTCCCTGAGTCCCCTCCCCCTGCCCATGCTCAGAGATCCTGCCCTGAGGGGGCCTGTGCACTATCAATGCTTGGAGATAAAAGGTGAGGGGGCCGCATTTTCATTCAAAACCCTGTCCAACAGTCTTTTGGCTGACTCTGCATTTTGGACCCTAGGGAGGGCACTGCTAGCAGTCCCCCCTCTCCCTGGGCTGTCCCTCCTATTGTCC
>NW_006791954.1:4758588-4771942 GCF_000442215.2 Lipotes vexillifer | reverse complement strand
AGAAGCGGGGGGAGGGAGGATACAGACTGAAAAGGGGAGTGGCAGAGGAGAGGGAAAGGAGAAGGGCTCACCCCCTCCAGTCTCTCCAGGCTCCCCCAGACCCCAGGGCCACACTGCAAATGTGTGGATGGAAAGGAAAAGTCTGGACCAGGTGTTTCGGGGCTCCCATCCCCAGCTCCTCTACAGATAGCTTCCAACCTCCCTGCCCCGACTCCACAAATGGAAACAAAATAAGAACGGTAGCTTTTACACTCCTGTTCCTACAGTGTCTGGATGGAGATGGAGGGAGGGTGCCCGCTGAGCTCTGCAAACTGCCCGGGCTGCAGTGGGCTGATCTGGGGGCAGGGATGGGTGTGAACAGATTGTATCCGCAGCTTCCAGGACAGGATGGAGATCTGGCCCAGGCCTCTTATCGGTCTTTCCCTCCAGCCTTCAGGATCAAAAACAGAAAAGGGGGCGTGGCTAGGGGGGAGGCCTTCCCCTACGCCCCCTACTGGGTGAAAGCAGAAGGTCCTGAGGCAGAAGCGGGGCTTCAGCCATGGGAGAGGGGGTTTTACCATGGCCCTGAGCTCCCCACACCCAGGAGGGCTCCCCACAATACCCTCCCGCAGCTGCCTATCTGGATAGTAGAAAACAGCCCAGCTGTAAGGTCACTTAGCTCAGCCACTTAACCACCGGTGCTGTTTCCTCATGTGTAAATGGAGATAATGTCCCTCTCCCAGGATTGTCGGGATTAAGATTTGTAAAACAGAGATAAAGTCCCAGGCACACAGTAGGTGCTCCATAGATGTTAGCCTCCCGTTCTCTCCAGCCCCCACCCAGAAAGGGCTACGGTCCCTTTCCACTGTCGTAACACAGGGCACCACGGCAAGGAGACAGCGATGATCACACACGCAAGGTCAAGAGCAGAGTGCATTACAGCAAAGATCTCGCCTAATCTCAGCCCTCTGAGCGAGGTTCTGGTCAGATCCCTGGGTTACAGACGAGGACACATGCTCAGAGAGGTTATCACATCTAGTAAGCGGCAAAGCCAGAACTCGCTGCACAGCGTACTCCGCATCCCCTCCCCCCGCCCCCCACCCCCGTGGAATTCCCAGGGGAGCAACAAAAAAGGCAGGTTAGTTTCCTCTCCAGCCTAGACCAGCGATAAGAAATAGAGACCCTTCCCTCCCCAAACACACAACACAATCACAGATGCCTCCCCCTTACACTCTCTGTGCCCTAAGTCACCGCCCCCTCCAGCACACAAACTGACACCCCTCCCGGGCTCTGGGTCTGATTCTCCTCATACGGCACTCTGACCCTCTCACCCAATACACGTAAGCCATCGACCCCCTCCCCAACACACACCCAACCTTGACCTCCCCACCCCTAAAACACACCCAACCCTGACCCTCCCCCCCAAGGCACACTGAATCCCAACCCTCCACAGTAAATACCAGTCCTCAGAGACCCCATGCCCCAGGGGCTGGTTTAGAGGGGGGGATCCTGTCCCATCTCTGGTGCTTGCCACTCCAGCTCCCTGGGAGACGACAGCAGAAAAGATACCCACCTGTCCCCAGTGACCTGGAGAACAGTTCTGTCCTTCCACAGGCCCCGGGTCTTTGAAGGGTACACCCAAGGTCCAGCCTCCTCCTGACCTGGGGAGAGGAATGGGAGGTGGAGGGAGGACTACCAAACACCTGTGTTGGTGGGAAGTGGGAGGAGGGAGCCTCATGTGCCAGGTTGCCTACAGAAAGGGTGGCAGAGGACCAGAGCATGTAATCGCTCCTTACAGGAATGGGGGCCACAGATGTCCACCCCTCCTAGGAACTGCCTGACCCCCAGCACCAGCCCCCAGGTGGGGAGAGCAGGGAAGGCGAGGCTGCCTCCATGCCTGAGCTTTGATCTGTCATGCTTCACTACCCAGTGCTGAGAGCCAGGGTCTCCGGGCCCCTCAGCCCTGCCCAAGAAGGAGGGAGATGCAGGGCTCCCTCAGGTTCCTGGCCACACCTCTGGTCCCAGAGAAGGGGAAGGTCAGGGAGAAGCTCAGAGGCTGGGGCCATGGGTAGGAAGAGAAGTTGTTGTTTACTAGGAAGGGACAGGGCAACCCACAGGCTCACAAAGGGAGGGGGCAGGAAGGGGCATTGCCTAACCCGAAATGTGGGCACCCCACCCTGGGGGATGAAGGTTAGCAGGATGGGAAGTGGGGTACCCGGAAACCCTCCCCACCCACCTCTAAGAAAGAGGAAGAAGCTTGCAACATTCAAAGAAGGGCAAAACATTTGCTTGTCCGGCACAAGACAGGGCAAGGTCAGGGGTCAGGCCCAGCCCCATCCAACCCTCCGTGAGCCAGGCCCCAAGGTGGACAGAGTGTCTGGGGCTCTGTTCCTATCACCTGGGGAAGAGCAAGCTGTCCACCGGCACCAGGCTGAGCACCCTCGATGTCTCCCTCCCTGAACACCCCACCCTGGCAGGAAGCAGACACTCCAGTCACTGGAGCTGGGATATGAATCCCAGTCCACATGGACGCAGACACTACCCCACACAGACACACCCGCTCCTTCCCCAGCAGCCCCGAAACCAGACACTGGCCTCCCCCAACACCTAGCATAGACTGAAGACCAGGCCAGAATGGGGCTTCCAACTCTGACTCCCAGGTCAAACTGCTGCCGGCTGCGCACCCCCAAGGGAGGAAACAGAAGGTGGAGGTTTGAGTAGGCAGCATCCGCCTGCCCCCTGCCCCAGGGCACAAAGGGTATGGACCTAAAGGAGCAGACTTAGAGCCCCTGCTCCCAGTGGCTGGTGGGGCCTGGGAGGGAGGGGGCCACCGTGCAGCCAGAGGAGGTGAGCCAGGAAGCAGTGGTGGCAGTGGGCAGCCGGCCAGTGTGGGCAGTGAGGCGCCCAGCCAGGGCCTGCCCCAGGGACAAAGAGACTCCCTGGCTCCGGGGAGAGGGCACTGCCCCCACACTGGGAAGGGGGCACTGACCCAGCCCAGCCGGGCACACAGGGCAGCAGCGTCAGGCAGCTTGCCAGTGGCCACGGGAGAGGCGGTGGGTGCCCGGGGCAGGGTGTTCAGTACCTGCCTGCCAGGAGAGGTGGGACACGTTTCCCAGGTCAGCAGCTGACCAGCCAGCCCGCCGTCCACGGCCCCCTTCTGCTGTTTCCACCCGCTCCTGCCCCAGGCCAGGCCCCAGCTCCCTCCCTACCCCCCCCCTCGCCGTCAAGCCCTGGCCCGGCGCCCAGCTGGGCCCTGGGGGCCAGAGTTACTGTAAGCGTCCTGGCAGGCCCGAGGCCTGGACTCTGCCAGCTGGCCATAGCTGCCGCCACCTCCCACTACCTGGCTCGGCCAGCCAGGGAAGGTTACCGAGACCCCCACCCAGCCAACAGGCGACCCCTGTGGCAGAAGGCGGAGGCGGAGAGAAAACAGAGGCCCTGCCAAGAGCAGGCTTGCATCCACAGCCGGAGTCCAGGCTGAGCGCCCCCTCCTGGGACACTGCCCCCCCCCACCCACCAGGCTGCCTGTGGGCCCCTCCCTCTCACCCTCCCCACAAAGGGAAGCACCACCTAGCCTGGCCAAGGCGAGGGGAGGGGATTCTATGCCTTCAAGCCCCTTCCCCCAGAAGCACTGGATGGGGCGGGGCGGAGGTGGGGCGCTGCTCTCAGTAGAGCTGCCATTTCCACCAAATGTCGAGAGGTTTGTTTACCCGCCTCCAGCCTCCGTGTCCAGTCCTTGGAGCTATTTATAAGGCCCTCCACGGCAGAGCACTGGGCGGGGGGTGCGGGGGGGGGGGCGGCGTGGGGGATGGCGTGAGAGGCGCCAGAGGACAGCACTGTTCAGCTCTCCCTCTGTCCCCCGCAACACCAAACACAATCACAGCCATCAGCCTACAAGCCCCCCAAACGACGATCCCCCTTTTCTGGAGGAGCCCTCGCCACTGCCAAAGAAATGTGCCTAGAGGCCCACCTCGGCCTGCCGCCCTCCACCGCCCCTCCCACCATGCCCACCACTCCACTTACTGGCTGGGGATGGCGTGCTATAGCCACTAACTGGAAGCTGGTGCTGGAGAGTGGTCAGAGCGCCCGGTGGGGAGAGTCCACCCAGCATGGGGGGGAAGAAGAAGGCGTAGGGGGGCACCGGGTATCCATTGAGGTGCCCGCCCCCAGGTGTTGGGCAAGAGCTGCTGTTACTGGCCATGCCAAGCAGCCACAGTCAGAAGAGCAGGCAGACAGTCTGGCCGAAGGCTCTGGCAGGCTTCAGGCCGCCTCTCCTGGGGTCATGGGGCCTGGGCCCAGAGGGGGTTTGGGTGGTCAGCCCACCCCCCCTTCTGTCCTGGAGCTGCAGTCCAAGGCTAGCAGGCTGATCTCAGCCTCCTGGAGCCCCCACTCCAGTTGGGGGTCAGGTGGGCTGGGGGACGTCCCAAGAGCCAGTCCTTTGGTCAAGCACTTCTGTGAGCTGGTACTTCCCCAGGAAGGTCCAGAGCTGGCCTTCAGGACGCCGAAAGGATCCCTCTCCTAGGTGGGCCCGAGCTAGGTGGCTGGGGAGGCCATGTCCTGTGATGCTGCAGAGAGAAAAAAGACAGGTGAGTGGGCACCGAGGAGCAGGCGCACAGGCATTCCCCGCGGAGCTCCCCAACCTGGGCGGCCGGAGATTTTCCTGTGGCACCCAGCTGAGCAGACAGCTGGCACCATGCCTGGCTGGCAGAGACAGCCTGGGAGTAGGGCCCAGACACTGCTGGGGGTGGCAGGACAGCAGAGCCAGGCTGGGGAGACGGGGACAGAGCCCAGAGCCGAGGAGGGCCTCTCACCCACAATCCTGAGAGGAAACGGTCCCCGGTGCCATGCCACCCCGGAAGATTCCCGCAGCAGAGGAAGGCAGCTGGCCCTCCTTCCCCCAAAGTGGGTTACCTGAGGTCAAGATGCAGAGAACGTGTGCTTGAAGGGAGGAGGGAGGGGGAGGAAAAGCCGCTTCCCTAAAGCAGTGGCACTTCTCAGAAAAATGACTCCTAAGCCAGGGGGCCCCCGCTTACACCACTTCCCCCCCAAATCCAAGCCCGAGCACCCCAGATGGGTCTGCCCCACAGGCCGGAGGGGAGGCCCGTTTACATACATACAAATAGGGAAATGGGAACCGAGGACTCCTGGGTATCACCTCCATTGCGTAACAGCATGATGGGCAGGGACTGCCCAGGGTGGAAGCCCCCTACTCCCAGGCAGTGGAGGGGCAAGGGAGACTGATCTCAGAGTTCACCCACATACTCTGTCTGCAGAAACAACCTCCCTGGAGAGGGTGGGAGGTGGGCAGAAGATGAAAGGCCAGATGCTCCTCCACCAGTGCATCCACAAATCCATACCCTGTTTGAACAGCTGGGACCCGAGGACACATAGAGATAACACCACGGGTAGCAAGAGACAGAGATGAACCCAGAAATTCCACGACACAGTGAGACAGACAGGCAGCAACAAGAGCAGAGAACGAGACCGAGAAAGAGAAGCATCCACAAGAGGTCCAGGAGGATATATGTAAACAGTATCAATAAATATGCATGTATTTATATATGAGTGTGTGCATATACACACACATATGACATATATGAGAGACAAAAGAAAAGAGAAGAAAGAAACATGGCCAAGCAAAACCACAATGAGATACCACTTTGCATCCACTAAGATGGCTATAATCAAAAACACTGATAACAAGTACGTGAGGATGCAGAGAAATTGAAACACTCAGACATTGCTGGTGGGAATGTAAAATGGTGCAGCTGCTTTGGAAAACAGCGTGGCAGTTCCTTAAGAGGTTAAACACAAGAGTTATACGACCCAGCAATTCCACTTCTAGGTATCTACCCAAGAGAAGTTAAAACATAAGTCCACACAAAAACTTGTACATGGGTGTGGATGTTCATACCAGCACTCCTAACAGCCAAAAAGTAGAACCGACCCAAATATCCATCAACTGATGAATGGATAAATAAAAAGTTGTACATCCATACAATGGAATGTTATTCTGCCATAAAAAGGAACAAAGTACCGATATACACGACAACATGGATAAACCCTGCAAACATTATGCTAGTTGTAAAAGACCACCTATTGTATGATTCCATTTATATGAAATGTCCAAAATAGGCAAATCTATAAAGGCAGAAAGTAGACTGTGGTTACCAGGGGCTGGGGCATGGGTTCAAGGGAAATGGGAAGTGACTGCTGAATGGTATGGGGGCTCTTTCTGGAGTGATGAAAATTTTCTAAAAGTGATTGTGGTGACAGTTGCCCAACTCTTGTGAATATATTAAAACCAGTGAATTGTACACTCTAATGGGTGAATTTCATGGTATATGAATTATATCTCCATAAAGCTGTTAAGAAGAAAGAAAGGCGGGGAGGAAGGAGAGAGAAAAGAAAAGAAAAGAAAACAGGGCCACAGAGATCCCAAATAAGGACCACCTCCCTTTCCAAGCCCTTCCTCCCCAAGCTCAGGCCATGCCAGGCTCCAAGCCCCAGGCTCCAGGCTCAGACCTGGAGTCCAGAGGACACACACATGGCCAGCATTTGGCTGAGGACCATGCCTGGGATGGAGGAGTTCTGCCAATGGACGAGGCCAGGACTTCTGCGCCCAGCCGCGCTGGCCAGCCAGCCTGCCTGTGACCATGCGGGGCTGAGGGAGGGGGAAGGGGACAGGTACTTGCAAGGAAGGGGGCAGCTCCCCTATTGTTAAGGAGCATGATTTTGACTGTTACTAATTATGACGACCATAGGGCCTCTCTCCTTACTCCTGAATGAGGTGACCCCTTCCTTCCCCAGGCCCCTGCCAATTACCTCCTGGGCTGCGAGGCTGACGTCAGAGGAGCAGGGACCCCACCCGTCGGCCAGCTGCCGCCCTGGCCCCCCACAACCCTGAGGGGCACCACACAAGGGAAACTCGAGCCAGCAAGGGAGGGAGGGGTTGACACTCAGACCCTCACATACGCGCACACCCACTTGCAGAAACTCACACGCGCAGCTCCAGGGAAAGCGTCCGGTGAACAAGAGCACGCGTGCTTGCACACCTAGCCTGGGTGCATGCGGGCACGCACATGCCACGTGAGGAGAGGAAACCCGGAGATGCGATCCCTCCACACCTGGGCTCCACACACAGTGAAGCCGGCTCCAGGCCTGCATGCCTGGCCCGGGACACAGCTCCCCACAGACGCACAACCACAGCCTCAGAGTTTCCCAAACTGCACTTACCCTGGCCCTCACCCGGCCAGGCGAACCTCTGCACCTGCCTCCCTGCGGCCCGGCCCCCCAGTACACAGCAGGGTCCCCAGACACAGAGAAGCACTCCAGTGGATTCACGTCCAAATGGGGGCCGACCTCTCTGAGGTGAGGCCCAGGAGGCTGAGGCCCAGGAAGCCATTCACTCCAGAACCCAGGCCTCCTGACCCAGCTTTTGGGGGGGTGGGGGGCAGCAGCAGATTCGATCTGGACCCTCTGGAGCCAACCCTTGACCCCAGAGGAGAGATTAACGACAGCCGCCTTAATGCCTCAATTCTGCTCCTGAGGAGTTTGAAACTGGGCCATACTTCAAACCTCAGCCACAGATACACACCCCAGGGAGAGGCTGGAAGGTGTTCCCCACCCCCATCGGAGCCTCACTAAAGGAGCTCAGCCTGCAAACTTCAATGCAGTTAGCTCCCTGGGGAAGGCCTTGAGCCAAGGGAGGGCAAAGGTTACAGAAATGGGCCAAGGGCCAGGCTGGCCAGGGAACAGGGATGGGCAAGGGCAGGGATGATGGGGGCAGGCCGAAGAGCACAGGCCCGGCCTCAGAAGGTCCTTCTGGAACTACGACCCTTGGGGAGATGCCTGGGCCCTGGCCCCCTGCACCCAGGGGTGGAGAAGACACTGTCAGAGAATCGAAACCAGCACCAAAGAAAGGGAAAACAAATTACCCACATCCAACCTCCACCCTATGCCCGCCACCTCCACTGCCCGTGGGCACCCTCCCTTGAGGGAGAGAAAAACCACAGGCCCACACCTCCCATACCCGGAGCCCAGCCTTGGCACAGCAGAACGGGGGGTGGGGGGTGGGGGGAGGGCCGGAGCACCTGCCACCAGCCAGGCACCCCTGCCCGCTGGGGCCTCCCTCACCCTCAAAAGGCTCCAGGATCCCTCCCCCAGTGTCAGGTGTCCCCAGCTATCCGTTCTTTATGTCCCCAGAGTCACACATCTGGAGAAAAAGGCAAATGTTGGCCGAGCTGTGAAGACAGTAGAAAGAAGCAGAAGTCTGAAGGGTCAAATCTCAGCTCTGCCACTTTGGGTGACCTTAGGCAAGTCACTTAACCTCTCTAAGCATCTGTTTACTCGTCTGTGAACTGCCTACCTCAACAACGGGCTGTGTGATTTAAGAGATAAAAGTCCTGGAAAGCACCTAGCACAGCGCCCACCCGGCACACAGGAGGTGCTGGGCAACAGGTCCCCTCCCTCCACCCACCCCACCCCCCACCCCCCGCGCCTGCCAGCACCACATCGGGACCTCCCTGGGCAGTGTGTCTGCTGTCCCTTCCCCAGCCAGGGCTAGCAGCTGCTGACAGGGCTGGGCGGGAGAATTACCCATTTTCCAGGGTCTGCTTCCCCCCAGACTGAGGACAGGAATGTGGGGAGAGGAATATTCGGGGTGTGGGTAGAGGCCTGACCACAACCCTTTCCCAAATTCCCTTCTTTCATTCCACAAACCAAAAAAGGGAAACCTTTGGACGTGGGGAGGGGAGGAGGGGAAGAGGAATAGACAATTTCCCCCCCTACCCTCAGGGAAGAGGAGCCAGGGGTCCCCAAACCCAGATGGCCCTGCCCCCCTTCTTCACCCACTCCCTCCTCTCTGCTTCCCAGGCTACCCCACTACCATGGCACCCAAGGAATAGAAGAAGCCAGGCAGTCCTGGACGGGCTGAGAGGAGGGGATAAGGATTGGGGCGCTTAAAAGAAGGGGGGACAGGGGCTTTCCTAGGCATTCTAGACAGTCAGTGAATCATATGCAAATGACACCCAAAGCTCAAGCTCAACTTGGGGGTGGGGGACAGGGACTCCAGCCCTGATGGAAGCAAAGACCCAGCCCCTCTGGACCCCCTCCCCTGTCAGGAGCTGGCAGAGCAGGGCAGGGCGGGACAGGGCAGATTTCAAACCAGAACAGTGGGCTGGAACTATTTATAAACTTTCCAGAAAAATACACACACACTCACATACACACAAAGCCAAAACCTCTCCCCTCCCCCATACTCCTCAGATCAGCAGAATGATGAACATTACTCCCTTTTCCCCCTTTTTCCAGAGGCCCCTCTCTCCTCTCGGCCACTCTGGTCCTCTGTTTACCTTTTGCTCTCCAGGCTCTGGGCTACAGGAAGCCAGCAAGGCCAGCCTCACTTTGAAAGAGACCACCCCAGGAGGGCCTGAGAAGGGCCAGCGGGGTGAGGTTGGGACAGTGGAGGGCACCTCTTCCCCACCAGTCCTCAGAAGCCCAGGCCTGCCTCGCTGGAGCTGGGACTTGTTGGACAACCTGCCCCAAGCACGTGCAGGGCCTGAGCACATCTACAGAGAGAGTCAGGGGAGTGCTGAAGTCCAGCGTCTGGCCTCTGGATGCTGCCACTGCCCACTGCCTCAAGACACAGCACCTAGTCCCAGAAAAGTGGATCTGATGTCTCCCCAACTTGTACCCGCCCAAGCTTCTGCCCCAGCTACATAGGGCTGCCTGACCTCCACGGGCCATCATCCCCGCAGTGACTCAACAGGTCCCCTCCCGCCACCCACCCCACCCCCCACCCCCCGCGCCTGCCAGCACCACATCGGGACCTCCCTGGGCAGTGTGTCTGCTGTCCCTTCCCCAGCCAGGGCTAGCAGCTGCTGACAGGGCTGGGCGGGAGAATTACCCATTTTCCAGGGTCTGCTTCCCCCCAGACTGAGGACAGGAATGTGGGGAGAGGAATATTCGGGGTGTGGGTAGAGGCCTGACCACAACCCTTTCCCAAATTCCCTTCTTTCATTCCACAAACCAAAAAAGGGAAACCTTTGGACGTGGGGAGGGGAGGAGGGGAAGAGGAATAGACAATTTCCCCCCCTACCCTCAGGGAAGAGGAGCCAGGGGTCCCCAAACCCAGATGGCCCTGCCCCCCTTCTTCACCCACTCCCTCCTCTCTGCTTCCCAGGCTACCCCACTACCATGGCACCCAAGGAATAGAAGAAGCCAGGCAGTCCTGGACGGGCTGAGAGGAGGGGATAAGGATTGGGGCGCTTAAAAGAAGGGGGGACAGGGGCTTTCCTAGGCATTCTAGACAGTCAGTGAATCATATGCAAATGACACCCAAAGCTCAAGCTCAACTTGGGGGTGGGGGACAGGGACTCCAGCCCTGATGGAAGCAAAGACCCAGCCCCTCTGGACCCCCTCCCCTGTCAGGAGCTGGCAGAGCAGGGCAGGGCGGGACAGGGCAGATTTCAAACCAGAACAGTGGGCTGGAACTATTTATAAACTTTCCAGAAAAATACACACACACTCACATACACACAAAGCCAAAACCTCTCCCCTCCCCCATACTCCTCAGATCAGCAGAATGATGAACATTACTCCCTTTTCCCCCTTTTTCCAGAGGCCCCTCTCTCCTCTCGGCCACTCTGGTCCTCTGTTTACCTTTTGCTCTCCAGGCTCTGGGCTACAGGAAGCCAGCAAGGCCAGCCTCACTTTGAAAGAGACCACCCCAGGAGGGCCTGAGAAGGGCCAGCGGGGTGAGGTTGGGACAGTGGAGGGCACCTCTTCCCCACCAGTCCTCAGAAGCCCAGGCCTGCCTCGCTGGAGCTGGGACTTGTTGGACAACCTGCCCCAAGCACGTGCAGGGCCTGAGCACATCTACAGAGAGAGTCAGGGGAGTGCTGAAGTCCAGCGTCTGGCCTCTGGATGCTGCCACTGCCCACTGCCTCAAGACACAGCACCTAGTCCCAGAAAAGTGGATCTGATGTCTCCCCAACTTGTACCCGCCCAAGCTTCTGCCCCAGCTACATAGGGCTGCCTGACCTCCACGGGCCATCATCCCCGCAGTGACTGAATACCAGGCAGAAAGGGCAACTGGACAACCCAAGACCAGGACAGGCCAGGTGTTGGGAGGAGGAAGTGGGGGAGGGGGGATGTCTGCTGGTCAGAGCAGTGTCCCGACTCCGCACCCCAGGGACTGTACCCCAGAGCCCCCTGGGAGATGTGCCCAGGGCCCCCGAAGCCCACGGCGGCTGAGGGGCCCACCCAGAACCAGAGCTGAAGCCTCCCACCCAGTCTTTCTCTTGGAGCAGAGAGCAGGTGAAAGGGCAGGGGGCAGCCCAGGCCTCATGGAGAGGGATGGGCCCACAGGGAAGGAAGAAAACAGGAAGAGGAAGAGATGAGGCTGCGGAGGCCACAGCCAGACCACAGGAGTGTGTGGACCACACAAAGGCAGCTCTGTCCGGGTCGGGAACCGAAGGGGCACAGACAGAAGGGGACACCCCCCCAGCCTGGAAACCACCGTCCTCACAGCCAGCCTGGCACGGGGCTTTCCCCACCCCCACCTTGGCAGCTGCCCCCTCACCACTGTCTCCCCTCTCCGCCGTGCAGGAAGCATAACTCTCACAAGGGGCGGGGGCTGCCAAACACACAGAGCAGCAGGTATGTGCGCGGCTGCGCGGCTGCAACCCACCTCCCCCAACCCCTCAGCTCTGCCCCAACCCTACCCCGGGGCGGACAGACTGTCGGCACGACCCAGTGCTACCAGCCCCCTCCCGGCGTCCTTCCCTAGGGACCCGGGCAGCAGGGAAGCCGGGAACGCCCGCCCCCGCCCCCCTCCCGCCTCAGGATATCCTTTTGGCTCTGACCCCAGACCAGGCCTGAGTCAGACCGTGCCCCGCCCCACACCCCCCATCCAGCGACCCCCAGGAACTTCCTACTCCCCACGCTCCACACCCACCTACTCAGGTGGGGCTAGAACTAGGGGGAATCTCTTCCCCTCTCCACCCCCCAGCTGAACAGGGAAGCCCACCAGGGGGTGGGGCGGATGGTCACAAAGTCCCAGGACCAGCCCCTTAAAGCACAGGGCCTGCGGGATCAGGGTGAAGCGGGTGCAGGCTGTGTGTGGAGGGGAGAGGAGGCCCTGCGGACCACCACCTCCCCGGCCCCAAAACACACACAACTGGGGATCCTACCCAGAGCCCCTCCCTACTCCAGCCTGGACCCCAAGAAACCACAGAAACTCCCTGGGTAAGGTAGTTTGCATGAGAACACGGGACGGGAGAAGGCTCCAAAGGGAAAGGGGAGAGGGAGCGGAGGTTCCAAGAACGGGCATCTTTCTGGGACAGCGGGACCCAGGCTGGAGGGGACAGGGTCTGCACAATCGGTCAGATTCACAGTCAGCCACAGCCAAGCACAGCCAGACGTGGTCACAGTCTCCCCGACGCTCAGTCTGAGTAGGTGGCTGTGACTCCTTCCCACAGACAGAAGTCTGGGGGGCCCTGGGGGATCTGGGGCATCGGAGACCACACACACTCTGCTTGAAACAGCCCCCTGGGCATGCTCCCCCAATCCCCGCCCCCAAACTGTGGGCCTAGGGGGAGGGGCAGCTCCCTCCCCACGAGAACCAGGGTAGTGCCCAAGGCGGCCATCTCCATGGCAACCAACAACAAACATCCCGGGAACCACAGAGGGCCAGGAAGTGACAGCCACGTGACAGGAAGCCAGTTTTTTCACTGGGGGGGGGGGCGAGGAAGATTGTTAGCAGCCCCTGGGGAATCAGCTGTCCCCTAAGTTTCCCCCACTTGGAACTGGAGGGAAGGGGTCAGCTGGGAAGGTGGCCACACACACCCCCACCCGACCCCACTGCAGTGTGCGCAGTCGGTCGCACGGCTGAGTGGCCCTCCCTTCCCGCCTGCCACTCACGGTTCTCCCCGTTGGGTCCCCCTCCCTTCCACTTCCTGCCGTGACTGGAGATCAGAGAACTCCCCACCGCAGCTTCCCCTTCTCAAGTCTCGATTCCTGGGCTGAAGGTTTACGGTGGAGCGAGGCACACAAGGAAGGAGGGCTGGGGACCTGCGGTAGGACCCAGGGGACAGAGGCTCCAGGGGAGGAGCCGGGAGGGAGCTACTCCAAGGTAGGTGTGTACACACAGGCACACATAGAGTGAGTGGGTCACGGTGACACACCACCGGGGCGCAGTGACACACAGAGACTGCCTGACCTCAGGCAGCTCTGGGGGGAATCGAGCAGGGCCATTAGATCCACCCCTGCGTGCCCCACTCCAGCCCAGTTCCTGAGCCTCCGGGTTCAGCTCAGGCGTCTCCTGGCCTCCAGGCAGGCGAGGTCCCAACAGTGCCAGCCCCCACCGCCTCTTCCC
>NW_006791954.1:4755717-4758364 GCF_000442215.2 Lipotes vexillifer | reverse complement strand
GGCCTTCCCTGCTGAGGAATCCCCCTCCCTGCTCCAAGGTTCTCGCCCAGACGAGGGCACCTTGGCCGGAGGCGGGGGGAATGGAACCTCCCGCCACCCGCCTCCCCTTCTCTGCAGATGTCCCAGACTATATTTAGCCCAAACCGGGCGGCTAGCCAGACCCAGACTCCCCACTGGCCCGGAGCTGAGCTCCCAGTTTTTATGCAATTAAAACATTAACAGAGAACCACCCCCATCCACACACCCCCATACCCCCCAGCCCAGCCAGAGCAGCAGAGCTCAGAAAACACGACAAGGGCAGCCCAGCCCTGCAGCCAGCAAGCCAGCGATGCGGCTGGCGGTCATCGGGCAAATAGCAATAAACTCATCCCCTTGCCCATCTCCCGGGCCCTAACCCCCACAGGCAGGATAGGGACATCACCCACGAGATCAGGTTGACACTTGGCGGGGGGTGTGGGGGGGGTAGGCTTTCCTTGTTCCGGGGCCGGAAGGGAAAGGCATATCCAGTGGGTGGGGGGTTGCCTGGTTGCAGAAATTCCACCTGTCATTTTGCAGCCCCCCTCCTTGGCCTGCTCCAGTTACAGGGCTGGGGGTTGGCAACAGGTGCTGGCCAGGCTGGCAGCAGTCTAATCCCCCACCCGCTCCCCAGGCTGACAGTGGTGCCTGAGGTCCAGGCAGGGGCCCTGGACAGCAGGATGCTGGGTAGAAGGTGGAGCCACTGCTGCCTGGTGGGGAGGGGGCAGCCCAGGCCCCTTCTGTAAGACCTGGCCCCCTGGACTCTGTGATGTGTGTTGGAGGGGTCTGGGGAAAGCAGGGAAACCTTAGTTCCACCGCACCTATTTCATTTCCCCACGATGCCAGGCCGGGCGGGCTAGAGTGTGGGAGGTCTGTCTGCCTGCCTCTTCCTCCTCCTCCTCTCCAAATTCCAGGAACAAGCAAGGGAGGCTCCAGTTGCAGAGAGAGAGAGAGATAGAGAGAGAGAGAGAGAGAGAGAAAGAGAGAGAGAGAGCAAGCAGGCGGTCCCAGCTGAGAGGGGGGGTGGCGGGGACTGGAGCGGGAGGCAAGATCCAGACCAAGCAAGAGACGCCCACGCCCAAGCCAGACAGGACAGACACACCGACACTGACACATTCTCACACTCTGGGCCTGGTCCCCGAGTGCCGCCCACTCTGCAGGGACACCCAGACTCCCTCAGCCAATCCTGCCCATCCCCAGAACACTCCCTGGTCACACACGGAGAGCCAGGCCTTTGCTCCCACCCCACATCCCCCCACAAACCCTGTGGGCTCCGTACAGCAGCCAGAGGGTGGAGAGGGGAACAGAGGGAGGAAAGACAGCAGGCGTCAAAGAGGACATGGAGCCAAAGCCCTGGGAACTGGGGTATCAATTGCCACACTCCTTTCCCAAAACCCAGTAAGTTGACAACCCTGGCAATCTTGCCAGGAGCCCTGCCAGCTTCCCACACTCTCCAAACCACCACCACCAGAAAGGCTGTGGGGTGCTGGGCAAGTGGAGATTACCCCATTTACTCATCACAGGGATAGGATTACCCTCCCCAGATGCCCATCACCCCCAAACCCAGACAGAGCTCCTAAATGGACCCCACAGAGTCCCAAACACACCCACCCATACAGCCCAGTCCTGCCCTGCCCGTGCCACCCAGAGGACAGGGAATGGGGCACTGAGGTTTTATCTGGGGGCAGGCCCCACCCTGTCACATAGTTCTGAGGACAACCCACCTAACACCCTCAAGTCTGAGCAAGGAGTGGCACAGGGGTGGGGGTGGAGGGGTTCCCAGAGGGCAGAGCCAGCTTTCAGTACCAAATGATTTAGGGGAAGGGGAGCTAATTAACTGGGGTCTGGGTCAGTACCCCCAAAACAGACCTTAAGGGCCACTCAGACAATGCCCTTTCCCCCCACAATAGACATGGTGGCAGGAACCACGTCATGGTACATGTGGGTGACTATGCCCAGCAGGGCGGCATGGGGGTGATCAGGATGGGGCTGCCTGCAGCTAGCTTCCTGCCAGGCTGCCACATGGCTGGGAGGTGGAGGGGGACCAGAGAGATTTCCCAGAGTGGTAGCAGGGGCATTTAGGGTCAACCTGAAGGATGGGGATTTGGGGGCTATAAGAGGAGGTGGCCAGGATTAAGCGGTTCCAAGCCCAGGGTCTTCTCAGAACTGCCACTGCATCTGCACTGCCCTCATCAGTCTGGCAGGGAAAGTCCTGAGGTGACCACCACATGCACACTCATTCACACCCTCCAAATCCAAGATCCTCAGCTCCCAAGGGTCAACTCCAGTCTGACCCTAGTGACCGCTCTGTCTCAGGACTGACATGGCCCAGACTCCCAGGCAGAACTGACGTCCTAGCCCCTCCCACTGCACCAACATCTTTCATAGCCACAAACTCCCTGATTCCACAACTACCCCTCTTCTTCCTCCAGGTCCAAATACTCTTTCTCTTATTCCCTCCCTCAAACTCATCTCCACCCCTCACAGGGGAAGCCCCAAGGCTCCAAACCACCCCCCACTGCACCCTGGGGCTTCCCCAGCCCAGCCTCCCCATCAAGCACAAGCTCTCTCACAAGAGAGTTTGGGGCTTGAGCCCGTTTCCTAGCAAGACCTGGCAACCTTACTGAACCGC
>NW_006791954.1:4752712-4755666 GCF_000442215.2 Lipotes vexillifer | reverse complement strand
TTACTGAACCGCTTCCCCAGAACCCTGCCCTATGACCACTGCAGCCAGGGAAGGGGACAAGAGATATCCCTGAATCTCCTAACCAGGAAACTGGAGGAGGAATGGCAGTTAGGAGCGGAAGTGAGGGTTGGGGGTAAGCAGCATGGGGTGGGGGAGTGGGGGAGTGTTCCTCTGAAAACACACACACACACGTGCACTCATCTCGCAGGTAGAAGGCAATCTGGTTACAGAAGAGGGAGCTGGCACTAGTGGGGGCCAAGGGTACCCCTCCATGCCAGCACGTGGGCAACCTATCCAAGGTAGGATGAATGGTGGAAAAGCGTCTCCAAGACCGGGGGGCTTTTCTTATCTGATTTCCACATGAGTTGGTCCCCATCCCCAGCCTAGCACACTGGAGGCCTGGCCTCCTTCTCACGGAGCCCGACAATAGGGCGATGTCCAGAGAGGAGAAGGGGCATTGCCAAGCAGATTTTCCAGCGCCCCCCTCCCACATACACATCTGGCTAGCAGCTTCCCCGCCTTCTGGGTGGCACCAGGTCCCAGACACCCTCAGCAGTGCAAAAACGACCAATCTATTCCTTCCTCCCTACACCCGCAAAAGCTTCCATGACCCCATGGTGCCACTCGACCCAGAGACATCCCTCCCTGGCTGCACCGGCTCCCGTCCCCAATTCTGACGGCTCCCCGTGCTCCACGGGGGACACCAGCTGAATGGGCCCCGCCCCCCAACCGGCTGCCTCTGGTGGGGGTGGACCCCCGGGCTGATTCTCCCCAAACCACAGGGCGGCTCAGATAACAGGAGGGAAAGAAGGAGGGGGCTAGTCCGTTGGGCATCCGATCTCTCCCCAAACAGGTTTGAAAGTCTTTTTGTTTTGCTTGTTTGTGAGGAGAAAAGTGAGAGACAGCAAGAGTTCCCAGCGGCGGTTCTGCCACAGCTCGGGCGCCGGAGACACGCGCGGCAGACGGCCCCAGACGCCTCACGGCTTCGCGCGAAGACACGGGCGCAGACAGACGGACAGACGGGGCTCCCCCACCCAGAGCACGGTGGCGCGGGGTTGGGAAGCCTAGGAAACCCCAGGTTCCCGTCGGGACCCGCCCGGCACCGGGTCCCCGCCCACGGGTCCTCTCAGGAGCAGGCCAAGGGGCCGCGATGCCTGCGGGAGCCGGAGGCTCTCTAAGATCCCCGGGGGAGAGGTTACCTCGCAGTTGGGGGAAGCAATCCGTCCGGGTCGCCCGCGAGCACGGCGTCTGCCCTGACCCTGAGCCTTGGAGCCGTTCGGCGTCAGGGGTTGCGGGGTCCAGGGAAAGGAGCGGTTTGGGGGGCCGCGGCTCAGGGGCGCGGGGCGAAAGCAGCGGCCATGGCGAGTCACGTGCGGAGGCTGAAACTTTACCCGGAGCCCCAGACCGGGGGGCGGAGGGTACCGAGCATCTGGGAGGCCCTCACCCTCGGGCCCGCCCCCGTCCGCCCTCCGACCAATCACCAACCAGGGGCGGGCCCACAGTATCACGCCCCCCCCTCCCCTTAACAGACCCGGGAAAGGGCGAGTCTTAAAGGAGCCGCGCCTAGCAGAAGGCTGGACCGTGGGAATCTGGGAGAATCCCTCCCTCTGCCCCAAAAGGAGACATTCAGAGCGAGAAGGGGGAGTTCTGCGCAAAAAATGGAAGGAGGGCTCGGTAGAGAAAGGACTGCACTGTGCCGTATCACACTCCCTTCCCTCCAACGACACACCCACACTCACAAGGGCAAGGATCATACGCACACACCCCTCACACCTAAACCGGGGTTTGAGGGGCTGCGACGTAATATGGAAGCGAATACAGTGACTCCGGCCCTATCTGTCAAGCCCCTGACTCCCATAATTATAATCCTTCTCCAGGAACCCCTTGAAAATGAGAGCTGTGTGACCTTGAGCAAGTCTCTTCCTCTCTCTAAATCCTAATTTTCTCACTGGCAAAAAAGGAGTGCAAAAGCAGGTAGACCGGGCTTCCCTGGTGGCGCAGTGCTTGAGAGTCCGCCTGCCGATGCAGGAGACGCGGGTTCGTGCCCCGTTTCGGGAAGATCCCACATGCCGCGGAGCGGCTGGGCCCGTGAGCCATGGCCGCTGAGCCTGCGCGTCCGGAGCCTGTGCTCCGCAAATGGGAGAGGCCACAACAGTGAGAGGCCCGCATAACGCAAGAAAAAAAAAAAAAAAAAAAGCAGGTAGACCACCCTCAAGTACACCTGCTCACCTCGTCTCCCCCAAACACGTTTCCAGCTCAAGTGGGTCGGAGGAACTCTGGCCCAACCCAACCCTTCAGCAAACCCCAGAACCCTCCCCCAAAAAGGACAGCGGCTCTTGTGATCTTCCAAGACCCGAGTAGGGGGCGCCCAGGAGCACCCCTACATGCTACGGGACTCTCAGACCCAAAGCTTCTTTCTCTTGGCCCAGGCTGGAGGAGCCAGGAAAGCTCGCATTCTTGTTCCAGCGGGGCAGGATCTGAATTACTCTCCCTCTGCAGAGACCCCCATCCCCAACACAGCCACAAGCCCCCTCCGAGCCTGCTGCTCCGTTTGGGAGGACCATCTCCCCACCTCTAGCAGTCCACTGGGGGAGAGAAAGAGGAATCAATAGGGAACATCCCCCTCCCCGTCCCCGGTCAGTGACCCCACAGGACTTCCCACTGGAAGGGGAAGTGCCACACTCCCAGGCCTCCACCCCAGTGAGGAGACTCAGCCTGACCCGGCTGGCAGAGCTCTCAAACCCACCAGCCCGACGGCCCCCGCTTTATAGACAAGGAACCGCAGGCTGGGAGTGGACACGGGTTTAGTCCCCAGTCACCCTGGCACCGGTTGCACAGCCGGGTCTAGGACCGAGGTATCTGATAGTCTCTCTCCAGCTTTGGGGCCCCAGCCTAGGTGAGGTAGGACAAGCAGGGTCGGCGGGACGCTGTGCCCTGAGGTCCGGCGGCACAGG
>NW_006791954.1:4742598-4752461 GCF_000442215.2 Lipotes vexillifer | reverse complement strand
AATGGCTCCCAGATGTGGACGCCGACGCTTAACCCCTCCCCCCCCAGCTCCCCCACCAAAGGCGTTCTAGCTTGAGTCCAGCCAGCAGCAGGGGGCGCCGCCCAGATGAGGGACCAGCCTGGGAGGGGACTTAGTGCCAGCCAACCTCCAAGCCCGCACAGGCTCCTCCTGGCCTACATTCTACCAGTCTTCCTTCCCGCGGAGGCTAGAGGGGAAGGATCACAGACACAGAAATACAAGTGTGCACAAACACAGGTATACTGCCTCCCACGAAGGGTGGCCTTCATGTACACCTGCCAGCACAGAGGGTCAGGTACGCTGGCGCACACCGAGATGCAGGTGTGCAAATGCACACCCAGGACACGCATATGTGCACACGCACATGCACATTCAGAGCACACCTGTATGCACATATGTATGCACATGTATGCGCACAGAACAAGCACATACAAGACAGGCATCTGTGCATGCACAAGGTCATGAAGCAGAGGGTGCGGGTGCGGCACACTCCTGGACAGAGCAGTAGACCCACAGGCAGATGAGGGAAGAAATTCACGCATGCACAAACCTGCTCGCCACAGGGGGCAGTTGCTCATGCACAGAAGATCGGCACCCAGGTATACAAGCATACAGCCTGCACACCTTTAGGGCACTCCCTCCCTGCCCAGCTGAACTCCAGCTGTGCTGGGCCCACTCCAGTGTCCCCACCCCCCCACCGTCTAGGGACCCTCGTGCAGGAGGGAGAAGGAGGCAGCAGGAGACTGGCAGAGGGAGAAAAGCCACAGTCCCAGGTGTTCCCCACTCCTTAAAAAAGACACTCCTTCTTGGGACCTACCCTTCCCCTACTGCAGGCAGAAGGAGATGGGCTGGGGGAGGAGCCTGAGCAGCTGGCTGCCCCAGACAGGGATCCCTCTGCCCACTAGAGGAAATCTGAGAGAGCCCTGATAGGTGCAGGCCCGGTGACAGGCCCCCCACACAGACAAAGGAGATATGAAACAGCTGTGAAACACCCCAGGAGAGCCCACACTTCCCCCAAAACAAGGCCTCCCTTTCATGGCCTGTGGGGAACTCCTGCATCATTGGTAATCATCAGAACAGAGGATGGGAAACTTTGACCATCTGGATGCAGGTGGGGTGGAGGTGTCTGCTGGAACCCTAACTGACCCCAACAGACTCCTCTCCCCCTCCGCAGCCACCCAGCTCATCCCCAAAGCCCCCTCATGGCTCCGCACATCTGATTCTCACGGTCCTGGAGGGTCATCTAGGGCAGGGCTCCTGCTTCCATTGTACAGATGAGGAAATTGAGGCTCCACCAGGGAATTGCCTTGCTCAAGGTCATACAGCTTGTCAATGGCAGACCTAAGATTCAAACCCACAATCCCCTCCTCACACGCCCTCCCATTTACTCTGAACGAAATACATTTCCATGCAGTACCCTGCTCCTTCTTCCTTTACCCTCTCAGCAGAGCATATGGAAGAAACACCAGCCTTTCCTGGCTCTGCAGAGTTGTGGGTGGGGCCAGGGCATGCCAGAGAGAGATCAGAGAAGATGCCGGGGGCTCCACACGTAGCCCCCAACCCCACCCTCAAGCACGATGCCCACCTGCCCAGCAGGCATGGCCAGTGACTCAGCTGCATCCAGGGGAGATGCCAGGGCAGTGACTCACCTACCGAGAAGAGCTGAGCCTGGCACCTTGCCAGCCCCAGGACAGAAGTGACTTAGTCACCGAGACTGTGATACCCAGCAGGCACAGCCCAGGGACTGGGGACAGGGGAAGGCTGTGTCCTCCATGGTTATGTGCATTACAGGCATCCTGGGGCAAGCCATGGCTTTACCCGCCCCTGCCCCCTCCTCACTGCTCACGCCCACCACACCAGGCCCTGCTCCAGTGCAGACAAGTTTTGTGAGACCCCCTGGGCTGCCCTGCCTCTCCCCTGAAGCCTGCCCTTTGCCCATCACTCACCACCCACTCTCCCAGCCCCGCCTCCGCCTGCCACCCAAGTTGTACCCAGGCTATGAGTCTCCTTTAACATGTCTTGGCAACACCTTCTACCGCCACAGCCCCTCTCACCACCACCCGTCCCCCCCCCCCCAAATCCACCCATACACTCATACCCACTTCTGCCAGCCCTGCTTCTGCCAGCAGCTGCTGAAGTCGGTCAGCAGGAGGGGAATCGGGAGGGTGGGGTGCAGGGATCGAGTTACCAGAGGCTGATGGGGTGGGCTGCCACCCAATCCCTTCCCCAGCTCATCCTCCTCCCTGGGCACAGCCTGCCTCACCCACCTGCTCCCCTCCCACCTCTGGCTGGCAGTGGACTCCACCCAAGCTAGAAAACAATAAATGTTCAAGGGTATTTGTCATGCTAAGACCAGCCCAGTATATGAGAGAGAGGGAGAGAGAGAGAATGAGAGAGAAGACAGTGATGGACAGAAAGAATAATTCCCGTGCTCAGTGCCCAGGCTACAACCACTAGGTGTGTGTATCTCTGCGTATGTTGAGCCAGAAGTGGACTGAGTAACTCCCCAAGTCCTGGGAGAGTTGATGGGGCCCAAGAGGAACCGACCAGCTGAACAACCTCCATCCATTTGCACTATTGATTTCTCATACACTGCAGCCTGCCTGATGGGCGGGGGAATGATAAGTAAGCCCGCCAGAGACATAGAAACTGAGCGGAGAGGGGGGAGGGGCCCCTGCACCCAATCTGTGGCCCACTGAGACCGTGGCAGGGGAATAGGAGCCATCGAGTGGCAGGAGGGGGGTGGGGAGCTGGATTCAAGCCTGTCTGGGACACCTCCCTCCAGCAGCATCTGAAGCTGATTCAAAGAAAGAAGGTGGGGGACAGAAGCACCATCATTGGCTACACAGGCAGGGCTCTGAACAACTGGAGAGAGAGGGTACCATTCATACCCTGGTCTATGGAATGGCGCCCCCTGCAGCTGTGCAACATGGTGGCCCTGGGGATGAGGCTGAATTCTGAGGAACCACGTTTCTGCACTGAACTTTCCTACCCTGCACCTCCAACCAGCTGCCTCTGCCTCTAGGCCTCAGAAGGGCTCACTTCTGACTGTGATCAGAAGCCAACAGCAATCTCCCCGTGCCTACCCCCTTCCTTTGTTGAGGGGGATTGGCAAACAACCACCTTGACCTAGGAACGGCAGGATGGGCGCTCACAAAAGGCTCTGGAGAGTCTGGAAAGCTGCATCCTAGCCCTTGGTCTGTCCGTAACTCATCCTGGGACTGTAGGCACAACCCCCAGCCCTCTCTGGGTCTCTAAAATGGAGTTAGACCGACATGCCCCTTCTCAAAGGGGTCTCCAAGCTCCCGGCTCCCCAGCCTGTGAGACTTTTGGAACCTGCCCAGCACCTTGATTCACATCAGTGGCCACAGGCCACCTAAACAAACCCCAGCCCTGACCTCCTTCCAGCCTGGACACAGACTCTCTCCATATGGTGGAGACTTATAAACACACCCAGCTGGGGTTTACCGGAGACCCCGTGTAAACAAGCAGAGAGGGAAACAAACCAGGAACCCAGCCCTTGCTGCAGGAGGGGAGGGAGCACAACCAGGTCGGGGGAGAGACCATGACAAGAGAAAAACAAACAGTGCAAGGGGCCTGGGCTGGGGTTCCAGTGCAGCCAACGACTGGTTGAAGGTCCTAGGGCAAGTCACATGCCCTCAGTCTCGCCCTCTGTAAAGGGGAGGGATGGTCCAGGCGCCTCTAAAGCCCCTCTAGTTCTATTTGGACAGAGAGAGCCCAGTCCAGCCCATCTACCAGGTCAGGACCCTCTCCCCCACTCAAGGTTCTACCCCTGCCCACCACGCATCCTTGCTCTGTCTGCTGCCCCTCTGGCCCTGCCTCAGTCCCCCACCCGCCTTCTTACCCTCACCTTGGCCAGCCCCTCTGCCTGCCCCGTGCTTTTCTGCACGTCCCTCCTGCCAGGGGACAGACCAACTAAAAATAGTCCCTGCAGCCTTTCTCGCCCACAGCTGCCCAAAGAGCAGGAAATGAGGGGGGCAGGGAGGCCCATGTCCTGCTCTCCCCCACAAACTCCCAGCCCCAAATCAGGTCCAGCCCTCCAGCCTGGGGCTAGTGCCAACTTGGCCATCTCGAGGGCATCCCACACCCCTTCTCTAGGGGGAGGCCTGCCCAGAAATGCCTACAATCAGAGAGCTGTCCTTACCCCTCGGGAGGAGGAGAGAGGAGGCCAGCGGTCTAGAGGGAAACCTTCCCAATTTCTGAAAAATCAGTGCCAACCACATTGTGGGCACCGAAAGGGCAGGGCCTGGCTCCACTGACTGGTCTTTTGAGGGCAGAGGGAATTGGTGTGGGGAAGTTTGTGCTGGTTTTCTTCATCCTGGCCCAGCTGGAAGGAAGACAAAATAAGTGCCCCAGCCTCAATTACACTAATCCCCTGCTCCCCCAAACGTGTGGGTGTAGACAGAGGGGTTTCGGTAGCCCCCCCGAGATACCATGGGAAAAAAGCTCAAGAGGCTAGATCTTGGCTCCCACACGTAAAGATGGAAGCCTGGAGGCAAGAAGAGGCCATGCCTGCCAGGCTGGGCAGACACTGCCCTGAAGCTGAGTCAGAGGTTAGGAGGGAGGGGCCGGGGTGCTGGGGCACCAGGGGCTACAGTGCCCCCACCCCTAACCCACCTGGGATTTCTGACACCTCCCAGCCCTGGGAGAAGGCCCTCCCCACACAGGAGGAAGGAAACCAGCTTAGCGATTCTCTGGAGGCCTGCAGAGCAGCCCTGCACCATGAGGCAGGCGGGAAACCCGGGAGTCCTGGCGCCCGGCCCAGAGAGTGAATGAGAGAAATACCTTGGAGTGGAGGAAACAGCCCAGAGTGAGGCAGACACATGGTGCCCCAGCAGCTCCCAGATGTGGCCCTTAAGGAGGAACTGGCCAGAGGGGCTGGATGGGGCAAGCGAACACATTTCTAAACGAGAAGAGAGAAGAAAGCAGAGCCCTGGGGATGGGCAGGGGGCGGGGCCAGCCAGTCACCTACTCTCCCCTCCTCCCAGTCAGAGTCCCAAATGCTGAGGTTAAGGGCTCTAAATATCAAAGAGGTCCTGGGGACCTAGGTGTGTTCTCCAGTTCCTTTATCTCGAGACCCCAGCCTGTTCATTCCTGAGCTTCCCCTGGCACCCCTTCCCTGGGGCCAAGCCAAGCCAGGAGTCAGCAGGCCCAAGGTGGTGCCTAGGAGGCCTGGGCAGTGCCAGGGGCAGCCCTCATACCATCCTCCCACTCTGGCTTCCCTCCTGCCTGCTCTCAGCCGCCACACATATCTCAGCTGTCGAATCCGATTAGGGCTCCTGCCCAGTGAGCCGGACAAGGAGGCCACTGGGCAGGGGAGACACAGGCACAAGGACGTTGAACAGGAATGACAGGAGGAAGGTGGAGATGGGGCTCAGGGGAGAAGGTGTAGAGCCCCAGAGGAAAAGAGCTGGGGGCCAGCTACAACCTACATTAGGGGAATTCTGCAGCCCCTGGGGCAAAAACCCTGTCTGCTTCCTCCATCCCCCAGATGGGCAAGGACGGGGGAAGGGAGCTGAAGGCGGAGAGATGACCTAGATTAGAAAGAGAATCCCATCCTAGAAACACCCCCCCCCCAGCACCATTATTACCATTTGCACTGGGCTGTAGGATACATTGCCTTATGAGGTCTTTATGGCCGTATCTCTAATAGGCAAGCGGGTCTTGTTACTATAGCCATTTTTATAAATGAAGAAACCAGAGGCTTAGAGAACTGTATAAATGCATAGTTAAAAGAATGAGCTGAGTCTCACATTCAGGCCTGATTCTCAGTCCACCGCTCACACCTCACACTCAGAATTTACTTTCCTTCCTGGGTCAAGAGCAGAATGAAGTCCCGCCATTATCCAAGTTTTCCTCTAAAACCAACCCTTCGGGGATCTGGGGAGTCATGGAGGGATACAGAACACACCCCACACCCAGACAGAGTTACCAGATAGGGATGTGCCACTCACCTACCACACAGAGAGCTAGAGGGGTTCCCTCAAAATGTGACCCATCTCTTCCATTGCTCCCCACCCCAGTCTGCTACACCCAGAGGCGACACTCACACTTACAAACACGGTTACCCCGACAAGCCATACACCCCTCCTGCAAACCCACCAAGCCAGAAGGAGATGCCCTAGATCTTCAGAGGACAAGGCCTGTCAGCCCCCAATGAGAGGGACAAACCACTGTAAACAGTAGGTACCATCCAACCCTCTCCCAGAGAGCCTGAAGGAGGGCAGAAGCTTTGGGGTAACACCAGGAACCTGAGCTCTGAAAGCCAAGGAGCCCAGGGAGCTGGCATGGCTGGGTGGCCTCCCTGATCTGGTCCACACCCCCTTCCCCAGCCATCTGGGCTGAGTCTGTTCTGGCCTGGGCCACACTCTGGGATGTCTCAAGGCACCCAGTCACCTCCATCCTAAGATTATACATCTTACAACCATATGGTACACACACACACACACACACACACACACACACACAGTGCGGCGGGGGGGCGCTTTTCATAGGTGTTGAGGTGTTGGCAGGGATGGGAAAGACAGCTCTTTAACCTGAAAGAACTTTCCCCAGAGAAAAAGGTCACACACACACACACACACACACACACACACACACACACACACACAGAATTGTTCACAACCTCCACTACCCTCCAGCAAAGCCTTTGGCCACTCAAATGTGCAATGAGCCTGGAAGGGGGCACTGGCTCTACAAGGTGAGTGGGGAGTGGGGGACAAAGTCCTGAGCTCTTAGGGCTGGGGGGGCAGAGAGGAAGCAAGAGAGAAATCTCCCAGGGAGTCTCGCGTCCCCGTCCGGCTCTCTGTTACCCCAGCTCTGCCAATTCTCCCCTCGAGGTGAGGTGGGGGAAGGGGGATTAGGCAATACTGCAAAGGAGGGGGCAGGGGCTGGGGCCCGGGCAGACCTTCCCCCCACTTGCCATTCTTAGCTAGAGAACGGGAATGCCTCGAGGGGCGTGCAGCAAGGGCGCCGGAGGGCGCAGGGGCTCTGAGCTTCCAGACACCCTTCAGCTCCCAGGCTCCCACCTCCCTGGACTACAGCGAGCAGTGGGGGAGGAGGCATGGGGAAAGCCTGAACTGCCGTGAGGGAAAAGACCAGATCAGAAGCGGAGAGGCCAGGCGGAAGGCGGCCGAGGGAAAATTGGGAAGGGGTGTGCGTGGTCCTACCTGCTCAGGTGCGTGCCGGCGGGGGGCGATGGGGTTCCCAGGAGAACTGGGGAAGCCCTCTCAGCTCGATTCAGGATTCCCCCCTGCTTCTGGGTTAGGCTGCTGCAAGAGGCACGGGTTCCCGTTGGGTCCTAAAGCCCACTCTCCAAACAGGAGGCTCTCCCCACCCTCTCCCACCGTCCCTGACTGGGTCAGCGGATGCAGAGCTGAATTGATGGGGCAGAAGGAACTCACTGTAGAAAGACGAGGTCTGAGTCATGGGCTGGGACAGCAAGAGTCCCCAGTGTCAAATTCGCAGCACATGGCTGATTTTAGCTGAGGATATTATGGGACAGGAGAAGACATTTCTTCTTCTGGATTTGGGCTTTGGGACTGAAGCTGGGGTTAAGGTCGCTTTCCTAATCACTCCCAAGTAGCTTGGCTATTGAGAATTTGGGGAAGGGGGAGTTCACTTTGGACGGGAGCTCACTTCTACCCTCCCCCTCCTAGACAGAGCACAGTCTCCCCATCTCTCCCCCACTATTCCTAACTGCCTAGAAGGCCGCGCCAAGTGGGAAAAAAAAGTCCTGATTTCCAGCAAGTAAAAAGAGCAGTAAGACTTGGATAGCAGTTGGAAACTGGCAGTTTTATATCCTTAGATCTGGGAGTGTGTGCAGATATACAGAGCCAGGTGAGAGTATAAGCAGGTGGGGCTGGGGGAATTTGTGTTACATCCATTAGCAGAAATGGCAATTGTCAGTGAATGAAGGGGATGCAGAACCTAGGGGTCAAGTCGGGCCCCTACCCAGCCCTTAATAGGATCCTGAGACTTTACTAGAATGAATACATAAAAGAAAGAATATTTTCCTAGGTACGACTTAGGATAAATATAGGGGGGCAGAGTGCCTCTTATGCACAATTAGATCAACTTCAAGGTTACAGACCCCGTTTAGGACAGCCCACCTTCTCCAGAGGGAGAACTCAGGGTTGGTGGGCCAGGGAAAGGTGGATGGGAAGGCTGCAGAGGGCTGGGGGGAGAATATTTTGCAAGGAGAGTTGCACATAACTCCAGCACCAGGGCAGGGAAAATGTCATGGGGTGAAGGGCCAGGGGAAGTCAGGGACAGAGTCGAGGGAAGGGAGAGGGCATGGCTTCTTCCTAGAAGAGGCAGAAACTGGGGAAAGGAGCTGGACGGGAAGTTTGGAGGGCCCCAGGGTGGAGTCCATGGGGTGAGCTCAGGTCAAGCCTTTCACCCTAATCTGCCTCAGTTCTCTCCCAGCTGTTAAACAGGGCTCTCGGTTCTTCCCAGGCAGTTAATGAGTGTTTATAGAAGAGCCTGGAGATATTCAAATCTCAGCTGGGCCACCACTACAGTTATAAAGCTCAATAAGGGCTGAGTGTCATTTCGGGAGGAAAAGGGAAACAGATTACTCTCTTACAACCTAAGGATAAAGCCACGCTCACAGAGCAGCGCAAGCCTCAGCTGCCACAGGATATCATTGTGCCCAGGGATGGAGGTCACACACCTCCATCCCTCCAACCACCACCAAAGGCTGGCCTGCAGCTCACTGTGGGCAGAACCCAGGCTACAGCTGGTCTTCATTAACTCCAGCTTTTTTTCACCCCCCCACCCCATACTGTGAACCCACAGCTTCAACAGGCCCAGACTGGAGGGGCTGCCCTAGCCCGACCTTGCAGCTGACTCTGGGGTCGGGGGCACTGCACCAAAGGCCAAGCTACCAGCTGAAAATAAGGTTTTTGCCACTGGGAGCGAGCAGGGAGGAAAGAAAGGAGTGTGGGGCTGAGAGGGTGGAGGTGGGGGAATTTAGGGCAAGCAGCAGGCAGTGAAGTCAGTGGGATCGGGGCCCGGAAACCCCTACACCCTGGGGCCAAGTCCTACTCGGGCTTCGCCTTCAGCTTGAGTCCTGGCGGGGCCCCAAACTAGGGAAGGCCCCGGCTGCCCCTTCCCGCCTTCCTCCCCCCACCCTTATTAAATACACATTTTATCTCTCAGCATCTTCATTATCTTAACTGAAGGAGACAAGCAGTGGATGGCGGCAACAGAGAGCGCGGGGGTGGGGGTGGGGGTGTGTGGGGGTGTGTGGAGCAGACGCACCCTTGTTATAAAGTGCTGATCTAGCTCTTTCAGGCAGTGTGGGAAACAGAGGAGGGATCAAAGAGAGCCAGGCTGATTCAGAACTCAATTAGAGCTTTCTTAAAAAAGAGCTGGCTCTCTCCTTTCGCCAGTCTTCAGACAGCCTTCACCCAGGCCCCTTGCACCCAATTAGCTTCTCCTGCCAGCGCCTTGGGCTGGGGTTGAAATCAAGCGGAGGCCAGAGGGCAAGTCTTCTTCCGCTACAGAACCACCTCTTCTGGGAGACGGAGACCTGCTGCTGTTCGTAGCTTAAGACAGAAATGTCTTCGAGGGCACCTGATCTTTTCGGGAGGAACTGGAGATCACATCTTTCCCCAGAAGTTAAAAAGTGGGACATCAGAGGGTTTCCCTGGTGGCGCAGTGGTTGAGATGCAGAGGACGCGGGTTCGTGCCCCGGTCCGGGAAGATCCCACATGCCACGGAGTGGCTGGGCCCGTGAGCCATGGCTGCTGAGCCTGCGCGTCCGGAGCCTGTGCTCCGCAACGGGAGAGGCCACAACAGTGAGAGGCCCGCGTACCGCC
>NW_006791954.1:4735742-4742356 GCF_000442215.2 Lipotes vexillifer | reverse complement strand
TGCAGGGGACACAGGTTCGTGCCCTGGTCCAGGAAGATCCCACATGCCGCGGAGCGGCTAGGCCTGTATGGCATGGCTGCTGAGCCTGCGCGTCCGGAGCCTGTGCTCCGCAACGGGAGAGGCCACAACAGTGAGAGGCCCGCGTACCGCCAAAAAAAAAAAAAAAAGGGGGACATCAGAGGTGGGTTCCTCCCTGATACCTTGCCAACTAGAGGCACAGCTTCTGGCCCATCTCTAGGGACATTAGGGAACATCCAGACAGGCACCCCCTCTTCCCAGCCCCAGCCCATGCAGACAGGCACCCCCTCTTCCCAGCTTTGGACTGTCTCCCCAAAGCCAAGGCTTCCTGGGAGCAACATGGAAGTTGCCTCAAGCAAAATACCACATCAGAGGGAGCCACTGGAACGCATCTGGGAGGCTGATAAATGCTGTGCTGACACATGTTGTAGGATGGAGCACCCCTCTTTCACAATGGCCTGCTCCACCTCAGTGCAAAAGCACGAGCAAAGTCTGCCTCCAGATTAGAACTGTCCCCAAGATGGAGGGAGAGGCAGCATCTTACCTGGTCATATATCTGTTCACTCAACAAGTTTACTGAATACCTCCCAGGTCTCAGGCACTGTACTAAGTGCTGGGGACAGATACAAATGTAAATAAAATCTCCATCTCGGCTCTCTCTTTTGGTCTCCCTCAGTAGTCAAGGTAACCTCTCCACAGATATTTTTTAAAAGCCCCAAGTCATATCTCTTTCCTCCTTCCCAGTTCTTATGGCTGCATCTTAAAAGGACACTGAATAAAGGCAGGGAGCAATGAAGGGGAAGAAAGAGAGCTCTGCCGACTTTCTGGATCTCTGGATAGCTTGGACCCTCACACTGTCCTGCCAGTCATCCAGCCACAGGCAGGTCTTCACTGAGCCAGAAATGCCAGTTGCAGCTCTGGGGTTGAAACTCATGCCAATTTTATTGTGTCTGTGTGCCTTCCACGGCAATACCCACCAACACTCTATGGAAGCTTCATCTGCTACTGTGAAGAAAAATAAATAAACCAGGATACAGACACACAGCCCACCACCTTCAAGAGGAAGAATGTAGGTCAGCATCTCTGCCACTACTCCCTGTGAAACAGCCTATGCTCCTGGCAAAAAACAAGTAACCACAGGCTCAGCCCAGCCCCTTAAAAATCCCACCACCTTCCCAGAGCTGTCAGCTTCAGTGAGCAAAGGACTTTCTCCCCCCTCTCAGTCTGCTCCAGCTGTCTGAATCACACTGAAGACCTTGCTGACAAACATGCATCAGGTGTTGCTCCCACAAGGGTAGCGGAAGCCAAGCAGGGACTCTAAGTCAGCTTCATGCATCACTGACAGAACCAACCCTGTTCCAATTGCTGAAGTCTTAAGAGCATCAATGACCTAGAAATTGACAGTGTGGGGAGAATGGAAGGAAAGGAAACTAACAAACTAGTACACAGAAAACCTGGTTTCCAAATACCAGGGGAAAGGGAGAGAAAGGAGGTAGAGGGGAAAGAAATTTGGCCCCTTTGAATCTGCAAATGCGATCTTGGCTCAGAGCCATGAAGGATGCATAGCAGCCCCACTGCGAGGCAAGCCATGTTCCTGACTCCAGCCCTGCAGTTAAGAGGAAGGCGCCAAGCCTCCAACACAACGAGGTGGGGAGGCTGCTCCTTTTTGGGCAGGATCCTACTGTGGACACAGAACAGACAGCAGCTGCCCACAGTGTGGAAACAAACTGTAAAGCAGTCACGTCTCTTAAGGCTGCAGCATCCAATAAAATGTAATTTAAATCAAGCCTCGCATCTGTTCTCAATCCCATTCAGTCTCTGCTTTCCATCAGCCTTCGGACAATCTCTGCAATTATGCTGGTTAACCCTTATAGCCCCAGACACTTTCCAAGCTTCTAGGTATAGAACTGTGTCCTCCCCTCACAAATTGCTCTCAGAGGGAATGAATGCTCTAGTAAAGGAGTATGATGGTGAGACAGTCAGACTCCTGTCTATAGACTATGTGCTGCTACACACACCGGTAGGTAGTGTTCATTTCAGAGGGCTCTCTGTGTGCCCTTCTATCCCATACCACCTGCTGTAGACCAGATCACATTGCAAGGATACAGTGGGCAGCATGAACGAAACAGTGGCCAACAGATCATTTGTACACATATCAAGTTCTCAAACCCAAGCCATGTTGGGAAGGTGGGAGGAGGCAGAAGAGCTCAGGGAGCAGCAGACTTGGTCACTGGCTCTCAGACCATTCATAGCGCACATGGTTTGCATTCCAAGCATTTGCTCAAGTTATAAAAGTACAGCAACCTCCCAAATGAAGCAAACTTAAGTTTCTCTTTTCCCCTTCTCTCAAAACTACCCCAGCCCTATGCCTGCACTTTCAAGGCAGTCAGTGTTATAATGGTGCCCTCTGGTGTCCCCGTCACAAATTGCCATTTAATGCCACTGGAAGCCAAACCCAGAAAAACGGGGAGACTTGAGTAACCACATGGATACATTTATCTAGAAGACTGGGAAAATGAGGTGTCATTGAAAATCCACCCCAAACGAAGGCATCTTGAAACAAGTGGCTTCATCTGAGGGCAGCTAGGACAGTGGGACAGTTTGGGGAGGATTTTCACAATTTTCACATTGCCTTCTGAAAGTCTGAGCTCTCCTGAAATGTGACTGCTTAAGAAGACAAAGAATGCAACTTGAAAATAAACATATTCACAGCCTGTAGTCACATTCTCCTTACCACCTCCACAAGCTTGGGAGTGCCCAAGACACTCAATGAGTCTTTAAAATGTCACAATGTGGGGGCTTCCCTGGTGGCACAGTGGTTGAGTCCACCTGCCGATGCAGGGGACATGGGTTCGTGCCCCGGTCCGGGAAGATCCCACATGCCGCGGAGCGGCTGAGCCCATGAGCCATGGCCGCTGACCCTGCGCGTCCGGAGCCTGTGCTCCACAATGGGAGAGGCCACAATAGTGAGAGGCCCGCGTACAGAAAAAAAAAAAAAAAAAAAAAAAAAAAAAAAGTCACAACGTGGAAGTATCTGCAACATGAACACAGTATACTCCAAACAGAAAGACATTCTTTGATCAAAGTGTCCTCCAGATCTCCATGTGGACTTGCTTATTTTCCTGGATCATCCCCTTTTTCATTCTTCTTCCTCTAGTCCAAAAATTCTTTAAAATACACCAATGTTTGAGGAAACAGAGATAAATATATAAACTTTCCACAGCCTAAGTCTGTACACTTGCAAGCATGTTGGTTAGAGGCACACTAGAGGAAGCGGCAGTGAATGTAATTAAAAAGGGTCTACTTGGTAGTTTTTAATGCATAAACATAATAAGACCCAAAGATATACAATTCTGTGCTAATATTCACGAATTTATAGCTTAAATTTTATCAGTTTTAAGTAAAAAAGGTCATGTTTGCTTTCAGACCTAAGTGTATATAAAGTAATAAAATGAAGATTCCATCCTTCTCCAAATGCCAGCCAGATACTTTTAGGCGGAGTATTAGTATAAAAGAAAAGAATTTAAGGCAATCCAGTAGCTAAGATATTTCCAACTAAAGCTTTGTCTTTCAGAGCATGCTCTATTTCCTTCTCTTCAATCTTCAGAGACACCTGCAAAGAAGAGGAAAGGACTTTTCATGGTGGAGAACTCACAAAAGCAGTTTTTATTACACAAACTTCTACCGTATTAAACTTTTCTCACAAGAGGCAAGCAAGTTAAACACTGCTTTTGCAATAGCCCGAAAAAAAAAAATCTTTCATACTACAGCCCTATCTTCACACACCTTAAACCCTACCTAACAAAAAAATTGTTCATCTAATTGTGGTCATTTTTAAATCTTTACTTTAGCAAAAGATAAGCTCGCCAAAGCAGGACAGTTAAAAGCAATGTGACAAAGAAGCAGTTGGTTGTACCTTTGCAAAACGCGTTTCCTTGTTTTTCTTTAATTCGAAAATGCCTCTGGCCTCCAAGAGCCCTGAAAGTGACAAACACTCTGACTGGTCCACAGCTGCCACCTGCTGTTTGCGACAGACGTTACTATAGGCTTCATATAACTGAGAGGAAACAAGGGAGAACAAATGTTGCTTAAAAGTCATATCTCTTTTCTTTCTTTCTTTTTTTTTTTTTGCGGTACGCGGGCCTCTCGCTGCTGTGGCCTCTCCCGTTGCGGAGCACAGGGTCCAGACGCGCAGGCTCAGCGGCCATGGCTCACGGGCCCAGCCGCTCCGCGGCATGTGGGATCCTCCCGGACCGGGGCACGAACCTGTGTCCCCTGTATCGGCAGGCGGCCCATCAAAGTATGTATCTGTTTAGAGTACAGTCAGCGGGGCACGAACCTGTGTCCCCTGTATCGGCAGGCGGACTCTCAACCACTGTGCCACCAGGGAAACCCAAAAGTCATATCTCTTGTAACCCTGTAATCTTTAAAAGAATGTGAATCTGGGTTTGCAAAAATACCCTAATTCTCTCCCTTTTCAATGAAATCCTTGAAAAGGCATTTTGGAGATACTGCCAAAAACCTAAACTGTAATGCAAGAAAGGGGCTTTATATATTTCATAGGGAGAGGCAGAAATAAAGGGGAGAAGATTAATGGTAAAGTCTCAACCACAACCCAAGGGAAATAAAGTCAGCTGCCTTTTACATGATACCAGTACTTATTCTTACTGTTAAAATCCATTTTTAATTCACATCAGCTGGAGCGTGATAGGCCTTTTGGAAAATATCTGCTCTGCAAAGCAGATTCTCATCTCCACCCCAGCTCCATCTGCTGAGATTCCCAACTAACCTTCCCCAGAGTGACCTCTTTGACTTTCAGCTGCCTGGTCAAGAGCAGCAAAGAGCAGACCAAGATCTTCTGCTGAAGAGGGAAGGAGTCTTGTGCTCCTTCTTGGCTCAAAGTCATTCTGTTTCCATGAACTTCCGAAATGACTTGTGATATGTGAATAACACCAACCCGCTTGGGAACCAGTGACTCAGAGGGTGATTTACCTATAAAGTAAATAAATCAAGCTTAATTAGATTTTTAAAACATTGTGGGTATTGAGACAGATGATATTAAGTTTTAGCAGAAGGAAATTCAAGAGCAAAGCAGAAGTTCCAATTCTGTAACAAGAAGCCAAAGGATGAGACAAAATGTGATCCTTAGAAAGATGCCAAAGTGTGACATGACTTGGAAAGTAGAGTTATCCTTCTTCTGGGCAGAACGGTGAGCTATTTTATCCTGTAGAGTGCAACTTAATGTCAGAGAGACAAAATCCACCTCATGAAAGAATAAGGACCAGACAGAGAACCAATGTACTCAGCCTTGCTTGGAAGGTTCCTAATATCTCAAAGACAAAGAAGGATAGAACCTTGAAACAAAGATGGCTGGGCCTGGTCTTTTTTTTTTTTTTTTTAATTCATTTATTTATTTTTGGCTGTGTTGGGTCTTTGTTGCTGCGTGCAGGATGTTTCTCGTTGCGGCGAGCACGGGCTACTCTTCGTTGTGGGGCGGGCGTCTCTCATTGCGGTGGCTTCTCTCGTCGCAGAGCACGGGCTCTAGGCACACGGGTTTCCATAGTTGTGGCTCACGGGCTCTAGAGTACAGGCTCAGTAGTTGTGGTGCACGGGTTTAGTTGCTCCGCGGCATGTGGGATCCTTCCCGGGCCAGGGCTCAAACCCGTGTCCCCTGCATTGGCAGGCAGATGCTTTAACCACTGTGCCACCAGGGAAGTCCCTGGTCATTTTTAAAGGCTCAAAAAATTACCTAATATTTCTAATCAAATGAGTGGCTAGGGGACTTCCCTGGCGGTCCAGTGGTTAAGACTTCACCTTCCAATGCAGGGGGTGCGTGTTCGATCCTTGGTTGGGGAACTAAGATCCCACATGCCTCATGGCCAAAAAACCAAAACATAAAACAGAAGCAACATTGTAACAAATTCAATAGACTTTAAAAATGGTCCACATCAAAAAAAGAGTGGCTAAACGTGGACAATCCTACCTAAGTCCTCTAGATAGCCTCCCCAAATGACCTTTGAGGTTGGGTTCATTTGCCCAAGCTGATCTCCAGGAGGGCAACACTTGAGAAAATGTCACTGGATATCTTAGCAGATAGCACCATCTCAGAGTCTGGAGGTTGGGAAACTGCCAACAAGCTTCAGAGGATTGTGGCCTCATTGTTTGGACGCAGGAATTGCAATACAGAGGAGCGATTTGCTCTGTAACAACCTTTGCCTAAAGTTATTTCCTGAGACCAAGTCAGTTGTCTCACAAGAGTTTGCTTCTATTTCATGATCACAAATAGGATGCTACCGAGGACTAATCATCATGGAGAAACTGGAGATCAGCGATCAAACAAGCAGAATCTTAAAGTTGAGAGGAATTTAGAGGTCTAGTCTCACTCCCTACCAACAGCTGAGCCTCTTCAAAACAATCCCCAAAAGTGGTCACTGGGCTTCCCTGGTGGTGCAGTGGTTGAGAGTCCACCTGCTGATGCAGAGGACGCAGGTTCGTGCCCCGGTCCGGGAAGATCCCACATGCCGCGGAGCGGCTGGGCCTGTGAGCCATGGCCACTGAGCCTGCGCGTCCGGAGCCTGTGCTCCGCAATGGGAGAG
>NW_006791954.1:4717412-4735732 GCF_000442215.2 Lipotes vexillifer | reverse complement strand
AGAGCCAGGGATACAAAAAAAAAAAAAAAAAAAAAAAAAAAAAAAAAAAAAGTGGTCACCTATCCAGCTTGTGTCTGAGTATCTTCGACACTGGTGTACCCACACCAGTGTCAAAGAAGCCCAGTTAGTGCTATTTATTGGAGAGTGTCTTCTTATATTTATTTCAAGTCAGTCTCCCTATAGCTTTCTAGAGCCATTAAAAGCTAACGACACCGGGGCTTCCCTGGTGGCGCAGTGGTTGAGAGTCCGCCTGCCGATGCAGGGGACACGGGTTCGTGCCCCGGTCTGGGAGGATCCCGCGTGCCGCGGAGTGGCTGGGCCCATGAGCCATGGCCGGGACCTGCGCGTCTGGAGCCTGTAAAAAGCTAACCACACCTACCAGAGGTCAAAAGACAGGAATTAGATTAATAATTTATGACAGGAATTCACAACCCCTTTTAGTTGTATGTGTGTGGGCGGTGCTCACAGGGTCCACTGATAAGCCTAAATGTTATTGGTAAGGGAAAAAAGGGAATAATGTGAAAAGTTGAAGAGAAACCAGTATCTAGTCTATGCATTGGCAAATATTACCTGCTATCAGTCTAAGCACTAAGTTTGGCTAATTCTGAAATACTTTTATTAATTTTCTTTCAACAAGTTGATGAAAAAAAGAGTTTTCTGTGGAACTATGGTGCTAGAAACAATTTTAGTAACCCTCAACCAGTGCAGGAGTGAAGGAAGAAACAATCAAATCAGACTGTCCTGTTTCTAAAGATTAAGAGTGGATATAAAACAGAAGATATGTAGTTCATAGACATTTTACATCTGCCATAGCTAAGAGAACAAGGCTGAGGGAAAGGAAAATTAATTTTGTCATTTTTGTAAAAGGCTGCAGTTTACTGTAGCAATACTATCTTTGCACCTCTGCCCTCCTAGACTTGTTTAAAGGCTTTTGCGATATCTCAAGTTGAACTCAATTCTTTCCCATCTGACTCTCTTACTTCCCAGGCTTTGCTTTCACCTATGTTGAGACCTAAAGTGCACTCAACATAAGTACCCAGAGAGAAGCTGATCCAACCTTACTGTTTAGTTTTCATTCCTAGAGCTTGGAAAGAAAACTGACTCTGTCCCAACCATTCATGTAACACCCTGGAGAACTCATTTCCAGTAACACATGGATTATAGCACTGGCAGGCAAGATGGAAATAAAGTAGATGAAACTGATGAAAAACACGACACCCGTACACAAATGGGTGAGTGTGGATTTAACTATGCTCATTTCAGCTATCTCTTTCCTCAGAGAAGTTAAGCTTCCAATTATAAAGGAAGACAAAAAGGAGATAAACTACTCACATTCAGACAGTGGTTTGAGGATAGTCTGGCTTTTGACATCCGACTCTACAATTTCAATAGCTCTCCTGTAAAAAAAATATTTCTAAAATTAATTTAGGCTGAGCCAAACCAAACACCACACCAAACCACCAAGCTCAAAAACAGGCACATTAACAAAAAGCAACATGTTTTATAATTTTAAAGCCCCCAGACAAAACTGGGTTATGTCTCAGCTCCAGGGGACTTAATTGCCTTGAAATAATTCATGGACCAGGGAATCTGAGAAACTTCAACACTACATGGTTTCCTATTACAGAGGCCAAGTAAGTCATCGTACACTGAGCCAATGATAACATTTTGAACAAGGAAAACCTGTCATGGATGGGAGAGAGGACACGTAGTGTGGGTGCTTGACTAAGAGAGCCAGTACCATCCATACGCACCAGACCTAAGAGGAGAGTCCTCAGTTATCTACACACAGGATATGTGTAGGCTAGAACCACACTGGCCTACTTGACTCTTGCTCATAGTTGCAGTCTCTACCCAAGTAGTTTGCTGACTAGGGGAAACTTTCAAATCCAGGATCACACCATCTAGCAATAGGAAGAGCTTACTCTCCCACTGCTCTCTCCAAAGTACTTTGCCCACAGGAAGCCATAAGCCAGACCTGGATCTTCTGCATCGCAGTAGGGGGAAGTTGGACCAGCGGGCCAACACAGCAAGTATCATTTTAATGGACCAAGTGTCCCTACTGGGAAGGAAGAAATTTCATCAGTCAGCACAGAGGCTTTCCCCAGCAGGAGGGGCCGGGGGATGGGAAGAGAGAGAGAGGTCTGGAGTACAACTGTGGGGGACCACCAACTGGAGGAAGGGGTGCTCACAAAAGCAAAGGAAGGGGAAAAAAAGTCTAAAGGCAAAGATGGTTCAGGTCCATAAATAAACCTGCTTGAGACCAGCTAATGGAAAAGTAAACTGGAGTCTTTTTTAATACAAATGTAATTAACCAATCTATAATCACCACAGGGAGTGCCAGCAACATCTCATTTGTTTCTCCCTCTGTAGGTAATGGACTGATAATGTTTCAGACATTAACACGGTGGAAATGCAGAGCTCCCCAGTGAGAAACAAGTCCTCCTTTCTGAGCGTAAAAAGTGGCAGAATGGAGCCTCTTAAACCACATTCACTTGAGTTACATGAGACAATTAACAGCATTTCTTTTTTTTTTAATAAAAGCAGCCAACAGTGCCATAACTCACCTGCAAACATCCAGAGCTTTGCGAACATCTCCCGAAACAGCAGAGACTTTGCGGGCACAGAACTGAATGGCAGCATTGTCCAGGACCTGATCTTTAGATGCCTTTGAACAAGACATAGAAGATGACAGTTTGAACTATAAGACTTCCCCTCTGCAATTTAGGTCCCAGACTTGATTGACCAACCTTTAGGGTCTAAGATGCCTTTTCTGCTTAGAAGTAAATGGGGATTTCATACATTTAAGCATTTTGTAGGAATGTGGTAGAGGTTCACAAAGGGAAAAAAAAGCACTTGAAACTTAAATTAGCAAAACTAAACTAAACTAAAATCTATTTGGTCATTTCCAATAGGGAAAGTGTTTTCATAGGTCCTATTTTATAAATTTATTTATTTATTTAGGGCTGTGTTGGGTCTTCGCTGCTGCTTGCGGGCTTTCTCTAGTTGCGGTGAGCGGGGGCTACTCTTCGTTGCGGTGGGCGGGCTTCTCACTGAGGTGGATTCTCTTGTTGTGGAGCACAGGCTCTAGGCACTCAGGCCTCAGGAGTTGCAGCACATGGGCTCAGTAGTTGTGGCTCGTGGGCTCTAGAGCGCAGGCTCAGTAGTTGTGGCGCTTGGGCTTAGCTGCTCCGCAGCATGTGGGATCTTCCCAGACCAGGGCTCGAACCCGTGTTCCCTGCATTGGCAGGCGGATTCTTAACCACTGCGCCACCAGGGAAGTCCCCATAGGTCCTATTTTAAAAGGCCATTAGAGAAGCATTTGGGTGACTCCTCTAACTATTTTTATTCCAACACTAAGGCATCTAAAATGGAGCCAAGAGTAGAAGTTCATATAAAAATGAATGGGCTATAGGAACTCCCTGTTTAGTAATGCAATCAAAGCAAAATATTTTTGAACCATCTTCACAGGTGATACAAGGAACACTCAGCTTGTAACAATGCTTGGCACTCACCTGATTAAGTCGATCCTGCAGGATAGTGGCTATCTGATTTTTGGTATAAGGTGGGAAGTTCAACAGCCGTGGCTTACATTTTTCTCTAGCTTGAAGCCTTGGCAGAATTCTGTCTGTGAGATCCAGGGTATTAGCAATACCTGAGGAGGAGATAAATGACACTAAGCATCATTGGTCAAAGCATCGTAAAAGGAAAACCAAACCCTCTGAAAGCTGAATAAGGGACTTCCCTGGTGGTCCAGTGGTTAAGACTCCACGCTCCCAATGCAGGGGGCCCGGGTTCGATTCCCTGGTCAGGGAACTAGATCCCGCACGCTGCAACTAAGACCCAGCGCAGCCAACTAAATAAATATTAAAAAAACAAAACAACACCCACCAAAAAACTGAATAAAATTTCCAGTTATAATCCAGCATTCCAACTGTTGCTTCGCACTTTCCCCCACCCCCCCACCCTCAATACCCATTAGATAAGATGTGTATAATCGTCGAAGAATGCTCTTTTCGAGTTAGGTTTAGAATTGTTCAATTATAAGCAGGATCAGATACTCCCAAAATCAATTGTCTCTGAAATGCAGCATTGTGTCATTTCTATCCAGAGTTAACAAAGTTGATCTGACTTAGATTAAGGTTCCTATTATCTTATAGTAACTTTCTTATTTTGGTAAGAAAGCAGAAAGCTGGTGTAAGATCAAATAATAGTTGATAAGGGAATTCCCTGGTGGTCCAGTGGTTAGGACTCGGCATTTTCACTGCTGGGGCCCAGGTTAAATCCCTGGTCTGGGAACTAAGATCCCGCAAGCTGCATGGCACAGCCAAAAAACAAAACAAAACAAAATATGTGATGAATAAACTGAAGAGATTAGAAAAAGGTCTTTAGAACCACCATGTAACATCAACAACAGAGCACTAACCAATCAGCACCAACCGAGAATTGCTTAGCCATGGCCATTCAAACAGTGTGTACAATACATCCTGCCCTCTGCTGTCCAGTTGATCCATCTCGTCCAACACCAACACACTACAAAAAAGGAGAAACAATTAGTATCCATGTTCACCTTAACTCTCCAATCTGATCTGGGCTGACACTAGGTCACATTCCTACAGCTAAGACCAGTCTGAAGGGCTTCCCTGGTGGCGCAGTGGTTGGGAGTCCGCCTGCCGACTCAGGGGACACGGGTTCGTGCCCCGGTCCGGGAAGATCCCACATGCCGCGGAGCGGCTGGGCCCGTGAGCCATGGCCGCTGAGCCTGCGCGTCTGGAGCCTGTGCTCCGCAATGGGAGAGGCCACAGCAGTGAGAGGCCTGCGTAACGCAAAAAAAAAAAAAAAAAAGACCAGTTTGAAGATCATAATCTGTCCCACCTCCAGTCACTGTTATGATGATACCCCCCTATCATCACCAGAAAGTAACATACAGGTTTTTCAAGTAATTAGTTTAAAAACATCTTCCCCCAATTTAAAATTAGAAGGTTTTTGTTTTTTCTTTTCTTCTTTCCCTTTAAGCTTATGTAACTACCCCTCAGAGAGAAAATATAGGAAATGTTCTTTTTATGAGCAAACTGATACATTCAAGAGACGAGAATGTGTGTTTGTGGGCAATGGATCCTGCAGATTTTCAGAGCAACATGCAGCAGAGCAATGCTTACATCATGGGGCCCTTCTCCGCAGTCATATGGTTTTCCAGTTTCCTCATTATGTCCTTCCCAGCTGGCCTGGATACTTCTTCCTGACAAATCTCCTGAGCAATGGCTGGGAATACAGCCTGGGCACTCCTCAAGGACATGCAATTCAGCATGATAGTTTTAAAGCTTTTCAGTTCCTTCTAGAAAAATGCAAACATGCGAGTTATTTTGGCCTCAGATAAAGGTTTGATGGAACCTGAAGTGTCTCTGAAGAGTTAACAGCATACAAGAGAATAAGGTACACTTTCATTTGGAAAGATTTAGACAGTGAAATTAAAAATGTCTTACTTTGGGGAAAACTGCAGTGCCCTAAGCACTTCTACTTTTTCTTAACCCTTGATAACCAAGTGTCATTTTGGCAAGAGCATCATAATTCAGACTCTCAATGTACCTTGAGGTCTTGCAGAATTCGGCTTAAGCAGGCAGTTTTTCCAGTTCCAGGAGCACCAGAAAGATAAAGACTTCCAGCTTTCTTCCCACAGATGTGCTCCCTCAGGAAATTCCTGATGACATCCATCTCCTTTTCCCTGGCAGGCAGCTGATCTGGGACAGCTGTAGTCAGGACCTGCTTTGCTTGCTGGTAGCAAGTCCCTGTGCCAGACATGAAAGGACAATTAGACACAACAGAGGTGACTGAGAAGACCCACCAGGTTTCACTTGGAATCACCAGCCATGTTTACGAGGCTGCACTAACAGCTGCCGTGTAAGAACCAACCTTCTTGCTTGAGAAGTCTCAGACATGCAGATTCTTTCTCCAGTGGACATCTCTGCTCAGAATTTGTTGCGATGTCTTGACCTTTTGGAACTGAGGAACATATTTTGTTTTGGGGAACTCTGGCTTGTTCTCTTTTGCTAGGAGACTCCATTGTCAGCTGATTGTCAAATACCAATCTGCGCCCCTTAGATGTACGTGAGCGAGGGGGACCATTTTCTTTCTTGCTTTGCTTTGGTGGAGAACAGGGAGGTAAACGGGGAGTGTTACACAGGTTGTCGTCACCTGAAACATTAAAATCAAAATGTGGTCATTCATAGCAGTGGATTGTAAAAGGACTTGGAAAGATCTCTGCATCCCCCCCAAAAAGGGGGATGAATTTCTATCATGGTCAGAACCACCAAAATAAAATGCCTCTCATCCAGAAGCAAATAGTGGCCACCAGATGGCACCACTGAGTCTTACTATTTGGTAGAGGTTTTAATGGGATGAAATTCTAGGATTGCTCTAAAACAGGGTTTCCCAAACTTGGCACCATTGATATCTTGGACCAAGTAATTTTTCATTGTGGGGGACTGTCCTGTGCACTGTAGAATATTGAGCAGCATTCCCAGCCTTTATTCACTATGTCAGTATCACCCCCTCAGTTATGACAACTAAAAATGTCTCCAGATCCTACCAAATCATCCCTCATTAAAAACAGATGATCTAAAACAAGAAAGGAAAAAACAAACAAAAAATAATTTTAAAAAAAAAGGAAAGAAAAAGAAAGGATTACCAACCACTGCTCTAAAACAAGAATTGTCACCTGTTTTTCTTAATTTCACAACTAACGAGGCAAGTTTCAAAATACTATATAACTAACTGCAAGGTCGTTTAAAACACTGACAGAACCAAGTTCAGTACTAAGGAACTGAAGATCAGACCTATTAAGTAGTTCAGAAAGTGATCTCAATAAGTAGCTTAACTCTGAAGTTCAGTAAGCACTTAGCAACCATTCTGAAAATAACCAAAGGGAACAGAGTGGTCTTAACTGAACTCAGAAAGCTGTTTCAAAGGCATCTTGTTATTGAGAAAGAGAGGTCGAGAGCTACCAGTCAAAAAGTTGTACTCAAATAATGGATAGCTTACCCAGACGTTTTCTGGGGCTAAGAGGCAGAATTTTTGCACAAGGAGAACGGGGTATGGCCTGGACATTTGTCAGTTCTAGTTTGTTGTCACTGGAGGTTTTAGCTTTGTCCAATGTCCGAGGCTGTTTCTTTTTTGGAAAACTGATTGTAGCCTGTGACTGGGAGCGGGTTTGAGGCATGACGGCAACACAGCTGTGTACAAAAAAGAGAACAGGACAGCCAGTCAATGCGTAAAAGTGAAGAAAAAACAACTAACATGTAACTTATACCGAAGATCGAAATTCATTTCATAAGTAGATTATGTTGTAACAATATTTTAGCATTTAATTCTGCTTCATATCCGAATCTATGCAACAATAGCGAACACCACCTACTACGAGTAAAAGGCTGTCATAAACATTTTAGGTGTTAACTCCTTTAAGTTTTACAACCACCTTAGAGGTAGGTACTATTATCCTTATCTTAATGATAAAAAAAAACAGAGGCAGAGAGGCCCAACGTCACAGCAAAGCAGGATATAAGACCAGACATTCTGGCTCCAGAGCCCCAATTTTTAACCACTCGAGACGTACAATAACAAGTTGACCTTAATTGGCGTCCATAGTACTTATACTCCCCTAGCTCCAGGCACGGGGTACAGCTTAGCCCAGCAGCCTCCCACATTTACAGGCTTCCTCAAGCCCTCACTCCGCACTCAATCCCCGCTCTACCCAACTCTCGGCCCCACATAGCCCCAGATGTTCGGGGAACGTCTCCCTCCTGCCGCACTCAACACAACTGCCAGAGCACTCCGAGGGCGCACGTCTCCCTTCCCTGCCCTGACCTTCTCACCCTCCCGCGATCTGAGCTCTCCTCCTCTTACGGAACCCGCGGTCCTCGCCCTGGTCCCTCACCCAACTCCGCCGCCCCCCCCAGAACTCGGGCCTCCTCTCCTTTCCACCTCACAGTGCTGCGTCACCTCAGCGCCGGCGCCTTCTCACGTCTTCTTTTAGAAAACTAAAGGGACTGTCCACCACAGGACCCTGGACAAACACCTCACCGTCAGCCGGAAAGCCCAGACGCGCTCGCGCCAAATCTGCACAGCCGCAGCTTTCCCGCCTCCCGCCAAAGCCCGGCCACGTTTCTGATTGGGTGTGGCCAGAGCGCCGCACGCCTTGGCCCCAGCCCCCTCCTTCACAACCAATCAAGCGGGAAGGCGCACAACCAATAAGAGAGCCTCAGGTCTCAGCGCCACCGTGAGGCCACGCCCACCGAGCCGTAGGGGCAGTCTACATCCGGGGCCTCGGCGGAAAGATGCGCGCTTGCGCCGGGGCCGACTGAGTGAGGCCCGGCGGGAGCTGTAGTCTCTGCCGCTCGCGACTGCATTCCCACGCCCTTCCTTCAATACCTTCTCACTGCTGCACATACCCATTTTTTCCTTACCCTAATGGGCTATATTTTCAGAGAGCTACTACATAATACCTGCCATTATTTGGGCGGTTCTGGGTGCGAGGTATGATGCTAGGCACTTTACATATCTAATGCCCAACACTGCAAGACACAAAGCAAATGTGCCGAGGGTTAGTTAGAGGTCACAGAATTTCGGTGGCCTCGAAGGGCCTAGGACCATTTCCTGACACCAAAAGCAATGTTTCTTTGTAAAGTTATACATACATACATAAATACACTGCACTTCATCACAGTATCTCCCTGATTTGTGTTTCAAGGGTGAGAAAAAGGGCCAGGCCTTTGCTTTTATTTTGTTAAAGGTAAGAATACGATATTCTGTGCACCTTCCTATCATTAATCCCATTAATCCACACAATGTGGGGAGTGGAGAGAATTACGGCCCCTTAATTTTAAAACATATATATTTTTTATGGCTAAATACAAGGGTTTCAGGGCCAGAGAAGACCACTACAGATGGAGTGGCAATCTGAACTTTTAATGAAAAATATAAATTAAAGCAGTAATTTACAGGCCAGCTTCCAATGCTAATAACCCAGGTTCCACTAAAAACCCAAACCCAATTCTAGGTGATGGTAAGCATGTCATCCTTCAATATCAAATGAAATAGAGCAAGCCGAGAAATAGGGAAACAATATTACAATCAACTTAATTGTAGTTCATTCATTTAGGAGATAAAAACCAATATTGAGTGCTTGTGTGTACCAGGCGCTGAGCTCTGGTATTTTACCTATATCACCTTACTAATTCTCACAGGCACCCCCATGAAGTTGGAATTATTTCCATTTCACAAATGAGAAGACTGAAATAGAGAGGTTGAGTAAATCTGCCCAAGGTCACACAACTAGTAAGTGGAAGAAATGGAATTCAAACTCAGGGAGTCTAACAGGAGATCAAACTCCTGACCATTTAAACATACCGAGGGGGAATAGACAGATGCAGGTTTCAGAGGGAGAGATGGTGACGGAGCACATCTGGGGAAGGCTTTCTAGGAGCTGAAAACTACAAGAGTGAAGAGCGTAGGCTGCCACGAATGGAGAAAGCGTTACCACAGAATGGAGACTTTTTTACCAGCTGGTATTTCTGATCTCTTAACAGGGGAAAAGAACCTAGAAAGAAGCAACTTTCACTGTTCACATTTATTTTTATAACCTGGGCACCTAAAACTTGTCCTTCACAACCAGAAATGGTAGTAACAAGTGCCCAGCCAGCTTTTAAGGGATGGTGGTGAACAACCACCTCAGTTACAGTGGGACAGAGGGGGCAGAGGAAGCCATGAGTACTTAACGTGCATATTGGAGCCTATGAAAGCATTCACCAGGAAATATAGCACCGGTCCAAGAAAAGCCTACAAGAATAAGTGACTATTGTGGAAGCAGGCAGAGAATCACAGAACGTCCAGATTGAAAGTTCTCTAAAAGGTTACCTAGTTGAAGTTTTCTCTTTTCACTACTCCAGTAACATGATGAGCATATAACCAGCATACTGCTTCTCGCCTCTGTGCCTTGTCCTTGCTGTTTCCTATGTCCTCCTGCCCTGGCTAATTACCATAAAGCCTTTAATGCCCCGCATAGGTTTCCCTTGGTGGCTGTCCTGAAGTCTTCTGCTAGACTCTGAGCTCCTTGGAGGCAAAGACCATGTCCTATTCGTTTTCATATTGTCGGTGCCTGGCACAGAGTAAAATACGCAATCGACGCTCGCTCAATGAATGGCAAGGACATTCCTGCCAAGTGGATATCCATCTTTTGCTTGAACATTTTTCTGTGGTCAGACAGCATACAGTCCTTTAAATCTCACACCCCTAAACCTAGGAGTGGAGAATGAATTCAATTATGTGTAAAAACAATCCAGACTGGGCTCCAGTGATGTCAAAGACAAAGCATTTCCCCATAGTTATCCTCTGGGGTGGTTAGGATCCTGAGGTTGCCATTTTAGTTCTCTTACCTCTGTCTGCAGAGTAATAGGAAGTCAGAGACAGGTAGCTTCCTTGCAGTAAGTTGCAGTTAGTGGCTGGGCTGGGCCAGAAAATACTTAAAGAGGCACATTCACCATAAGCGGCTATGTCTTGGTAATAATTAAAGTGGGCAAACTAGTGTCCTTATCACTTGCTAATCCATACACGGTGTCATGGGGAAGGGACCAAATGACACAGGAAGAACCTGTCCGGCATCCTTACGTGTGTCTGTGCGCGTGCGCGTGTGCACTGGCGGGCACGTGTACACGTACACAGACTAGCAATACCATCCCAATAGGACAGAGAAAGCTTACAGGGTTAGGAAGTTGAGGGTCATCTAGGCAAACTCTATTTGAGGGCTATTCAAAGTCACAGGAGGAACAATTAAATCAATAAATAGGTAGTTTATTAATCATGTCAATAACAATGATGGGTCAAAGAATCAGGAATTCAGCCAACCTGGCAAATATGGATGAAAATGAAAGGAGGCCCTTTTCTCCCCTCGCTCCCGCACCCTCATAGGTTTTTATATCAAACTGTGTGAGAGTGACTCATACACACACCTATTATGAACCAGTACGGGAAATAATTTCAAGACCTTTGCTAGTGATGAAAGTGTAGGTTAAGCTCATTAAATCTTAGTGGTGATTACATCAGCTGACCACAGTAAGCAGAGAATGTCTGGTTCAATTCTGACACCTATAGTCAAAGTTCAAGAAAGCCAGCTAAGATTTCAACTTAAGCAGTGAAGAAAAAAAGGCAACACCCACATAAAAACAGACACAGTCTGTGTGTTCTGCCCTCACCTTTTCTTCACACTTCAGTGTGAGAATCTACCACACACACAGGTGGAAAGAAGCATTAGGGATATAAGGAAAGGACACAAGGCCAGGGGGGTCTCCTGAGTTCCCTGGAATCATGGGCAAAGGGGAGTTAGGTGGCAAATATAAATAATGGCCAACTCTATCAGAATCACCCAGTCAGCCTGGCTAACTGGAACTGTGATTTTCAAAACACAGCAGGAGCGGAGGAGAGAAAACTCTGAGGAAGCTGCAGATGCTTCTGCCCAAGTTAGTATTTCTACTTTCTCAGAGGATCTGGAGTCAAACCAGTACCCTAACCGGAGGCAACAGATTTTCTCTCCTCTATGCCACCACTTGTGGTGGTATTCCAGACAAGACTACACAGTTTTCAGGTTTTTTGCTTTTGTTTTTAAGCAAGGTTTAATTAAACTGCACGGCATCCAGAAGAAAGAAATGTACCAAAGAATCCAACCTGAGACCAGATTATACACTGTAGAAGGGGGTAAAGAAATCAATGCTAATTGGGAGAGGGAGCCCCGTAATCAGAAACAACCCCAAAATAAATCATACAATAAATTAGTTTTTAGAAGAAAAGAAACCAATCCACATGCAGACAAAGATGGACACACACATACATACATACACTCTTCACGCACGACACTCTAGTCTTTTATTCAGTGTTGACAATGGCTCCCATGCTGGTCGCCGTGGAAAAGGACAAGGGTTGGACGTGAGAAGAGAAGGCTCGGCCCCTCTGCCACCAGTGGAATGAGATCTAAGACCATTAGAGAGGGAACCCACTAAGTTGTCAGACAAGAGTAGAAAGAAGGAAACAGCAGTTATCAAGGAAGATTTTAATTGCTTCAAAGAGGGAGAGAGGAAGAAAGCACAGAAATCTAACACAAGTAAAGGCACAATGAATGTGGAGTTGAATGGAACCAAACCCTTCCTTTGGTTAAAATTATCCTTTTTTTTTCTGTATGTGTTTTGAAGGTGGTTGTAGTTTTGCTTCATTTTGCTTTTAAGAGACGAGTCTCGAAGGCAGAGTTGTAATGCCTCCCATTCCCTAAATTACGGTGGCTCACAGAAAGCCACCTTGACCACATACAGCCAGGGACTGAGATTCAACAGGGAAAGAAAGACTACAACTGGAATGTGAGGAATCTGATTTGCAACTGATTGTACGTTGGGTTTCCAGAAGAACAAGACAGCTCAGTGTAGTGCCATCAAAGGGCCTCAGATGCCCTCTACTCCACCCCCAGAGCTTTGCAGAAGGGAAGGACTCTGGAGTCACACTTCACCCCCACTCCCATAAGCACTCAGCCTACAGATTATTTCAAGTGATCAGGAGAATTAAAACACACCCCAACCCTGAGTTGCTCTGTAGCAAGTCTATTTACAATTTTATCTCACCTCTCCCTGGAGGTAAATTTAGGTTTCAAGAGGGGAAGCTATGGGGTGAGGGGATGCCCCCAGGGCAATGGTCAGTGGCTAGTCTCCTTGCCTTTGCCAGTTCGGAGGGCTGGGATGAATTTCTGGAGACAGGAGCCTCATGTCCGTTGGGTGGGATAGCCCCTAAGTGCTCTCACTCTGCGGGCCCAGCTGGGAAAACGCTGGGCCTCTGCAGCTGGAGGAAACCCCCACGATAGAGCAAACCACACCTGGAGCACCACAATGCTACGATCCAGGTCTGGGGACCAGAGGAGAGGGGGAGAGGGGCATCTAGCTCATTTAAAAACCTGCAGACCACTGGCCTGCTTCCCAGAAAGGGCAGTAAGAAACGACTATGAAGTTTTTCCCACCTGAGAAAAACATCATAAAACCAAACCCGCACAAGGGCTTTTAACACAGCTTCTTGATGCCTAGTTGGGCAATGTCTCTTCCTTCTGGGAAGGGATAAGGGGGTTAATGGGACTGGGCAACAGCCTCAACATGAGACCACCCAATCTTCCACTGAAGAGATGACATTCCCACAAGCAGATAAAAAGAGCAGTTTAAAAGGTGAGAAGTTTTAGTGCTCTTGTAGCCAGCCCACCTCAAACCTATATTACAAGCTTTTTACAGCATACAAAATAGATCAATAACTATGAGGCTCACATTCCCATTCATCAACAGTAAATATACATGATAATAAATCTGTTATTAACACAGGGACCAAATAAGGTATAAGGCAAAGACATTTAAATGGGTACTGTGTCATCAACATGCTCTGAAGAAGAAAATCCATCTGACTAGATCTAGTCCCAGGCCTTTTTCCATGAGGCCAAGAAAATGAAAATACAGTCAATACCCACGTGACACAGTCCAAATGCTGGGGAATATGAGGGGCAGCAGGTCATACGGGAGGAAGACAGGAGCCCCAGTGAAAAGCTGGGGTTTGGCTTTTATGTGTGATGCTCATTTCGATGCTCTATGTTTGAGGAGTGAGGGGAAAAGAGATACGCTTTGATAACATTGTACAAAAGGCATCAACTCCCATTTCAAAAATAAATGGGAAGACTTCACAGTCCAAGTTCAGTAACTGGGGCCAGCATCTACCCCGGAACTCTGCTGCAGTATCAAGTCTTGTACTTTCTCCTTTTCCCTCCACTAGCATCCTCTCTCTAAGCTCCACTGGCTTCAGGATGCTGGGGGGATACTGCTGGGAGGTAACTGCTAACAGATTTGAAAATAAGAATGATAAATAAAGAATGATTAGAAAAAGCGTGGTGACAGACCTAATCATGGTTTGCCCCAACAGTCAATACGGTCCAGGGGATGGCAAAGGATCGCAGACCCCAGATAAATAACCCAAGTTGAGAGCTCTCTCATCTAGCACTGGGAAGGCTTGGGTTTCACTGGGCACCATGTACAGATCCTTCGTCTGTGATCCAACAGATAGGAAAGGTCCCTAGGGCAGTTTAAGCCTGTGATGTATCTGATGAAAGCTCCTTTGCTCTCACTTCAAGCTTTGAGCAGCCTCTGCACTTGACAAGAGCTTTAGCAAACCAAACCAGCTGGATGTGGAGCCCAGGAGCTCCATCATGCTGTTGGAGAGGGGGAAGTCCCTGTACCACGATCCAAGCTCAGTTCCTACCTAGACTGGGAACCTCCATTTTCTCTGTGCTCTTTAACTAGGACCTGGAAGACGAAACAACATATTGCTGGCTGCCAGGGAAGATCAACTGGACTGAGGCACACCGCACCAAAGTCCTTGTGCTTTTGGCAGAGGAACCTTTGACTACCCCCATAAGCCTCCTCACCCTTCTCTACTCTGCTGTGCTAACCCCTGCAGTCTTGGGGTTGAGTGGTGCAGAAGGGAACAAGAAGAGTCTGCTCACTCAGTTCTGCTCGAACTGAGGCTCGAGTGGGCCTCAGTTAAAGCCATTCACAGCCCGCAGAGCTGGTCCCTTCCACAAGGTGCTTCACCCTTCCCTTCTTCGTCATCCTGGAGCACCCATCAGGGGCTGAAGTTTCTGAACAGGGCTGAAAGGGCCAGTGGCCTTCAGGGCCAAGCAGAGAAGACTGAGGCAGCCTTAAGGTCAAGGTTAAGGCCAAGGCCAAGGTCCTATCTTCCTATCTCTCACTAGAGGTTTTGGGGGTTTCTGAATCCATAATGAATGAATGAAAGGGACTTTTCTCTTGAGGGGATAGGTGGTGAGAGGAGGAAAAACATCCCTCAGCCTCAGCACCTGAAGAAATGGAGCAGGGAGCCCCAGGGGGCTCACATGGCTCCTGGTCCCTGTGACGCAGAGGAACTGACTAGCTCTAAAAGGACCCCCAGTTTACTTCACCCTCTCTTTTTATTAGATGTTTAGTTCAACTGATTAGTATTTAGTGTTTATATCCAACCTATTTCTGGGTATGAGCATGGGGTGGGGTGAGGGCAAAACCAAAATACCCCTAAAAATAAAGCAGACCTATTTCCTTGCCCATGCTCTAAACTTGACCTTTAAAACAGATCACTTCTCTGCAAACTCCTTTCCCATTTCACTAAAAATGCCCACCCCCAGAAGTCCTGGCCATGCCAGCCTCCTAAAATGATGAAATATAATATATCCACCAAGCTCCCCCCACAATGGGTAGGAGAAGGTAGGAGTACCATTCTCCACCCCGCCCCGACAATGAGTTCATTCATCACAACAAGGCACCTTTCCCCAGAGGAAAGCAGGAGACATGGAATCTTCTTCCTCATCTGGCCAGGAGGGCTGGCAAGAGGAGGGATGGATGCAGGGTTTGAGACCCTACTGTCAATATAAAGAGTCCGGTCACCAAGTCCAGAGACGCGATGCACAGATGGAGGTGAGCTGGGTGGGCGCTTGGAGTCTCGAGGTTGGTGCACTGGAGAAACACATTAGGAGCTGTCATGCAGGTTTCGGGGAGAATGGAAGGGACCATCTGAGAAGAGGAGAGGGTCCATCCTTTTCCTGAGGAACAGGACCAAGCCAGGCTTCACCTGAGAATGGGTGGCAGAGGTGGGGCTCCACGGGCAGCTGAAAAAAATAAATAAAAACCACATATGCAAGGTCACCCATCAGACCCTGAATAACCCAAACATTCCTAAAATGAGAGACAGGCTCTTTAAGCTAACCTTTAAAATCTGGGACAAGGCTTCGTTGTCTGTTTAAGAAAATGCAGACAAGGAGAAGCAAATTTTAAGCTAAGAAAAGCACACACCGATTCTACAGCCTATGCAATTATGGAAGACCTTCCATGATTCTCTTCTCTCACCTCGGTTTGTTTTGCTGGGATATATTCTCTGAAAGTGTTTATATTCTTCTGGAGGAGGAAAGTCTTCCATTGGATGGAAAGAATACTTTGACTCAAAATCATCTGCAAAAGGAACAATATTAATTCATATCACCCTTCCTCGTGCTCCCACACACCTCTCTGCCACTTCTGACCCTCCCCATACTAGTCTCCCGGGCTTCCTGACGTACCATGAGGGCCTGCCTTGCCCACTAAAGCAAGGTTCGTGAGGGCAGCAACAGCATTACTCTCTGCACCTCGTACGCACAGAGTGTGTTCAAAGGCTCTTTACGTTAAGGAATGAGTCTTTGAAATGGTTCTTTAAATCATTCCACCCCAAACCAGGCACATACCAGGAAAGGAGCCCAGCTGTTTGCATGGCAGGAGAAGGAAATATAGTTCTGTGTTTCGGTAACATAGTCATGTTAGAGACTATCACCATGGGAAACCAACTGAACTGAATCCACAAACTGGCAGAAATTAATCTAAAATGGGACTATATGCCACCAGCTGGGGAACGATCTGACCAGAAAATTCCCTTTTGGCCCAGGCTCCCCTCATCGAGCCCTGCAACACAGTCGGGATGGCCATGTCATGGCTCCCACTCCCACTTTCCATGGCCCCTCTACAAGAAGGCTCAAATGTTCTATGGGTGTGGCTCGATCACATTCCAGAAGGCATATCCTCCAAGCAAAAATACTGGTCCACTTAACAGGAACAGACTAGAGCAGGGCCAGAGAAGAGTCAACCATTAAAGAATCTACAGTGTTCAGGCTACAAGGGACTGTGCAGATCCTTCCAGACTTCCTCAACAGAGGGTCTAACAATACCTGCTGGACAACCTTTACTTGGTGCTCCATCCCAGACCTAACAGAATCTCTTAGGTGGGGTCTAAGATTCATTTATAACCTTAGAAAAGTTAATCCGATACCCTCTTGAGCTAGTCAGTCTCCTTGTTTCATAGACAAGGGAAGTGAGGTCCAAAAACATGAAGTGACTTCTTCAAAGTAACACAACTAGTCAGTGGCTCTGGATTACTAGATAAAAGTTGTGTACACAGTGTTGTTTTGTTTTCAAAGGTCCAGAAAGGAGCTCTTCTTCCTAGGAGGATAAGTAATTCCTGTCTCAATAATCCTGAAGAGGATACAGTCTCTGACCTAAAAGCTAACCACAAATAATGAGCCTTGGGGAGCAAGAGATTGGCTTTAGAGTTAGCACAACACCTGCTGATCTTACTTCCATCTATTCCAAAGGAATCGTGCCTAGAATTTGCCTAAGGAAAGGGATGTCCATGGATGGACCCAGAAGTCTGAGGGAAGGTCAGGAGAGGAACTGCAGTGAACAGAGGACACCAAGCGACCACTCCCACTCTGCAGCGGCCACTGGAATTAGTGAAGTCACCACAGGAACTATGAGACTAAAACAGCCAGCTACTCACCCAAGAAAGATCGGACAGTGGTAATAGAATCTCTGTGGCCATTCCTCAGGGGTGGTGGAGGCGGCGGAGGGGGCCCAGCTGGCGTCCTTGAGGGCGGAGGTGGGGGCCTTCCTCGGCTCAGGGGTTCTGACCCATGCATTCGGTACGGTGGCGGGGGAGGGGGGGCATCCCTGGCACCATTTCGGATCATGGGTGGCGGGGGTGGAGGAGCTGCAATTAAAGTTCAAAGCAGTTAGGTTTGGATGTAGAGACGGTGATGGACGAAGGGATTTGAGAGACATGGGCCAAAAGAGTGCTCGGTGCTTTCCCAAAGAACCAGACCCTGTGAACCACTGGGCAGCATGTTAAATATCATATTCACCCTCCCCTCATCCCTATTTCTTTAACAACATCACCATTCTTCTCGATACCAAAGTTCAGAATAAATTTATGACCCTTTTTCATTTCCCATGACAAGTCAGTCAAGAATTCCACTTATCCTCGATAATTTTTTTCTCTGCTTTCGCATGCCTTCCTCCACAATTCTAAGTCAGGGCTTTCTCATTTTTATCTTGTTCTACTGAGAAAAGCCTCTCAAATTTTTTCCTTGCTTCTAATCTCTTAGCCTTTCAATCCACTCTGCATACCACCAACTCACTAATCTCCCCAAAATACTAGCTCAAACTTTTCCAAGGGCTTTGCATTTCCCATATCATAAAGTTTCAAATCCTTAGCTTCCACACTGACTGGGTCTCACCCAATCATTTTCCTTTCTTACACAGTAACCTACCACATCAGTCAGCCTGATTGCACCTTCTTTTCTTCCTTGATTCCTACGCTGGATTAGGTACCACTCTTCTGTACTGCTCTGTCGACTCTTCTCTACCACCACTACTATTTTTTTTTTTTTTTTTTTTTCGGTACGCGGGCCTGCT
>NW_006791954.1:4710907-4717093 GCF_000442215.2 Lipotes vexillifer | reverse complement strand
TGGGGCACGAACACGTGTCCCCTGCATCGGCAGGCGGACTCTCAACCACTGCGCCACCAGGGAAGCCCCCACTACTATGTTTTGTACACGTGCTTCTTCCCGAGGGTACCGTATATTTCTTAAAGTCAGAGCAGTGTCCATTCATCTGAGTTCCCAAGCTCAGCACATGGTAGGTCTTCAATCAATACGTGCTAAATAAACCAAATTACATATGCTTTGCTCTTGTGACTCCCCCACAATACTCAGAAATACCACCCCTCATCCCTTACTATCAAATCCTACTTTTCTTTAAGTTTCAACTCAAGTCCCATCTTCTCAAGACTTTTCCAAAGCAATCCACTCTAATCTGATTCCCTCCTTTGCTCTCACACAGCATTTACAGGCTACGTCACTTATTCTAACACTTAGTAGTACAGACTAAAATGAGTGATTTTCAAATTATGTATAATAATTTCATCTGCAGAAGTTATATATTTCCAATTATTAGGCTCATTGCTCAAAAAAAAATAGGGAGCACCTCTTTTGGAACTGCCTCCAAACCCAGGTTGTCAGACAGATCCATAAATATTATCATATGATGGTCAATTCTCATTTCTGAGGTTGCACCACCAACAAAAGAATTCATAACTACGTCTGACTCTGATTTTTGGCCATTTTCGAAAATCAAATTCACCCTTAAAAGACAAAATTTGCCACCAAGCATAAGGTAATGTCAAAAGCACGCTGGGGGGGACTTCCCTGGTGGCGCAGTGGTTAAGAATCTGCCTGCCAATGCAGGGGACATGGGTTCGAGCCCTGGTCCGGGGAGATATCCCACATGCCGTGGAGCAACTAAGCCCACGAGCCACAACTACTGAGCTCACGCACCACAACTACTGAAGTCCGCACGCCTAGAGCCTGTGCTCCACAACAAGAGAAGCCACTGTGATGAGAAGCCCGAGCACCGCAACGAAGAGTAGCCGCTGCTCGCCGCAACTAAGAGAAATCCTGTGTGCAGCAATGAAGACCCAATGCAGCCAATAAATAAATAAATAAATAAAAAGCATGCTGGACATCACTGGAATAGGTTCGAATGTGTTTAAGTTAGATTATTTCTATGCTTTGCACTAACAATAATAGCAGCTACCATTTATTTGATATCCATCATGTTCCAGGCACTGTCCCGGGCACTTTATATGCATTAAATCTTTAAAAATTCTTGTAGCCACCGCTGCACAAGTATGAGGCATTATCCCCATTTCACAAATGAGGAAATTGAGACTCAGGCTATTTGTCTAAGGTCACAGATCTAACAGACCCAGCATACGTCTGCTCTTCCATAGTAAGAAAACTGCTACACAATGCTTTTCACAACAACCTCAAGTATTAAATATCTCCCGAACAAATGTATAACCCAGTGAGATGGAAATGTGTCTTTTGGTACCTGGGCCATGTTACCAAACAGTACATGTAGACTACTTGGCTTAACAGACAACACTGTCTTAGTAATAATAGTATATATCATTCCTCCTGAATTACTGTTAGAATTTCTATCAAGTAACCATAGTTAAGAATGAAACAGTAATGGGATGATTTTGTTATTGTTTTTGTTTTTGTTTTTTTAAAATATTTATTTGGCTGCACCGGGTCTTTAGTTGCAGCATGAGGGATCTTCGTTGTGGTGTGTGGGATCTTATAGTTGTGGCATGCAGACTCTTACTTGTGCCATGAGGGATCTAGTTCCCTGACCAGGGATAGAATCTGAGCCCGCTGCACTGGGAGCATGGAGTCTTAACCGCTGGACTACCAGGGAAGTCCCTGGGATGATGCTTATAGACAAGAAGTCTGGCACTGTAGGCCCAGTAAATGTTAGTTTTAGCTTCCCATAAAACACACTCAGAATGTCAACTCTCCCTCACTCTCCAAGGTCTGTATAAGTATGGACGGGGCCATTAGAGGCCATAATTAAAGAGAAATCTCCTTAACTCCTCCCAGCATATCTCTGAACCCCGTTTTCATTCCAAATCTGCCCAAACTGAAGCACTTTCAGGTCATCCTCAAAATATTTCCCTAAGACTCAGATTTCTCAGGGCCCTGAGAGTTTGCATCTACTGCGAGGGAGCGGCCAGGGAGAGTAAGGTAGATGGTCGGTCAGGCTCAAAAAGACACCAGCTAGACTCTGAGCAGGAGGCAGTGATGAGGGCCAACCTGGATGGGCAAAACGGAGCAGGACCAAGAGCTACCTGCTTGGCTCCCTCAGCACCCTCCCTCAGGGCCGGTCATCCTGACCAGATTCTGCCATCTCTAAGAAGTTTCTGAGCTCTTTGTCATATCCAGTTTTAAGACTTTCAAGTGACAGAGCCAGAACCCAAGGACCCCAAGAAACAAGCAGCATGCAAAAGAAACCCTGGGGTAGGAAGACTGACTTTTGTAATCCAAGATAAACCCTTATTAAAGAAAGCATGGGGCTTCCCTGGTGGCGCAGTGATTGAGAGTCCGCCTGCCGATGCAGGGGACATGGGTTTGTGCCCCGGTCCAGGAAGATCCCACATGCCGCGGAGCAGCTGGGCCCGTGAGCCATGGCCACTGAGCCTGCGCGTCCGGAGCCTGTGCTCTGCAATAGGAGAGGCCACAACAGTGAGAGGCCCGCATACCGCAAAAAAAAAAAAAGAAAAAAGAAAAAAAAAGAAAGCATGATGTTATTTTTTTTTAATTGAAGTATAGTTGATTTACAATGTTGTGCTACTTTCTGCTGTACAGCAAAGTGATTCAGTTATACATATTCTTTTTTTATATTGTTTTCCATTATGGTTTATCATAGGATATTGAATATAGTCCACTGTGCTATACAGTAGAAGCTTGTTGTTTATTCATTCTATATATAATCACTTACATCTGCTAAACCCAACCTCCCACTCCATCCTCTATTCTTTTGAAAAGAAAAAAATTCCCTTAAAAAAACAGTGTTTTAGAGATTTCCCTGGTGGTCCAGTGGTTAAGACTCCATGCTCCCAATGCAGGGGGACTGGGTTTGATATCTGGTCAAGGAACTAGATCCCTCATACCGCAACTAAGACCTGGCACAGCCAAAATAAAATAAATAAATAAATAAATATATATTTTTTAAAATAGTGTTTTGCTCTGCAAAGGAAAAATTCAGAAAACAAATGCTATGAACCAATAATAAGGGACTTTTTGGTCTCTGAGCACCCTGGGGAGGGTAAAAGACTACATACTCATTCAAATGTAAATAATTCATAAAGAAAAAAAAGTTATCCCATGTTTTCACACCATATGATTTATTAATAGAGATAAGTCCATGAAAACTGCCTAGAAGTCCTTTGCATAAAACCACTAAATTCGTCAGCACAGCACAGTTTATAAAGCACTTTTACACATCCTTTTATTTATAACCATCTCTGAAAAGTACTGTGAACACCATTTTACAGATGAGGAAACAAACTCAGAGAATCAGAGTGATCTGCCCAATGTCACAAAACAAGTGGAGCCAATACTCGAAAGATCTCTGACTAAAATATCTCAATTTTTTTTCAGAGTGTCACTCTTAAGAACTGCTGCTCTGGTTACTGACACAGAAAGCAGGCTGAGGCCTATGTCAGGCCTCGAAGTTGGTGATGGCTAGTAGACAGAAGAACAAGGCTCATAACTTCACATTTTTCTAAAGAAATCACAAAAAAAGAACTGAGAAGTGGGAAGCAAGAAGTCTGCAGACATTTAAAACAACTCAGTTCAACCCACAGAAATTACATTTTTCTCTGCTTCTATTCCTGGTTGGCTTCAGAAAGATATGGGCTCTGCTCAGATAAAGGGTCATTTTTAAAAATCCCTAAGTTAAAAAAAAAATTTTCTTTTTAACCTAAACTTTGTAGAGTCAAAGGTCACGTTAGGACTATATCCTTATGGCTGAAGCCAGGGAGATACAGGGTCGGCCATGTACCAGGCTCCTGTGTGACCGCCTGATGCTACTGCCAGCTCCTAGAATACAAATCTCTGTACCTAATCAAGCAGCAGTACCAGTTAATGGGCCTTTAATACATACTTCCTGATGACACACCTGCTTAATCGATGATCTCATCTATACCTGCAGGGACTGTTTAAAATCAAAGTTCAAAAGCCATTTGTGGAGGCTGCGGCTCAAAGCCCAATGAAACAAGAGAATACAGGAGCCAAAATTCCTAGGTCTGAGAAGGCCCCAGCATGGTCTCGTTCACTCTCTACTTTCAGTCAGGCTATTTTGTAAGATGACACGACCTCTCCCACCTTTTTGAAGGTTCCTTAATCCCCTCCTTACCCAGTTCAGGACCATGGTCCCTTGTTACAAGCACCCCCTTACACACACCCTTAACTCCCTTGCCCTGCTCTCCATTACAGTCGCACATGCCTAAAAAACGCTAACCTGGTTAAATACAACTCTGCTCCAACTCAGTACCTGCAGAACACACACCAAGCTGATGAATCTCACTTGAAATGTGTGGCCCCTAAGCTCGAGCGGGCCTTCCGTGATCCTAGCACACTTCTCTCCTCCACTCATTCTCCTGCATGCCCAGATGGCCATTTTGTGCCCTCTTTCCTCTCTCCTCAAATCTCCCTCTATTTCCGTACCCTCATTCACAGCATATGTTCTTGCTTTCAATTTCACCCAGAATATAGAAGAAAAAAAAAAAAAAAGGGCTTCCCTGGTGGCACAGTGGTTAAGAATCTGCCTGCCAATGCAGGGGACACGTGTTCAAGCCCCAGGCTGGGAAGATTCCACATGCTGCGAAGCAACTAAGCCCATGCGCCACAACTACTGAGCCTGCGCTCTAGAGCCCGCGAGCCACAACTACTGAGCCTGTGTGCCACAAGTACTGAAGCCCACGTGCCTAGAAACCATGCTCCGCAACAAGAGAAGCCACTGCAATGAGAAGCCCGCGCACCACAAGGAAGAGTAGACCCCGCTCCATGCAACTAGAGAAAAGCCTGCGCGCAGCAACGAAGACCCAACGCAGCCATAAATAAATAAATAAACACATTTATTTTAAAAAAGTTTTAGAAGAAACTTTCCACATGCTCCTACCACTACACCCACCTACCTACTTGCTTCTTTGCCTATATGCTCTGCCTTCCCTCCTGTTACCACAAAGAACTGTGTTCTTATCTAAGGCCAGCCCTTGACCTGTGGATCAGGTTCCATTCCTTCTTGCCTCCCCAAGGACACTATCCAGGCAATTTCCTCCTCTCTACTGGATCATTCCATCAGCGCACAAACAGATGCTGAAATATCTCCTGTCTTGGGTGGGGTGGGGTGGGGGGATCCAACCCTCAATCTCTCATCCTCCTCCAGCAACCATTCCACATACCTGTACCCCCCACTCCCCTTTACAGCAAACTCCCTAGAGTTTCTCTATTGCTATCTTCATCAAGTCCTCTCCTATTCTGGCATGCTTGAACCTACCCCAATTAGACTTTCACCCTCACGCTCCCTCCAGCACTCCACTGAAACTACTTAGAAGGGTAGTTTGGGGGTCCCCAAAATGACTCCCACGTTGCTGAGACCAATGTCATTCTCAGTCTTCAACTTACCTGACCCACCTGCAGCACAGGCCACAGCTGCTCACTCACTCTGTCCTGGACTTTCTCCATTACTCTCTTGGCATTCCTCCTTTCTTCCTCACTAGAGGCTCTTTCTCAGTTTTCTCTGCTTATTACTCTTATCACTCTCACCTGTCAATGTAGGAAGGCCTCAGGCCTGGGACCTCTCCTCTTCTCTATACTCACTCCCCAGGTGATCTCACCCCAGCATGTGGTTCTCAATATCCTTCAAATTTCTCTCTCTAGCCCAGACCACGCCCCTGAACTTCAGAGTCTGAGAGTCAATCGACAATTGGTTATTTCCTCTTGGATGTCTAACGGGCACCTCAAACTTGACATCCAAAACTGAACACCCACCTTCCCCCAAACCTGCTGTAATCCTATCCATCTACTCAGATTATTGCACTAGCCCCCTAAGTGGTCTCCTTTGGCCCCTTTGTCCTCCTGCGGTGGGTTCTCAACAACAGAGCCAGCTGCCTTTTCAAAAGGTAAATCAAAGCTACTCCTGTGTTCCAAGCCCCCGTGCCGCGCCAGTGGCTCCCCATCTCACACAGAGTAAAACCCAAAGTCTTCACAAAGTCCTCCAATGTCCTCCCGTGGCATCTGGCTTTCTGA
>NW_006791954.1:4703278-4710897 GCF_000442215.2 Lipotes vexillifer | reverse complement strand
CTTCCCCTCACACATCCTGGTCTTGCCACAGTGGTCTCCTTGCTGTCCCCAGTCTCAGGGTCTTTGCATTTGCTGCCCTCAATGCCTGCGTAGCGTACTCCCCCACTTCCTTGTCTTGCCACAGTGGTCTCCTTGCTGTCCCCAGTCTCAGGGTCTTTGCATTTGCTGCCCTCAATGCCTGCGTAGCGTACTCCCTCACTTCCTTCAGGTATTTGCCACACTGTCACTTTATCAGTAAGGCCTTCCCTGACCCCACCTCTACCCTCACCCCGGTAATTTAAAATATTACCTCATCCCCACTCCAGTATATCCCATTCCCTTTCTCTGCTTTGTATTTTTCTAAAGCATCTATATACTACGTATTTATATATATATATATATATTTTTTTTTTTTTTACTAATTAATTTGTTAACTGTCCAGGAGAACAGGATTTTTTGTCTTTTTTATTTACTGCTGTTTTCCTAACAACAGAGTCTGACACGTAAAGAGGCACTCAATAAACCTGTTGAATGAGTGTTCACTTCAATCACTGAAGGAGAGCTTTGGGGAAAACGGTGAAGAGGAAGGAGAAACTCAACCTCAGTATGGTAGGAAAAATCAGGTGCTTCCAGGCACTTACCTGCTCCCCGACTGGGAGGGTCTCGGGCTGGGGGAGGTGGCCTATTACTCTGTAAAGAAGGGGAGGCTGAGGTGGGTGGAGGAGGCGCTAGGCCTCTGACAGGCCCTGGTGTCTTCCTGTGCAAAGAATTGTGTCTCTGTGGCAGCTCAGGGGCTGACTCGTTAGTGGGACTGGAGGGTCCATTGGGGACCCCGGGAGGCTGGCGGTAAGGCGGCGGCGGAGGAGCTGGAGACTGGCCACCTGGTCCTGTTCTGACATTCACAGGGGAAGGAGGCGGCTTGACTGGGGGTGGAGCGGGAGGTCCCTCTCGGCCAAGGTGAAGCCTCTGTCCAGGTGTGGGTGGCAGGGGCTTCTCTCTGTTGTAGGCTGCGGTTCTGCTGCTGTGCACAGGCAGAGGCGTAGGGGGGGCGTTGGCACGCCGCCCCGGGGGAGGCGGAGGAGGGGCGGAGGAGCTGTGCTTCATGCCCGTATTGCTGGTGGTATTAGGCCGAGAGAGGTCCGGTAACGAGGGTCTCTGCATCCGGGGCAGTTCTGGGAGTGAGGCTCGGCTGCTGTCTGTATCATCCTGAGGGCGCCCGCTGGCTGTAGACCCCGGAGGCCTTGGGGCAGCAGCTCGAGAACTGGGGACTTGCAGGGCTGGCTTGCCAGCTAGGTTCTCTACAAATACACCAGACAGCACTGGGTCAACAGGGCTGGACCTATGCTGCTGGGTATCTCCACGTCACCCCGCCTCCTTAGTGCAACCTGCATGGCAGCAGGGCAAATACTTGTATGATTCTGGGTTTTAACCTGGTTTCAGGCTCAGGGCCCATTAACAAATACTACTGATGCAAGTTGAATGCTCAGCTTTTGCTTTATTCTACTTTATAATCCCTGCCCTGCCCCCAACTCCTTCTTCCCATCTCTACCACACTCCTCGACCCCAGAGGGCCCACCTGGGACCAGTCAGAAATGAACGCGCTTGGGAAATATCCTAAGAAAGTACTTATCACATACCTGAACCGTCCTTGGCTCCCACAGGGCGGAGCTTGGGCACTCCTCCTTGGAAGAGACCTCCCTTGGGCTGCAGGGCAGCTGCTCCAGAGCCATAACCACCACTGCTTCCTTTGGGTTCTGGAAAGCACACCATTAGGATTTTCATTTCATATGCTCTGAGGCTGGTGACCAAGTCAATCCTGAGGAGAAACCCCTCCTCTACCTGGGCTTTAATTTGCAAACAAACCGATACTGCTTTTGCCTTTCCACTGAAATAGAAAGCTGGGCTTCTCTGCTCCACAGCTTCATGTAGGTGTGGGGATGAAACTCTGTGCTGTGATGAAAGAGAGAAAACAAAAGGAACGAGGAGCCAATCTTCCTTTATTTAGGGCAGAGTGGTAACCAGGATGAAGACCTGTTCAACAGAGTTCTCTAGGCTTTCCTCTCCAAGTCCCAGATGGTGAGGGGGCTTAATGGCTCAGGGACCCAGGTGTGAGAAAACCCCCAGAGGCCTTTCAGAATGAACACTTGTAGCAATTATAAAATCATCGTTGGCTTCAGCTTACAGGTTTTTAGGACTGTGGTGGTCTTCTCAGAGAAAAGCCAAGGATATGCCCTAACAAGCACTAGTTATAGTAGGAGATGGGAGGCTTAAGACCCTGAGAATGCTTCTCAAAGGTCAAAAAGCAATTTCTAAGGTATTCAAATGAACAGATGAGAAGACAGTCAAAGAACATCCCAAGACAAAACTCTCCCACTCACGACCCAACAATAAAAATGACAGCCAAGCCTAGTCCCCGAGTCAATCCTGGGATCCCAGTGGTTCATTAGGAGATGAAGCTTAGACTCACTCTCGAGGAGGGGAGCACTCCGATCATTAACGTTGGTCACCTTCTTCAGCCTGGTCCCTTTGCAGATGTCCTGTAAGAGAGCACCTCGACCCCGCTGCTCATCTCTACTCAGCTTGGGCAGCTCAGTGTTGGCCTGAAGGAAGAGGGAAACATAAGTTCACCCTCAATATCCCTTTCATCACAAGCTCGGGATAAATGCCTTAAGCCAAACTGGATTCCACGAGATGCCTGTCTAACCTAATAAGATACACGTGCCAAACGACGGTATCAATGTCCATTATCCTCCTCCTTAGAGCTTTCTCTCATGCTGTACCTTCTGTGAAGGATATAGGTCTTCCTCCTGTTCAGAAGCTTCTGACAGGAGGCCTGTACCAATACTTACTGAGCACCTATGTGCTAGGCTTGTGTGCCGGACACTTTATTTGTATCATCACCACCAAGGCAAACGTTTATTGAGCCCCCACTATATTCCAGGCATTGTGCTAATAATAAGCACATTACTTTCATTATCTTGTTTAAATCCTGAAATATTCCTATGACCAACAACAACAGGAGCATAGGGACAGACAGCTAGATAAACGGAACAAAACAGGAAGTCCATAAAGCAGGCCCAGGTCTATATAGAAATAATAAAAGTATATTTCTTCAGTGCAGAAAGGATAGATTATTAAATACAAGGTGTTAATAACAAGTGGTTAATTTTTTTGGCCATGCCAGGAGGCATGTAGCATCTTAGTTCCCCAACTAGGGATCGCACACACACCCCCTGCAGCGGAAGCGTGGAGTCTTAACCACTGGACCACCAGGGAAGTCCGACAAGTGGTTAATTTTTAGAAAAAAATAATAAAGTTAAATACCTACCTTAGCACTTTACTCTCAAATAAATTCTAGCTGAATTATAAAATTTAAGTGTAAAAAAACAAAACCACAGAAGTACTATATGCAAAAATATAGGTAATGGGAAGGACTTTCTAATCAAGACAATCAAAATACAGGAAAAGATCGACAGATTTGCTAATTTCAAATTATTTACTTAGGAATATAAGTAAATAAGCAGATGACACACTGGAAGAAAAATTGTCGGTGACAAATGTTAACATATGATAGAAACAAAGGTAGTGGCCCAAATCTATAGAGCATTAACATATAAAGATGACTTAGAAATCAGTAGGATAATAAGCAAAAGATATGAACAACACTGCATAAAAGAAGTCAAAAGAGCCAACAAATATGAAAAAAAAACAACTATAATAAAAAAAAATGTTGTGTAAAACTATCATTATCTACCTATGATACTGGTAAAGGTTAAAATTACAAAGAGACTGCTAGCTTTGTGAAGTCAGGGACCACTGCCTATACAGTGCCTGGCACACCGAAGATGTTCAAAACAGTGTATAGAATAAAAAACTGCCCCATGGTGATCTTAAGGATCCAGGAAAACAGGTACTCTTTTCTACTACCTGTGGTAGGATAGATTGGTATGATTTTTCTAGAAAGTAATTTATGTATCATAAATTTATGTATCAAACACCTTGTAAAAGTCTAGCACAAGAATTCTACTTCCAGAAATTAACTTTAAGAGAATAACTGGAGACGTGCACAAAGACGATAATAATAGCAAAAAACAGTTTATAATAGCATAAAGCGGAAGTAATCTAAAAGTTCAACCGAAAAGAACAACAAAGGTATAATCATACAGTGGGATGCCAGTTAAGCTCTTAAGCTCTTAAAGGATGTAGAAGTAAGCATCTTTTCATGGAAATAAATATCTGACACAATCAAGCAAAAAATATTATAGAACAATACATATAGCATGATTCCAGTTTTCTACAGGAGTCTTAACAGGACCTATCTCTCATAGGGTAGTTTTGAGAATTAAATGATAACACTTTTTAAGAGCTTAGCACAGTGCCTGGTGTATAGTAAGAGTTCAATAAGTAGTAGCTAGCTTATATGGTGAAGAATAAAAAGGTACGACACACATACAGAAAATTTCTAGAAGGATATACACTGATACTAGCAAAAGTTAATCTGGGGTAATAATTATTTATGTTTATCTGTATTTTCTAGTTTTCCTACAATAAACATACAAAATGTTAACAAAGGTTAATTATAGATTAACATTTTCTATGTTTATTGGTGTTCTCTAGTTTTTTCTGGATTTTTAATACAGTAAAAAATTTTTTAATGATATCACTAAACATTTAATGACATGACAAGCCATTCATGATGTATTAATGAGGAAGGAGAGCCGATCAGAAATCAGTATGTATATAAAGCACAGCCTTTTTTTAAAAAAAAAGGTAGACGGGCTTCCCTGGTGGTGCAGTGGTTGGGAACCCGGCTGCCAATGCAGGGGTCACGGGTTCGAGTCCTGATCTGGGAAGATCCCACATGCTGCGGAGCAACTAAGCCCGTGCACCACACTACTGAACCTGCATTCCAGAGCCCGCGAACCACAACTACTGAAGCCCACGTGCCTAGAGCCCATGTTCCACAACAAGAGAAGCCACCAAAATGAGAAGACTGCGCACCGCAACGAAGAGTAGCCCCCGCTCGCTGCAACTAGAGAAAGCCCGTGTGCAGCAACAAAGAACCAATGCAGCCAAAAATACATAAATAAATTAATTAATTATTTTTAAAAAGGTAGACAGATACAAAAGGAAGAAGGAGGGAGGGGAAGGCTAGACACAAAACTGTTATGAATGGTTGGATTATGGGTAACTGTTCCCTTTTGCTTAACCACAGTTCATAAATTTCTTGAACATATTACTTTTGTAAAGAGAAAAATATTACTAAGCATGTCCAAAATTGAGCTCATATCCTCCTCCAGAAACCTGTTTCTCTTATGAATAGCACCAGCATTCAATCAATCCCCCAGGGCTTCCCTGGTGGCGCAGTGGTTGAGAGTCCGCCTGACGATGCAGGGGACACGGGTTCGTGCCCTGGTCCGGGAGGATCCCACATGCCGCGGAGCGGCTGGGCCCGTGAGCCATGGCCGCTGAGCCTGCGCGTCCGGAGCCTGTGCTCCACAACGGGAGAGGCCACGACAGTGAGAGGCCCGCGTACCGCAAAAAAAAAAAAAAAAAAAAAATCAATCCTCCAACTAGAGTCATTCAAATCTCCTTCCTCTTCTTCACTCTTCCATCTGTCACCAGACTCTTAAGATTTCACTTTGTCATTGTCTCCACTCTCCATCCTCACTGCTTTAGTTCAGACTCTCATTTTCAATTGCCACAGGCTTCTGTCTCCAGTCTCAACCTCCCTGTCTGTAGTCTCAACTCCCAACCTACCATCCACACTGTGAAGAGTAACTTTCCTAATATAAACCCAAGCAGGTGGTTCCTCCTGCTGCTGAAGAGACTTCAGCATCTCCCCATCATGACCAAGAGAAAACTCCAAACCCCCCACCTACACCTCCAGCCTCAGCTCCCACCACACCCCAAAAATTACAGGAAAAAAAACAGAAGTTGGCAGACCTGAACTGTAGTCTTAGTTCTGAAACAAATTAAGCTAGGTTAAGTCACCTTTCCTCCTTCAGGGCACAATTTCTCATCTGTTAAACACCCAACACACCCAACACACACACACACGCGCGTGCGCGCGCGCGAGATGAAGCACCCAGGTTCCTTCCTTCTTTCTCATGTGACTCCAGGTACCACAACTCAGATATAGTAAAAGTGGCTGTCTCCTTGGTTCAGAAGCCACATTGCTTTTTTTTCTTCCCATTACTGAACCGTTAGTCTTCTTCCTAATTTCATTAACTCCTTTCTTTCTTGATATGGGGCACGGGGGCATTTAGACCTGATGGACTTGACTTTAAAGTGAACTGATTTGGAGTAGAAGAGAAGGAAATGAAATGGCAGCAAGAAACAACAACTAGGAATTGCCATCCCTTTTCTCAAAGATGCAGAAAAAGGACACATTGACCTTTATACTACAATCGTTTTAGGGAAGACACACTAGTTCCTACTCTGATGCCACCTGACCAAATCTCCATTTAGACTGAACCAGGATAAAAAAAAACCAAGACAAGCCATTATGGTCCTAAGAGGACTTCTCAGGAATCAGAACGAATTGAGGAAGACAGACTTTACTTATTTATTCTCCATCTTCCTACACCCCATGTCTTTGAGTACACTATGTCTTATACCAGGAAGCCCTAAGTATCCATTCAGGTCTTGAGATAGCCAGGTGGATGGACTACCTACCTGATTAGAAGTGGGAGGTGGAGGAGGACCGGGGGGTGGTGGAGGGGGAGGAGGAATTGGCATCCTTGCCCTGTTTGCAGTTGGCACTGCTCTCTTTCCTTTTTAATCTGCAGCTTTAGGTCACTCATATACCTGCAAGTGAAACAGAAATAAATTCATGAGAACAACTTTGCCATGAGACACACTGAGTACCAGGAGAACCAGAGGACTGAGCATGACACCAGAGAGAAACTAGGCACTCATCTCCTAGTCGCACTGTGATCTAGTCCAGGGCTCGGTAAATCTTTTCTGTAAAAGGCCAGATAAAAAAAAACTTTAGGCTTTGTAAACCACGTATGGTCTCTGTCGCACATTATTCTTCTGTTTTGTTTTGACAACCTTTTAAATTAATAAGCTTTATTTCTTAGAGCAGTTTTAGGTTCACAGCAAAACTGAGCAGAAAGTACAGAGTTCCCCTAAAACCCCTGTCCCCCACCACACACACAGAGTTCCCCACTATCTACCCTGCAGTGATACATTTGTCACAATCGATGAACCTACACTGACACCTTGTTATCACCCGAAATCCATAGTTTACATTAGGGTTCACTCTTTTTTTTTTTTTTTTTTTTTTTTTTGGTGGTACGTGGGCCTCTCACTGTTGTGGCCTCTCCCGTTGCGGAGCACAGGCTCCAGACGCGCAGGCTCAGCGGCCATGGCTCACAGGCCCAGCCGCTCCGTGGCATGTGGGATCTTCCTGGACCGGGGCACGAACCCGTGTCCCCTGCATCGGCAGGCGGACTCTCAACCACTGCGCCACCAGGGAAGACCCTAGGGTTCACTCTTCGTGTTGTACGTTCCATGGGTTTGGACAAATGTATGACAACTCTCCACCAATGTCATATCATATAGAATCGTTTCACTGTCCTAAAAATTTCCTATGCTGTATCTGTTCATCCCTCCCTGGCCCCCACCCCTGAACC
>NW_006791954.1:4701789-4703002 GCF_000442215.2 Lipotes vexillifer | reverse complement strand
CTCCCATTGTGGAGCACAGGCTCCGGACGCGCAGGCTCAGCAGCCATGGCCCACGGGCCCAGCTGCTCCGCCGCATGTGGGGTCCTCCCGGACCGGGGCCCGACCCCGCGTCCCCTGCATCGGCAGGCGGACTCTCAACCACTGCGCCAGTGGGGAAGCCCCACTGAGCTTTTTAATGTCTCCATAGTTTTGCCTTTTCCAGAATGCTGTATAGTTGGAATCATACAGTACCCCTTTCTGATTGGCTTCTTTCACTTGGTAATATGCATTTAAGTTTCCTCCACGTCTTTTCATGGCTTTATAGCTCATTTCTTTTTAGAAGCGAATAACATTCCACTGTCTGGATGTACCACAGTTTGTTTATCCATTCACCTCCTGAAGGACATCTGGGATGCTTCCAAGTTTTAGCAGTTATGAATAAGGCTGATATAAACATCCTTGTGCAGGTTTTTGTGAGGACATAAGTTTTTGACTCATTTGGGTAAAACATCAAGGAGCATGACTGATGGATCATATGGTAAGAGTATGTCCTGTAATAAACTGCCAAAATACCTTCCGCAATGGCTGTACCAATTCGCATTCTCACCAGCAATGAATGAGAGTTCCTATTGCTCCACATCCTCGCCAGCATTCTGGATTTTGGTCATTCCAATAGGTGTGTAGTAGTATCCTGCTGTTTTAATTTGCAATTCCTAAATGACATATGATGTTGGAATGTTTTCATATGCTGACTTGCCATCTATATATCTTCTTTTTTTGAAATTAATTAATTTATTTATTTTGGCTGCACTGAGGCACACAGGCTTAGTTGCGGCATGTGGGATCTTAATTCCCCGAACAGGGATCGAACCCGGGCCCTCTGCACTGGGAGCGCAGAGTCTTAACCACTGGACCACCAGGGATGTCCCTATGTATCTTCTTTGGCGAGGTGCGTGTTCAGGTCTTTTGCCCACTTTTTAATCGGGTTGTTTGTTTTCTTATTGTTGAGTTTTAAGAGTTCTTTGTACATTTTAGATAACAGTCCTTTATCAGATGTATCTTTAGCAAATATTTTCTCTTACTCTGTGGCTTGTGTTCTCATTCCCTTGAATTTTACATTTAAAAAATGTAAATACCGCGGGGCTTCCCTGGTGGTGCAGTGGTTGAGAGTCTGCCTGCCGATGCAGGGGACACGGGTTCGTGCCCTGGTCTGGGAAGATCCCACATGCCGCGG
>NW_006791954.1:4685868-4701696 GCF_000442215.2 Lipotes vexillifer | reverse complement strand
AAAAAAAAAAAAAAAAAAGTAAAAACTGGGATTTCCCTGGTGGCGCAGTGGTTAAGAATTCGCCCTGCCAATGCAGGGTACACGGGTTCGATCCCTGGTCCAGGAATATCCCACATGCCACGGAGCAACAAAGCCCGCGCACCACAACTACTGAGCCTGTGCTCTAGAGCCCACGAGCCACAACTACTGAGCCCATGAGCCACAACTACTGAAGCCCGTGCACCACAACTACAGAAGCCAGTGTGCCTACAGCCCAAACTCCACAACAAAGCCACCGCAATGAGAAGCCCGCACACCGCAACAAAGAGCAACCCCTGCTCACCACCAGAGTAAGCCCACGTGCAGTAACGAAGACCCAATGCAGCCAAAAATAAATAAATAAACTTATTAAGGAAAGTTGTAAAAACCATTCTTAGTCATTGGGCCATACAAAACAGACCATGGACCAGATCTGACGCATGGGCCACAGTTTACTGACCCCTGGTATAGTCACATCACTGGAATCTGATAAAAGTGTAAATACCACGTGAGAATTTATCCAGTTATCAGTGGCTTAATATTTAACACTCAAAAAGTATACAGTTGTCTCCTTATTACAGTCTGTAAGTGATCCTCATTTCACAAATGAGACTAAAGTCAGGGAACTTTAGTCTTCATAAGACATTGAAGTAGGGGGCAAAAATAAAACTAAAACTCAAGAACAATACCCCCCAAAAGTCACCCCAAGGAAATCCTACTCCTTGAACTCTCAAAAGCCAAAGCCAAATAATTGCAGAGGTTTGGTTCTAAACTCTTTACATGGGTGATCAAAATCTCTCTGTGGATAAAGAAGTAACCACTTAAACACTTCTCTCAATGCCCTGAGAATGATAAAAGGGCAAATATTCCAAAGGTTCTATAAAACCAAGAACCTTTGTAGGTAGTAAATTTGATCAAAAACATGACCGTTAACATCTTCAAAATCCCAACTCCTTACAGTGGAATGCCACTCTAGGCTGGCTGCCCACCAGAGCTTTTTGCTCCAATCACAAAGAACTGGACAGTACTTTGGCTAAGTGGTTCCCACAGGGAATGATGTCTGAACTCACTTCAAGGAACGAGCAGCTGACTCCCCTCTAAGGGAAATACCTTCTCATTTCTGGTTTCAAAATTAAGTCTAGTCTTTCTTTGCCCGGAATCTAACATACTAGGCTTGAAAAACTGATCAAAATAGTAAATCCTCATAAGCAGAACATCTATCTCGGGGCGTGGGGGGTGTTAAAGTGAAAGAAACACGTGGAGAAGAAAAAACCTTTCTTCTATTAAATTCTCTGGGTTCACTATGACCATTCCACTTAAGTCCCCATAGCAGTCATAAAGCTAGCAGCCCAAGAATAAGGAAAACAGTAGTTTATTCAGAAACAAACATTTTCAACTAATTCCAGTCACCTCAGTTCCCACCTTTTCTGGGTTTCCAGTTCTACCTACTTTGGCCATTGCCACAGCTGAAATGGTCTCCTAGAATGACCCGGAAAAGAGATTCAGACAAGTCCCTAGTTCTTTCCAGATCCACAGTTGATCCAATCTACATGCTACAGAGTAAGAAATGACCTAAAGGGACAAACTTAAGTCTGACAGTTAGAGTCATTTATTAGGCAAAGCAGTAGTTCTCTAGCAAGGCAAATCTTTTTTTAAAGTCACCCACCGCAGAAGGCCACTAATACATTATGCAGTTAAAGATGCCTTCTTAAAATAGGCTCAGGGGCTTCCCTGGTGGCGCAGTGGTTGAGAGTCCGCCTGCCGATGCAGGGGACACGGGTTTGTGCCCCGGTCCGGGAAGATCCCACATGCCGCAGAGCGGCTGGGCCTGTGAGCCATGGCTGCTGGGCCTGCGTGTCCGGAGCCTGTTTGTATTCTATCACTAAGATAGGAATTTGGAGTGGGTTAAGTTTTCATTTAGGAAAAATAGCAGAAAATTGCTAAACCCAACCAGCTTGCAGTGGAGATTTTTTTCATAGTGATTGGTGAAATAGAAAGGGATCAGGAGACCTGAGTTTGAGTCCTTAACTCTGCAGTTTACTCCTGAGTGATCTGGGGGGTCGCGCTTAGCTCAGTCAGTCTGCCTCTCTCCCTAGTGTGCATACATGTAACCCCACTCCTCGAGCTTCAGAGTCCTCGCCTGTAAAATGGGAGTGATAATACTCTACTGTAGTGTATCATTGTTTGCCACCAGGGAAGCCCAATTTATATAAATTCAAATTAACACAACTTTCCTTGCCCTGAAGATTCCCTAAAGAAGCTTTATTCAAACCAATTCAGTATCGACACTACAAGCACTAACCCAATGCAGAGGGTCTGCTTTGAGAACTGCTTTCAGTTAAGAACAAATGAAGCGGGCTTCCTTGGTGGCACAGTAGTTAAGAATCCACTTGCCAATGCAGGGGACACGGGTTCAAGCCCTGGTCCGGGAAGATCCCACATGCCGCAGAGCAACTAAGCCCGTGCACCACAACTACTGAGCCCATGTGCCACAACTACTGAAGCCCACACACCTAGAGCTCATACTCTGCAACAAGAGAAGCCACCACAATGAGAAGCCCGTGCACCACAATGAAGAGTAGCCCCCGATCGCCGCAACTAGAAGCCCATGCGCAGCAACAAAGACCCAACACAGCCAAAATTAAAGTTAATAAAATAAACAAATTTATTTTTTAAAAAAAGAATGTAACGTTCCTGAAGTTAAACCTGAGATTAAACTAAAAAAAGGAAAAAAGAGGGTTCATCACGGAATTAAGTCTTTCCTTTCTGATCTATTAAATTGGAACTACAAACCTCACCATCTGTGTTCTTCAGAGTCCCTGATTTTCAGAAAAATTCTCATTCCCTTCTTAAGCCTTTCCACTTAAAAACCATGATAGCTTTTCACATCCTCAGGAGTCAGTTTCTCTGAAATAAAGATCAGAGAGCATTATTTCAAGTCTTCTTAATATCAAATTTATCACAGAATTCAGAGATAAGTCTCCATAAAACTCAAGCAATGCACTTTTAAAAAGTGCTTTCTTCTATTCCTCAGAAGACAAAACCTATTTTTCTATTCAATTTCCAAATATTCGGACACTTTAAGAGCAGGAAACCTCCTGAGGACAAAGACAGAAACTGCTTCCTTTTACATTTGATAAATGAAGAATCCAATTTAGTTGTTGCTTTTTATCATATATTTTAAAAGATCTAAGAGGTATTCCAGTTACCACTACAATTTGAGGGCTTTACTCAAATGGTATTCTGCTGTTATAAAACTCAGGTTTCAATACCAAGTTATTTTACAAAGAAAAAAATTTTTATTTTAAATCTAAATCTTAATGACATCCACTTTCATGCTGAGTGACCTCAGGTAACAGCACTTTCCTTTGATCTCAGCTTTGATTACAGAGTAAATTACAGTTTTTGTACCAAAGTACCCAATAAAATCCCACAGGGGAAAAAAAAAAACACCTGACCTTGAACATTTTTAAGTAGGCTGTCTCCCTCAGCAAAGTCTCAAGGGCCTTAGTTGACCTTACAAGACTCAGTCATATGGATAGGAATTTGGGATGTCAACAAGAAAATTATCTCTCTTTTGTTAAATACATGTTCAATTCTTTAATATCCTATTAAACTACTTTGTAATATAAAGAAACAGACAGCTAAAAGAGACATTTCAAGATTCTCACTGAAAGACCATTTAGCTCTGTCTACTCTGTCTCCAGCTAATCTAAAGAGAAGACAGTTGTGTCTTCAAGAGGAAAAGGTTCCAAATGTTCCCCCAATGCAATTCTTCTGATCCCATAGTTCAAAACACAAACAAACAAACAAAACAAAACACCTAACAGTATGAGAGATGGAACAAATATTCAGCAGAAAGAGAAAGATCAGTTGCTCTAGGACAAAGAAAAGTCACATAACAGACAATGGGGTTTTTGTTTGGTGTATTTTCATACCAGGTGGATAGAGGTGGCAAGATTATCCAAGCAAGGACATTAAAAACTCACTGATGGGACTTCCCTGGTGGTCCAGTGGGTAAGACTCCAAGCTCCCAATGCAGGGGGCCTGGGTTCAATCCCTGGTCGGGGAACTAGATCCCATATGCATGCCGCAACTAGGAGTCTGCATGCCGCAACTCAGAAGTCTGAATGCCACAACTAAAGAAGTCCACATGCCGCAACAAAGATCCCATGTGCTGCAACTAAGACCCGGCGCAGCCAAAATAAATATAAATAAGTAAATAAATAAGTTTTTTTAAAAAAAGGTTTTACGGATATTAAAAAGAACCATTGATGAGTCAGCTGTTCAAGACCATTCAATAAAATAACCAACCCTAGAAACATTCCCATCAAACAAGTGCAAAATGAGCAAGCCCACTTTGCATATTTCTCAACCATGTTACTGACAGAATCAATAGCAAGAAACCAAGGGTAACTGCAACAATGAAAATAAGTAGAAAATGATTAGGTAGGGTTTTTTTTGCCACACCATGCAGCATGTAGGATCTTAGTCCCCCGACCAGGGATCGAAGCTGGGCCCTTGGCAGTGAGAGTGCAGAGTCCTAACCACTGGACCACCAAGGAATTCCCTGAATGGGTAGGTTTTTGTTAAAACTGGATTCCAAATTCAACAGCAATCACCCCACTCTGATAAGCATTTCACTTAACAACTATTCCTCAAATAACCCTATAATGGCCCTGGTACCAGTTTAGACATTACCCTGAACTAAGAAACTTTAGAGGAACATTTCATGTATCTGTGTCCATTTTACCCAATGAGCTCTTAAGCACAGACAGCACCGTATCCTTCTATAGTTCTTTCCTATTATTTTACAGCGAAGAGTAGGGGCTCATCTGTCACTTGTTGAACCGAACCAAATTTAAAAGTAGCATTGTCTGAAAGAGCAAGCAAGTCTGAGTTGAGGGAAAAAAGAAGTGAAGGATGGATCAATGTGCCAGAAATGGAAAAGACAAGAAAAGAAGTAAGGAAGAAACACAAGGCTATATACACATGTGTAGTTCAGTGTACCAAAAAATCTTAACTTGCTGAATTTATTCATTCATTAATCCATCTATCATATGATAAACATTTATTGAGCACCCACTAGGTGCCAAAGCATTGTTCTATAACAATGGTTCCCAAGCAGGGTGATTTTGTCCCCCAGGAGACAGGTGGCAATGTCTGGAGACATTCTGACTGTCGTGACTAGGAGGTGCTACTGGCATCTAGGAGATAGAAAACAAAGAAGCTGCTAAACTCTCTACAGTGCACAGGGCAACCTCCCACAACAAAGAATTTTCCCGTCCAAAAATGTCAATAATGCTGAGGTTGATAAACCCTGTTCTAGAGGCTGAACTAGACAATTTTCTACAATCTTGGGGCCTATATTCTAGAGGAAAAGATAAACAAGGAAACAAACACAATCTCAACATTTCCATTACTGACAAAAAGAATGAAAAAAGAGAATCATAAAGGGAGAGTGCAGGAGTAGGGTACAGTGTTCTTTTAGATGAGGAGAGGGGTGGGGGCTGGGGGCTGGCTCTCCAAAGAAGTCTCTCCATGAACAGCCAAGCCCTAGAAACATCTGGGGAAAGAGCATTCCAAAAAGAATTCACAAACATCAAAGGGAAAACCGCCTGAGATAGTAATGAGCTTGATGTGTTACAGAACTAGTGAAAAAGCCAGAGTAACTAGAACAGGGTGAGGTGGAGAGTGAGAGGAGGTGAAATCTGAGGCCTCTGTAGGCCATCCTCCAAATCCAAAAGTAGTATCCTTCTCCATCCAATATGCCTATTATACCAAAGAAGTCTAAACAAACCAACAGCTTCACACCCAAGTAAACAAGTTCCATCAGTTATCTCGTTCACTAATCCCACAGACTGTACACCTCATCTCTCCTTGGCTTGAGTACAGCTAGGGACCTAGGTACTAACTGGAAGCCTTCCAGGGTTAAAAGTCCCCTGACGGCCGTCTGCCTACCTGTCCACCTGCCCTTCAACCTTGCTCCTGAAAAGCAGTACAGTATGGGGAAGAAGGGACTCATTACCACGGTGGCATAATGGCATCCAGTTCCTAAGTCACAGAACCCCACATGGGAGAACAGCCAGGAGCTACTGCCTAAGAGTATTCACATGCCACTGCAGGAGACTAACGAACAGCAGGAGCCAAACAGGTTCCTATAATTACGGAGGAACTGATGTCAACATTGAACTATGAACACGCCTCCATGTGTTCTAGGACAGAATACAGCAGAGAGTTTCCACTAAAGCATTTTTGGTTTCTCTAAAATACAAGGAAACAGACTAGAGTAACATTCTTGTTATTCATATTTTACCACCCTCCCCGCCCAAAAAAGCTTTATATAGTCTGAAAATAATCTACAGCCCTCGTCTCTCAATGGAAAAGGTGCTCCCTCCCCATTGAAATTCAATTCAGTCAAACCTGGTGAAACAGATTTCTATCATATGTAGAAATGGAATTAATTAAAATTCCAAGGTTACTCCATGAAGGGAAAAAAATCACTTTTCCAACTGCACGCATATTCCCATCATGGAAATTCAACTCTGCAGCAAATCTGATTGATCCAACAAGTAATTTTTTAAAAAATCACAAAGGGACTTCCCTGGTGGTGCAGTGGTTAAGAATCCGCCTGCCAATGCAGGGGACACGGGTTCGAGCCCTGGTCTGGGAAGATCCCACATGTTGTGGAGCAACTGGACCTGTGAGCCACAACTACTGAGCCTGCGCTCTAGAGCCCACGTGCCACAACTACTGAGCCCTCGTGCCACAACTACTGAAGCCTGTGCGCCTAGAGCCCGTGCTCCACAACAAGAGAAGCCACCGCAATGAGAAGCCCGCACACCGCAACGAAGAGTGGCCCCCACTCGCCGCAAGCAGAGAAAGCCCACACGCAGCAACAAAGACCCAACGCAGCCAAAAATAAATAATAAGTAAACTAATTTTTTTTAAAAATTACACACACACCATGATAATTTAAACTGAAAATCCTAGACTTCTGCAACTAAACCTGGATGTTTTACTCTTTACCTCAATGATTTTTCACTGTTACAAGCAGAACACAACCCTAGAAGAGAAAAGGATAGAGGCAAAAGAAAGATATATAACTATAGGATGAAATCCTTTCAAATATAATTTTCCTAATAAGAGCATAAGTATACATCCCAAAATGCAGCTTTTCCCCCTAATATGACTCTTTCCTCTTGTCTCAGATTATTTTTCAAAAGCCCGAAAAACATAAACTCAGAAGCCTACATATTCATAGATGACTTGATGTGGTAAATATTAGGTACCACAGATTATGATTCCCAGTTACAGGGCAACCCAGCAGCCAAGTCCTCTCATCTAAAATGATCACAAATCAATGAGAAGTCTACTCTTGTGTGCAATAAAATAACCACATCTGTGAAAAACTGCTTCAATAAAAAGATGGCTAGAGATAACTAATGCAAGAGCAACTGTAAACATAATACCTGAAAATCGTCCTAAACAGAGGTCAGGGAATGACCTCACCAAACATCCCCAGCCCCTACCACACCCCTCAAAGCAAAGAGAAAATCCTACTATCCTGAAAGCACTGAAGCATTGGGAAGGTGGGGGAACATATATAGAAAATAGTCAACTGCAGTAAATCAGTAATAGTTCAGAGTGCTGTAGTGCTTCAAAACATAGCCAGTGATTCATAGTCAATGAGACAATAACACTTTATTTTTATTTTTTGGCCACGCAGCTTGCGAGATCTCAGTTCCCCGAGCAGGGACTGAACCCAGGCCATGGCAGTGAAAGCCTGGAATCCTAACCACTAAGCCACCAGGGAACTCCCAAGACAATAACACTTTAGATTTAGCACTGTTTTTGTGACTTCATTCAGCAAAACTGTTTCAATGAAACCTGTAAAATTCTACTAGAGCTGTTTTGATAGAGCTGTTCATCTTAGAATGTAAATCTATGTCACAGCCGACATGGCTTCCTCAGCCTGCATTTTAGCTAATAACAGCAAGACTTCCAACACCTGAGTACTAGGGTACTACACTTGGCCTCTACAACATAGCTAAGACAGGTACTATTTAGCTCCAGATCTCCAAGCGACTCAGAGCAACCAAGGAGCAGCAGCAAACACCTCATTTCCAGGTGTTTTACATACCAACAATAAAAGATAACAACTGTTTTTCCTTCTAAGGCCTAGGGATCTACAACACAAAAAGAAGAGAATGTGCCCTCTCAAAGTGTCAAAGTTAAAAACAAACTTCAGGGCTTCCCTGGTGGCGCAGTGCTTGAGAGTCCGCCTGCCGATGCAGGAGACGCGGGTTCGTGCCCCGTTTCGGGAGGATCCCACATGCCGCGGAGCGGCTGGGCCCGTGAGCCATGGCCACTGAGCCTGCGCGTCCGGAGCCTGTGCTCCGCAAATGGGAGAGGCCACAACAGTGAGAGGCCCGCGGAACGCAAGAAAAAAAAAAAAAAAAAAAAAAAAAAAAATGAACAGACATAGCCAAGAATTATCAGACATTTCAAGAAAACCTCTAACATGAACGACAGGAATCAAAGCAAACAAAACACAATTCCTAACAACATGCAAAAATATTTATATATAAAATTCCAAAAAAATTTCCTGGAAATTAAAAAAACTGATAGCAAGGACTTCCCTGGTGGTGCAGTGGTTAAGAATCCACCTGCCAATGCAAGGGACACGGGTTTGAGCCCTGGTCCAGGAAGATCCCACATGTTGTGGACCAACTAAGCCCATGTGCCACAACTACTAAGCCTGCGAGCCACAACTACTGAGCCCAAGTGCTACAACTACTGAAGCCCGTGCACCTAGAGCCCGTGCTTCATAACAAGAGAAGCCACCACAATGAGAAGCCCGCACACCGCAACCAAGAGTAGCCCCCACTCGCCACCGCAACTAGAGAAAGCCCGCACGCAGCAACAAAGACCCAACGCAGCCAATAAATAAATAAATTTATTATTTTTAAATTGATAGCAAAAAAAATTGATAGCAAATATTAAAAATACAATAGAAGAGTTGGAAGAAGAAACTAAGGCTATCTGAAAATTGAATGAGAAAAAAAAATTCACAAGGGAAAAAAAATTACAGGGCCATTCTAGGAGTTTCACCATCTGGATTCCCTAAAAGGGGTTCCCAGAGAGAAGAGAGAAATAATTATCAGAGAGAGAATACATTATAAAAGATGTTAATACAAGAAAACTTCCCAAGACAGATGGAAATAAGTTGCAGACTGAAAATGCCCACTGAAGGTCAGTCATGATGATTTTTTTTTTTTTTTGGCCGCACCACCAGGCTTGTGGGATCTTAGTTCCCTGGCCAGGGATCAAACCTGGGCCCCCAGCAGTGGAAGCGTGGAGTCCTAACCACTGGACCACCATGGAATTCCCAAGCATGATGAATTCTAATAACCATCCCAAGGCACATCACTGCATTTCAGAATACCAGGGATAAAGACAAAACCCTAAATGGGACTTCCCTGGCAATCCAGTGATTAAGACTCTGCGCTTCCACTGCAGTCTTCCAGGGGGTGCAGGTAAAGACAAGACCCTAAAATCTCTCAGAGGAAAAACAGATCTCACACAAAGAATCTAGAATCGGAATAGCATCAAACTTCACAATATGATTTTTGAAAGTCAGAAAACGACAAAGCCTTAAAATTTCCAAAGACATATGATCCCCAACATAATATTTTATATCTAATCACACTACCAACCAGCGTGAGGGTAGAAAAGAGATGATTCAGACATGCAAGACCTCAAAAAATGCACCCCCTCCTATAGACCTTTTTTCATAAAGCCTCTGGAAGAGACTCTACTAATGTGTTCGAGTGTACTGAAAAGAGAAACTTTCATCCGAGTTTAGGGATGAATTAATGATTGACACGCAGAAAATCAAGCAAAAAGAAAAGAAAAGAAAAGAAAAAAGGCAATTATTATACTTAGGGGAAAAAAGTATGAAGAAGGAAATATAATCATAGTACACAGTCAATATACTGGATGCTTTTTTTTTTCCTTCTTTTGATAACACTCACCTCTACTCCCTTCTGGACTCATGGGAGAGGAGGGAGGCTGGAGGTCTGGGAACTACTTTTCCTAGAATCCCCTGTCAACGAGGCTGTGGTTTAAATTCCACTGACACAACTCATTCACTCAAGATCTGGAAGACGGAAGGAAGGTAGATGCTACTACTGACCTTCCAGGAGCAATGAGCAGGTGTGTGGCCTCCAACAGATGACAGACATGTGGTTTGCAGCAGTTTTCAATATTCTGTAAATTGCCTGCTTTGGTGTTTAAGGCAGCCAAGATTATTAATGGTTGCAGTTTCTTACAATCTCCACAAGTGGCTTTCCCTGACCTATGCTCCCCTGGCCTTCCAATGATTTGGTAATCTGTGAAATATCAAGAATGCTTGGTTTTTCTATTTGAATCCTGATATATAATACAAAATGCTGATTTAATCAAGATTGTGATATATCTCTATTAGGCAGATAGCAGGAAGGGTTGAGCGTGAAAAGCAACATAAGAATGCAAAATTCAGTGTCCACAGTAGAAATTCAGTAGATAATATCTAAGAATTGAAAAACCAAGACATAACAGTGTGAGTATACTATGTAGAAACACGAAGGTAATATACATCAGGAAAAAAATACCAGAAGTATTCAAAGTGATTAAGGATAAATAAGGAGAAATGGAGCAGCTTTTTAAATTGTAAGACTTATAGTATTAGTTGACTCTTTAAATGATGTATTCTTACTATATTGATTTTTTAAATTTAATTACTAAAAATCAAAAAAACTAACGCCGTATAAACAAAAACAAGCTTCAGACTGACCAAAATTTCAAAAAAATGAGGTCAGTACTGGATCTGTTACCAATGCAGTTAAAGAGAGTAGAAAATCCCAAACAAACCAAAATAACCCATGTCTCACTCACTGTAATGGAAGCAGGCTGCCTAATGCAACCCGAATCTCTGGCACAGCCTGGGTGTAACCAAACAATGTTCACCACCCCAGAGCTCACTGCACCACAGGTCAAATATGGGAGGAACTTCCAGGCCACTATGAGAATTCGTGACCAAAATTTAACTGCAAAGGTAAGCACAAAAATAGAGGGATAAATCTTAAAATCAATTACCTTAGCCCCCTTTTTAAAAGGTCTTCTCCTCAATTTAATGCAACTAATTGAAAAACAAAAATAACCATCTGTTGTCAAAATATCTTTAGAAGTTCTAAGAAACTGTTAATGAGCTTAAAAGACTGTTACCAGGTAGGCTGAAACTTAGTCACTGATGACAAAAAACAGCTCTTCTCACTCTAGGTTGGCCATCTCATAGTACTAGCCCTCGACTTCTGTGTGCCTTCCTTCATTGCACACCCCAAATATAAAAGTAGAAAGCTTAGACATAGAACAGTCAGAAGTAAGGAAAATCAGTGATGACAGTCTCCATTAAGAAAAGGCCTGGGCTTCCCTGGTGGTGCAGCGGTTAAGAATCCACCTGCCAATTCAGGCGACACGGGTTCGAGCCCTGGTCCGGGAAGATCCCACATGCCCTGGAGCAACTAAGCCCGTGCACCACAACTACTGAGCCTGTGCTCTAGAGCCCGCAAGCCACAACTACTGAGGCCCGTGTGCCTAGAGCCTGTGCTCCGCAACAAGAGAAGCCACCATAATGAGAAGCCCACAAACAACAGAGTAGCCCCCGCTCGCCACAACTAGAGAAAGCCCGCATGCAGCAACAAAGACCCAACGCAGCCAAAAATAAATTAATTTTTTTAAAAAAAGGCCTGAAAGAAAATTTAAGCAGATGCTCCATAAAATGTTGATCCAGACTCCACATGGAGAGAAGTGTCATGCCTCATTTCAAAGATATTAAGTCCCAACTCACCACAGATAATCTTATAACAAAGCTATGACTTTCACTGAAGAGTCTCTTTCTCTCACTCTAACACCCTTAAGCCATCAAATACACATATGCTTCTTGCTGAAATGCTAGAAAAATTTGCACATTTTCATTCCTTGATCACTGGTGATGGTCTGCTAAACCAAGAGTCTACTTTGCGCTATGAAAACAGGGCAAGCTGATCCAATTACAAAAGAAAGGTACTAAATCAAACAGGACCACCTGGGCTTTGGGGAAGAGTACTGTGATTCCTGAACAAACGTCAATATAAAATATACAGCAGATATAGCAGATAAAAATGTTTTCATATATTCAGAGTTATAATGGCCCTTGAGCTACTGATTCATTTGCATGTCCAATAAGTCATAGGCATCATGTTAAGACATATGGCCTAGATGATGGGTATGACAAATTATATTCAGTAGTTCACAATAAGAACATCTGTGTTCTCTCTCCAGCCCCATGAGGCTTACAAAAAAAACAGTCAATAGTCTCCAGAAGTGAAGAGGTTTTCTGTTTCCTAAATAAGCAGGTCTGGCAAACTAACAATCCCATCATCCCCCATATAAGAATTGCTCCCCAACAATCTACAAATCAGTTCTCGAGAGCCCAAAACTTTAAGCCCTAATCCAGCCACACAAGTTTAATTTGCAGGACTTAAAAGAAATCAAGATTAAAAGAATAGGCTTTACCCAGGAAAGTTTTCAGAAAACACATTCCACTGTACAGGCATCATACTCCTTTATGATATTGATGGTTTCAGCATCAACAGTGGTCAACTACTACATGTGGAAAGAAGTGGCAGGAAAAAATGTCTATTGTAAAGGTGAGCTCAAAATTCACTATGCCATTTATCTGTATCTTTGGAGAACTCACACTCTCTGAAGCCTTGCCTCCTATCTCTCTGCTTCTCACTCCCTAAGCTCCAGACACACTGGAACTTCCTTCAATTCTTCAAAATAGCCAAGTTCTTTCCCTCCTCAGGACCTTCATCTATGCCATTTCCTCCCCTCATCCTTTAGGTTTCAGCCTTAGAAGTCAATTCCTCAGGGACCTTCCCTGAGTGCCTGCCTTCCCAATGAACCAGGGTTAGGCTTCCCATTAGCTCTCTCCACAGCACTTACAGCAAGAGTAATTAATTATTTGTTTAATGGATGTTTCCCCCACTAGACCATAACCACATGAGTGCAAGGTCTGAGTCAGTTTTGTTCACTGCTGTATCTCCAGCACCTACCACAGTGCTTGGCACACAGCAGGAGCTCAAAAATTGTCACATAAGTGAATGACAGGGCCTCAAAAAAGCAGCTTCAGCAATTCCACTTATAATTTACCCTACAGATATAGTCACACATGCAAAGGACCAAATATATATAGTTATTCACTGGAGCATAGTCTGTAACAGCAAAAGACTGGAAACATTAAATATCTACCAGTATAGGGCAGGTGCCCACTCTCTTTACTGCTCATGTGGAATGATGGTCAAAGTAAGTTTCTTACAAACTGCAGATAGAATTAGCAGTGTGCTACACTCGTTTAAAAAAATGCAAGAAATGTATGTATTTGCTTTACATGTACACAGCATCTCTGCAAAGGATCTCAAGAAACTGATATTAGCTGACTCTGGGGAGACGAACTGGAATGAAGAGTAGACAAGGGTGGAGGGCAGACTATTGACTGTAAACCGTTTTTTTTACCTTTCAAATTCTGGGCCACGTGAGTGTATTACCTATTTAAAAGAATAATATTTGTCAGGACTTCCCTGGTGGTCCAGTGGCTAAGACTCCACGCTCCTAATGCAGGGGACCCAGGTTCAATCCCTGGTCAGGGAACTAGATCCAACATTCATGCCGCAACCAACAGTTCGAATGCTGCAACTAAAGAGCCCGCACGCAGCAACGAAGATCCCGTGTGCTGCAATGAAGACCTGGCGCAGCCAAATAAAGTATTTTAAAATATATATATATTTGTTAAAGACAGTCCTGTCCTTATAAGACAGTGATAGCAAGAGTTTAAATTAATCTCATACCTGGATCTTTGATGACAAACACCCTGCCTACACCTGAGCACAGGGAAGGTAGAAGCAGAGAGAAGGGAAACTCACTATCTACAAACCTCAGACAGCTTGTCCCACAGTAGACTGTACCACTTTCGAAAATGCCTTTTTTTCTTTTTTAAACAACCAATTGTTCCAATCTGGACTTATGGAGAATGTTTCACAGTCAGAGGGATTATTGGGAGGAAAAAAAAAGGGATTATTGGATTCAGCATTTCTATTAGCACAGAAAGCCGGTTGATGAATTTGTACTGAAGAATTATCATAAATACCAAATAAAAACAAATTACTTTCACTCGGGGGCCTCAATCTAAATGGAGCTTAATATGAATCCATGAAGTTTAAGAAACTAAAAATTTTTTGAAAACCAATTATTAAAATGGGGAGGACATCTACACACGTTCCTTGGATATACAGATGTGCCAAACTTCGAGACACTCTTCAGGAAAGAAAGACCTGAGACTAGGCTGAACACAAGTCCAATAATCATATTTGTTGCCACAATCAAAGCCCTGGACCAGAGTCAAAACCTTTGGATCTGAACCTGCATATCAGGAACAGAATACTCTGGACTAACGATGGCAAGAGAAAGGTGAATCCAGGGCCACCAAGAAGAGGATTTGTTTTGGGGTTATCTCCAATGTTACAAGGGCCACTGTCACACACTGCAAGAAATGATCTTCATACTCCATTCCAAGACCTAATGGAGACACAGTTATCTTCAAATAATTATCCCCTGAAAAACAAAAGGGTAGGGACTTCCCTGGTGGTGCAGTGGCTAAGACTCCGCGCTCCCAATGCAAGGGGCCCGAGTTCGATCCCTGGCCAGGGAACTAGATCCCACATGCCGTGGAGCAACTAATAGTTCGCATGCCACAACTAAGGAGCCCACATGCAGCAACTAAGATCCAGAAAAACCAAATAAATAAATAAATATTTTTTAAAAAGGGTGGGGGGCTTCCCTGGTGGCGCAGTGGTTGAGAGTCCGCCTGCCGATACAGGGGACGTGGGTTCATGCCCCGGTCCGGGAAGATCCCACATGCCGCGGAGCGGCTGGGCCCATGAGCCATGGCCGCTGAGCCTGCGCATCCGGAGCCTGTGCTCCATAACGGGAGAGGCCACAACAGTGAGAGGCCCACGTAAAAAAAAAAAAAAAAAAAAAAAAAAAAAAAAAAAAAAAAAGGGGGGGTATTCACTAAGTAGAACACACTGAAAAGTAGCATTAAGTACTTAGTGTAGGGCTTCTCAGGTGGCGCAGTGGTTGAGAATCTGCCTGCTAATGCAGGGGACACGGGTTCGAGCCCTGGTCTGGAAGGAGCCATGGCCGCTGAGCCTGCACGTCTGGAGCCTGTGCTCCGCAACAAGAGGGGCCGCGATAGTGAGAGGCCCGCGCACCACAATGAAGAGTGGCCCCCACTTGCCACAACTGGAGAGAGCCCTCGCACAGAAACGAAGACCCAACACAGCAAAAATAAATTAATTAATTAATAAACTCCTACCCCCAACATCTTCAAAAAAAATAAAGTATTCAGTGTAGTCATACTAAATTGCTGTAACTTTGCCAAGCCTAAATGGCAAGTTAGAAGCCAATTCCTGGCTCCCCTATTTGATAACCTATTTGCCTCCACAGGCATGGTAAGCCAAAATATTAAGAGATCTAAGACTGACACAGACATTAGCAAATGTATCACCTTCTTTCCCTCCTAACATTGTCTTTCTCCATAAAGTTCTATTCAGCATTTTAAAATACCCCTTGATAATAATACCAAGAAGTGCTTGTGAGTTTAGCCTGTGGCTCCCCAGGCTCAAAGGCTTGGGAGTGAGAGTGAGGCGAAAAAAAAAAGTGGGAAAC
>NW_006791954.1:4672350-4685858 GCF_000442215.2 Lipotes vexillifer | reverse complement strand
CTCTTTCTCTCTTCCTCAATGCCTTGGACTTTCAAAGCTAGGCAAAGGCAATGATTCTGCATTTAATCACCAGATGAATAAGTAACAGATTTGAATTTAGGAGAAACATAAAGGCGTGTAAGAACATTCAGTAAAGAGTACCGCCTCCATTTCCTTGCAGAGCAGCTCTCAGGATCTGCCAATGAACCTCACTTTGACATGAAACACCCCATCCACTCTAATCCGGGCCACATCCCTCAAGAGACAGTCAACCGGAACTCTGCCAACTTCTGCTCGGGTGCTGTGTAAAGAACAGTAGCAACAAGAGCCTACTTTGAGAAGGAGATCAACAATCACACTCAAGAAGAAAAGAAGTTATTTGGTAAAGGGAAGCATGTTGCCAAAATGTTAGTCACAGCTTCAAGGTCCTGGTTTGTGTTTCTGCAACTATTCTTTGCTTTGACAGAGTCCATTCTCTGGCCCAGCAAACCCAGCTCAGCTTCTGTCCACCCTCCCCATTTGAAGCAGTCAAAATTCCTTTCAATTTGGTGGTGTCAAACTGTGACACAGACAAGATGTCCACCAGAGACTGAAAAGGAGGAAAAAAATGTGCAATTTGCCATTTTCCACTTCAGACTGGCTCCAGTAGAGCAATGGAAACACATGACAGGATAGGAAAAATGGAAAACCATTACGTGAAAGAAGCAGGCTATACCAAAAGTCTGCCCAGAGCTCTGGGCCTCCACAACTTATTTCAATAACTTAAAAACAAACCAAAAAGACACACTGTAGGTTGAAATGACGGCAAAATATTAAGCAAGCTTTTACCCCCAAATAAGTGTACAGATGGGTTACATCCTGATAAACCTACTGTAAATTGAAAATACTGTTAATTCGAAAAGACATTTAATACGCCTAACCTACTGAACATCATAGCTTAGCCTAGCCTACCTTAAATGCGCTCAGAACACCTACATTAGCCTACAGTGGGGCAAAATCATCTAACACAAAGCCTATTTTATAATAAAGTGTTGAATTATCTCACGTCATTTACTGAATAGTGTACTGAAAGTGAAAGAATGGTTGTATGGGCACAGAATGGTTGTAAGTGTATCAGTTGGTGTGGCTGACTGGGAGCTGCGGCTGTCTGCCTCTGCTCAGCATCACAAGAGAGTATGGTGCCAAATCAGGGAAAGATCAAAATTAAAAATTAGAAGTACAGCTTCCACTGAATGCATATCACTCACACACCATTATGAAGTCGAAAAATCTTTAATGGAACCACGGTAAGTCAGGGACCACCTGTATACACTTCATACCTGCAGTTCTTCCTGGGGCTGGGTTGCTGAAACAGCCTGAATCAGCAGCCCACGGTTTTCAAAATTACTTCAAAACAATAGGAACACAGGTTCAAGTCCACCAGGTTACTCTCCCAATCAAAGAGCCCAAGAAGACAAGAAAGAACATCCGACAATTTTCTCTTCAAAAGAAATAGGACTCGTCCTTTCCCTTCTTAAAAGCCATCAGTAAAACCAGAAAACTGTACAGTTCTCAACACCTTCCACTTTCCTCTGCATTTCACCTTTGTGCTGACATCACCTAACTAATCAGTACCAACTAAGGTAAACACTACTGTGATATCAAGTGTGAGTTAGAATCTGCCCCTTCTTAAGCACATCCACATCAGACTTCAGAAATGCCAAGACCTTCAGGAACACTTCTAAGCTAAACAAATTCACCTAAGGGCAAAGTGTTTATAGAGTATTATGCCCAAAGAAAAAGCTGGAACAGTCAAGATGCTAAAGGATTAAGAATAAAGAAGCTAAAATTGTCCACAAGCACACTGCTTCCCCAACAACTGGCAAAAAGGGCCAAAGTGACTGGACCAAAGCAAAAGGCTCAACTGTCTACAACACTATTTTCCAGTGAATTCTCAAAGACAATAAAATAGAAATAAAATACTGCATTCTTTCACATTCTCCATCAACCAACCTTATTTATTCCCAATTCTAACTTCCCCATCTCGGTCTTGATGGCAGCCAATACAATGTAACACAACAATATGAAATTTTTGGCTAGTAAAAGTTGACACTGAGAAAAGTTTAAAAACTGGACATGTATCAAATCAAAACCAACTCTTCCCTGGCACACACACACACACACACACACACACACAAAATGTGCAAGGCTGAGAGGAAGAAACTGGGAAAGACATGTCTTCTAAATATCAATATCTCAATCCAATTTTCAGGGATCACTTCTTTGCAACCACTTTAAAGATCCCATTTGGTTAACACAATCTTTTAGAAGCAGAGAGGGATCAAACCTACATTTCCAAGGGAAAAAAATGAGACAGTTTAATGATTTGCCTCAAAGTTACCTAGTAAATCCTTAGGAGTCCTTGTTCCCTGAGGTTCTGTTCTGGTTTGTAAAAGGAGAAAAAAGTCACCCAAAACATACCATAAGTCATTCAGAAACAAACATAGGGCAAAAATAACACCATGAAAAGGGAGGTGGATCCTGGAGGTGCCCAGAACTAAGACTTCACATCACTCCAACCTGAACCTTCAATTGCAGGCTGCTCCCAGGCGAACCCCAACGTTTCTCAATCCAACCTTTAACTCAAATCTGATTCCTTCTCAACTAATGTTCTCCAGATTCCCTCTAGTGTAAGCAATTTCCTCAGTTATCCCTTCAACCATTGGTTTTCACTCATCAACTCCCAAAATGTCACGACGGCCTCCTCACCCGGAGCATCCTGTTAATTACCTGTTCCCAACAGGTCCTCCCTCTCCATCTCCCTTTTTGCGCACGGTTACCTCGTTCCTCACCCTGAGTCGCCGTCTTACTCACCTTACCCAACCCTTCAGGATCCCTTATTTCCCGTCTCTCAATAACCTTCCTCACCTTTTCACAGTCGGCGCTCGCCCCACACCAATTCCCGACCACTCCTCCCTACTTAGATTCCCCACGCCCCCTCTTCTCCAGGTTCTTCAGACCCAGCCCCCACTCGCCCTCCCCTCAGGTCCCGCCCCCAGGACCCCTCTCTCCCACAGGCCCCTCCCCCAAAGTCCCCCTCTCTCCTCAAGCCCCGCCCCAATCGCCCCTCCCCCGGCTCTCCCTCCCATTCAGGTCCTCAGGTCATTTCAGCGACGGACCCACCCTCCCCGGCCTCTTCCCGACCTGGGCACAGCGGCTCCGCGAGCGAATCCTCCGCCACCTCCGCTCCGGCTCCGTCCCGTCCTGCTCGCCCCGCGGCAAGCTCCCTTTCTTGCCGCCGCCGCCCCTTTTGCCAACCCGGAAATGGATCTGCTCCCACCGTCCCCAGCATCCGCGAACAAAATGGAGGAGGGGGAAAAGGAGGAGGGAGCAGAGCGCGAAGAGATGCTACACGCATGCGCCCCTGGAAAGCCCGCCCCCTGCCAGGGCACGTAAAGGCGGAAGTGGGCGGGTGGCCGCCATCTGGAGAAGGTCGCAGGAATTTGGTTTAGCAGGTAAAAGTTGGGATCGCACCTTTGGCTGCGATTAGAATCACCTGGTAAGACTTGATTAAATAGTGATACCTGAGTTCCATCCCCAGAGATTCTGATTTAATTGATCTTGTGTATGGCTAGGCATCGGAACTTTTAAAACTGCGAAAGTGATTCTAACATGTTGCGGAGGTGGAGAATCACTGAGCTGAACATCTTTTTGAATATCTTTTTCACCTTTTTTGCGCGCGCGCACACACACACACACACACCCCATAAATGTCCTTTCCTAATTTCGAGTTAACGAAGAACCAGCCCCAGTCAACCTTGCAAGGGCTCAGTAGTCAAGCTCCGGTTGTCACGGCAACAGAGGCAGGCCTTGTTAACAAGTTACCCTTAACGTCATCTTAGCTGCCTAACTCGAACACCTGTGAACATCCGTCTCCTCTTTACCGGGCCTGGGCTTCCTCAGTTTCCAGAGCTGGGGGTTGGTGCTGCGGACTTCCAGCTGCTTGGATCAGGGAAAGGAGTCCTGTGCTCTCCCTGGTGGGGCTGCTGTTAACTCGGTCCCAGCTGACTAAGGATCCCTCCCTAGTCCACCCACAAAAATGCTTTTCCGTTGCAGTCAACCCCATTGTCTCATATCTTCACAATGTCCTTTGGGTCTCTCCGTCATCCTTATTTACGCTGAATCCGAAGTAAGGGGATAGAATTGGGACTTAGTTCTCACTACTTACTGCGTGCCTTTGGGCCGCAGCTACCCTATCTGTAAAATGGGTCTACATCATAGTGCCTTTCCCAACTGTTTCATAGGGTTGTTGGAAGGCTCAAATGAGGTGATGAATAGGAAAGCACGTGATAAAGTGCTTTCATCAGGTCCCCAACTCTTAAATGCTTTAATAGAAAATTGAGGAATTTTCAGGGCAAACAAAGTAAGTGAAGGCAGGGGACATAAAGAGAGATAAGTGGAACACTGAAGCAGGCTTTTGCTCTGAGGACACTTGCCTAACTAGATGAATTTGAGCTTTTTCCAGGTCTTGTGGGAAAAGAAAACACCCCAGGACCTCCTCAACAGGGGAGTTTAACAGGACATTCTCCTTCATAAAGATGGGACCCCAAAGGACTACATCCTCATGGTTAGGGTGAACCAGAAATAAACCTGTCCCCTCCTCCCTTGGATGTAGGGTTAATAGAGATAGATTCTAGGCTCGGATGATAATAGATTTTTCACACAGAATGTTCAGTAAGACAGTGAAAGTCATGTGGATAATTCTTGGTTGTGCGGAATGGTCCCTTCCATTGCCAAAATATAGCATCCCTAACTCCTGCCTACCAAATGCCAGTAGCACGAACTTATCATTGGGATAAACCAAAAAAAACACCACAGGGAATTCCCTGGCCGTCTGATGGTTAGGACTCCGTGCTCTCACTGCTGAGGGCCCAGGTTCGATCCCTGGTCAGGGAACTAAGATCCCACAAGCCTTGCAGTGGGGCAAAAACCAAAAAAACAAAAAAAGCTACCACGAATTTCCAACATGCATCCATGAAGAACCACTGCCCCATGCTACACTGTCAAGTTGCCAGGGGCCAATTTGTGAAGGACTTTATTATCTCTCATGAAAAGTTAGATTTTTATCTGTAGGGCAAGAGGGAAACCACTGGAAAGTTTGAGCCAAGAACTGCCATGACTCACTTTGCCTTCTTTCTAGAAGAGGGATCTTTCTAGATCCCTCTGACTGACTGCAGCATAGAGGATGGATTAGAGGGGACCAGGTTAAAGGCAAAAGTGTTGTGGACATCTAAGTGAGAGATGATGGATGCCTGCACTGAGTGGCTGCTGGGTATGACTGGGCACAAAGACTTTGGAGGCAGTGCTGTCAGAAGAGCCCAAGGCCTCGAGTCTTAGTTCTCCCCACTACTGAATAGGGTGAGACTTCGGGCAAGGTACTCAACCTCTACCAGCCTCAGGCTCCCCATCTGCAAAGTGGAGAAAAGACTAAATGGAATGCACCTGAACCGTGTACACACTTGGAAAGCATTCATGAGTCGTAGTATATTCACTATGTCACATTTGTTGCTGTCTGCAGGCTCTCTCTAGTTTCGGTGAGTGGGGGCTACTCTTCGTTGCAGTGTGTGGGCTTCTCATTGCGGTGGCTTCTCTTGTTGCGGAGCATGGGCTCTAGGCGCGCGGGCTTCAATAGCTGTGGCTCGCAGGCTCAGTAGTTGTGGCACAAGGGCTTAATTGGTCCACGGCATGTGGGATCTTCCTGGACCAGGGCTCAAACTTGTGTCACCTGCGTTGGCAGGCGGATTCTTAACCACTGCGCCACAAGGGAAGTCCCAGACTATACACTTTAAATAGTGGATGCAAATTATATCTCAGTAAAACTGCTACTCCCCCTGAATGCAAAACACTATATTGTTTTGAGATATATACATATGTAATGAAAGTTTACAGAAACTCATGGAAATGATACCATACTCAGGAAAGTGATGGCCTCTGGGGAGAAAGGAAGAGCCCGTGACTGGGGGGGCAGGTACTAGGAGCCTCAGCTGTAAGGTAAGATTTCATTTAAGCTAAGTGGTGGAGACACGGGTGTTCATTATATTAGTCTTTAAACTTTTTGTATGATTGAAATATTACACAACACATTTAAAAATAACTTTTTAACAAGAGTGAATGGTTAGGATACACAGGATATTTGCCAGATGCAAACATCACCACATAGTACCTGCAAAGAGAAAAAACAAAGCATCTTTGCAAAGAGAAAAAACAAAGTGTCTTTTTAATGGAGAAATCTGGCCATGCCTCCTTAACCAGAGTCAAACTCAGCCTCCACTAATATGGGCCAGCCTGACACTGTTCGCCTCCCGGCATAATGCTATTAACAGCAGCACCTATAAAGTATTCTTCCCTAGAATATTTAAGCTCTGGAAAACTACTAGAGCTATACATACGGTCCAAGCTGGGAGCCGTTAGTCACTTGTAGCTATTGATCAATTAAAATGTCATTATTCTGCACCGACATAAAGAACAGACTTATGGTTGCCAAGGGGGTTGGAGGTGGGGGAGGGACGGACCGGGAGTTTGGGGTTAGTAGGTGCAAACTATTGTATAGAGAATAGATAAGAAACAAGGTCCTACTGTATAGCACAGGGAACTATATTCACACTGCTGGGATAAACCAGAATGGAAAAGAATGTAAAAAAAGAACGTAGCGCTTCCCTGGTGGCGTAGTGGTTACGAGTCCGCCTGCCAATGCAGGGGACACGGGTTCGAGCCCTGGTCCAGGAAGATCCCACATCCCGCGGAGCAAGTAAGCCCGTGTGTCACAACTACTGAGCCCACGTGCCACAACTACTGAAGCCCACGCGCCTAGAGCCCGTGCTCCGCAACAAGAGAAGCCACCGCAATGAGAAGCCCGCGGACCACAACGAAGAGTAACCCCCGCTCGCTGAAACTGGAGAGAGCCCGCGCATAGCAACGAAGACTCAACGCAGCCAAAAAATAAAATAAATAAATATATAAATTTATTTTTAAAAAAGAACATATATATGTGTATAACTGAGTTACTTTGCTGCACAGCAGAAATTAACACAACATTGTAAACCAACTTTACTTCAATAAAAAATAAATTTAAAAAAGGGCTTCCCTGGTGGCACAGTGGTTGAGAGTCCGCCTGCCGATGCAGGGGACACGGGTTCGTGCCCCGGTCCGGGAAGATCCCACATGCCGCGGAGCAGCTGGGCCCGTGAGCCATGGCCGCTGAGCCTGCGCGTCTGGAGCCTGTGCTCCGCAACAGGAGAAGCTGCAACAGTGAGAGGCCCGCGTACCGCAAAAAAAAAAAAAAAAAAAGTGATTAGTCTGAATTGACATATGCTGTGGGTATAACATGCATACCAGATTTCAGTGACTTAATACAAAAAAAAGAATAAAATGTCTCAATATTTTTATATTGATTACATGTTGAAATGATATTATTTTGGATATATTGAGTTAAAGTTAAATTAACTTACTTGTTTCTTCTTACTTCTTTAATGTGACTACTAGAAAAATTTTAATTACAGATATGGCTCACATTATATTTGTACTGGACACTCCTCTCTAGACAGAACTAATAGCTTATCCTCTATAGAGGGGACGGGGATGCAAGTAAACAAGAGCATGAGGAAACAATCAGACAAGTCAAGAATTTACAAGACATCTGTCCTAGACTTTGAAAAGTCAATGTCATCGAAAAGAAAAGAAGCTGTTCTAGATTAAGAGGCTAAAGAGAAATAACGGCCGAATGCAACGCATGGACCTTGATTAGATCCGGATTTTTTTTTTTTTTTTTTTTTTTTTTTCTCACTGCTGTGGCCTCTCCCGTTGCGGAGCACAGGCTCCGGACACGCAGGCTCAGCGGCCATGGCTCACGGGCCCAGCCGCTCCGCGGCATGCGGGATCCTCCCGGACCGGGGCACGAACCCGCGTCCCCTGCATTGGCAGGCGGACTCTCAACCATTGCGCCACCAGAGGAGCCCAGATCCGGATTTTTTTAAGTTTTCTTAAAGATTTTTTTGAGACAACCTGGGAAAATTAAATATAGACTGAATATTAGCAGATATCATGGAACAACTGTTGATTTTCTTAGGTGTGATAATGGTGTGGTAGACATGTAAGGGAACGTCCTTATTCTAAGGAGATTTCTGCTGAGGCTTTTAGGAATGAAATGATATTAACGTTTGCAACTTACTTACAAGTAGCTTGGCAAAAGAAAAAGTGTGTGTGTGTGTGTGTGTGTGTGTATACAGAGAGAACAAAAGCAAATTTAGCAAAATGTTAATCATAGAGTCTAAAAAGATCTAAGTATTCATTGTACTAATCTTTCAACTTTTCTGTGTTTGAAATCTTTCATGATGAAAAGTTGGAGGAACAAGGCAAAGTAAGAAAGGAATGAATGGGACATGAGGAGGTAGAGACAACCCTTTCAGGAAGTTTGGCCTAGAACTGGAAGTGAGGGAGTACCGAAGCTAGAGCGGGTATGTCAGGTGAAGGAAAGCATTTGTAGGGAGTTCCCTGGTGGCCTAGTGGTTAGGATTCCGGACTTTCACTGCCGTGGCCTGAGTCCAATCCCTGGTCAGGGAACTGAGATCCCACACACACAAAAAAAAATAGTTTGTAAAAATGGAGAGTTGAGAGGGGTTTAAACGCTTAATGGGAAAGAGCCAGTAGAAAGGCAGAGAATGAAAGATATGGGTTATTCTGGTCAAATTTCTCATGCCTGAAGATAGACCCTCTGAGAGATTCAAGGCTCTACCCCGCTCTCCCCGTCCCAGTCCTCCTCCCTATTCCCAAGCGTGGTGAGAAGTAATCTTGGTGGCGACCCCTAGTGGATGCAAAGGGCACTGCTTGAATTCTTCACTGTACACCAGATCCAGAGAGCATCTTATTACATCTTATTTATTACACGCTAAATTATTTCCACCTTTTGTTCACTGCTAAGCCAGCCTAGGAGGTGAAAAATTATTAAGTAAGCTCATCCTCTCCCCATACAGCCCACAGGGCTCTCTGACCACCTCGTGTCATGAGGGGCAGCTCTCAGTGCTGAGCAATGCTCCCATGTCCACACTTTGCCCATCAAACCCTTTGCCTGCTTCAAGGACTGGGTCATCTCTTCCAAGAAGTTTTCTCTCTCTGTTTTGTGTGTGTGTGTGTGTGTACTTTTTGGCCACACCTCACAGTATGTGGGATCTCAGTGCCCAGACCAGGGATTGAACCCACACCCCCTGCATTGGAAGCATGGAGTCTTTTTTTATTTTGGTTGCATCGAGTCTTCGTTGCTGTGCGGGCTTTCTCTAGTTGTGGTGAGCGGGGGCTACTCTTCGTTGCAGTGCGCGGGCTTCTCATTGTGGTGGCTTCTCTTGTTGCGGAGCACGGGCTCTAGGCACACGGGCTTCAGTAATTGTGGCTCATGAGCTCTAGAGTGCAGGCTCAGTAGTTGTGGCACACGGGCTTTGTTGCTCTGCGGCATGTGGGATCTTCCAGGACCAGGGCTCGAACCCGTGTCCCCTGCATTGGCTGGCGGATTCTTAACCACTGCACCACCAGGGAAGTCCCTGGAAGCATGGAGTCTTAACCACTGGACTGCCAGGGAAGTCCCCCAAGGAGTTTTCTCTTATTGTCCCCCACCCCCCCATCCCCAGACGAGTAGTGAATCTCCTTGGCTTAACTCCTAGAGCATTTATCATCCTGTGTCTTGTCCCCTTCTTACAGCTCCTATTTCAAACAACCTAATTTACTCATTCAGCAAATATGTATCGAGTGTCTTCTTGGTGCCAAGTACTGTTCTAGGTTCTGAAGAGTGAATAAGAGAGACACATGGAGCTAACATTCTGGGGGCTGGAGAAGCAAATACACAAAGAAGAGTAGATGATGTCAGGTAGCGATGAGAGCCTTGAAGAAAACACAGGAGGATTAGGGGAGAGAGAGTGGGGGGTTGCGGGGGTGGGATCAGAATAGTCAGGAAAGGCTCAGGGAAGAGCCAAGGTAAAATCCCTGAGACAAGAATGAGTGTTATGTGTTTTAGGAGCAGTAAGGCAGTCAACGTGGCTGGAGTGGGATGAGTGAGAGGAGGGAGAGGAGGTGAGGTCAGAGAGAGAGCATTTTGATTTTTCACTTAAGTGTTATCAAAAACAGAGGAGGGTTATAATAATCGGAATTGTTTTAGTTGAACTGTAACATTACAGTGAAATGTATAAATCTCAATGGACACACACAAACACACACACACACACACACATGTAACCACATCCAGGTCAAGATACAGAACATTATGTTCATAGCAGCACTATTTGCAGTAGCCAAGACATAGAAGCAACCTAAATGTCCATCAACAGATGAATGGATAAAGAAGATGTGGTATATATATACAATGGAATATTACTCAACCATAAAAAAGAATGAAATATTGCCATTTGCAGCAACATGGATGGACCTGAGATTATCATACTAAGTGAAGTAAGTTAGACAGAGAAAGGCAAATATCATATGATATCATTTATATGTGGAATCTAAAAAAATGTTACAAAGCAACTTATTTACAAAACAAAAATAGACTCACAGACATAGAAAACAAACTTATGGCTACCAAGGGGGAAAGTGGGGGAGAAATAAAGTAGGAGTTTGGGATTAACAGATATACACTACTATATATAAAATAGATAAACAAGGACCTATGGTATAGCACAAGGAGCTATATTCAATATCTTTAATAAGCTATAATGGAAAATAATATATATATATACACATACATACATGTGTATGTACATATACATATATGTATTTCTGTATGTGTATATACATAACTGAATCACTTTGCTGCACACCTGAAACTAAACACAACATTGTAAATCAACTATACTTCAATGAAAAAAAAAGATGCAGAACTTTTTTTTTAAACCAGGGAATTCCCCCGGGCATATTTTTTTAATTAATTAATTTATTTATTTGGCTGCGTCGGGTCTTAGTTGCGGCATGTGGGCTCTCTAGTTGTGGCACGAGGGCTTAGTTGCCCCGCAGCATATGTGGGATCTTAGTTCCCTCATCAGGGATTGAACCCTCATCCCCTGCATTGGAAGGCGGATTCTTAACCGCTGGACCACCAGGGAAGTCTCTGACACAGAACATTATTATCACCACACAGGGCTTCTTAACACCCCTTCAATACTCTCCCCCACCCCATGAGTAACCACTATTTTCACTCCAATCCCCATAATTTTGCCTGTTTTTTAACTTCTCTAAACCGAATTATATAGTGTGTAGTTTATATGTCTGGCTTTGTCTACTCAATATTATGTCTATGAGATTCATTTACACAGGTAGTAGTCATTTGTTCCTTTTTATTGCTATGTAATATTCCATTATAAGAATATACTACAATTGATTTGTCCATTCACCTGTTGAAGGATACTTGGGTTTTTTCTAACTTCGTTGTCATGAATATACACCTAGGAATGGAAATACTAGGTCACAGGTACGGTGTACATTTAGTTTTAGTAGATACAACCAAACAGTTTTCCAAACTGGTTGTACCAATTTAGACTCCCGCCAGCAATGTATAAAAGTGCCAGTTGCTCCGCATTCTCACTGACACCTGGTATCGCTGCCCTTTAAGTTCAGCCATACATTATCTGATTTAGGTTTGTAAAAGAGCACCCTGGCTGCAGTGTGGAGACCCAATTGGTGGGGTTAAGAGCAGGTTGGAGAGAGGAAGCCGAGAACCCAGGTAGGAGGCTAGTGCAGTCGTCCAGGGAAGACGTGAAAGTGTCTGGACTGGGTGGTAATAGAGAAATCATAGAGAAGTGGACTGATCAGGTTGTGTTCTGGAGTTGTAGCCGCCGGGCCGGGCCAATGAGATGAGTGAGGGATGAGGGAAAGGGGCATCGAGGGTGAGTCTTAGATTCTTGCCTGGAAAACTTGAGTGGATGAGAGGACCATTTTCTTTCTTTCTTTTTTTTTTTTTGGTACGTGGGCCTCTCACTGTTGTGGCGTCTCCCATTGCGGAGCACAGGCTCCGGACGCGCAGGCTCAGCGGCCATGGCCCATGGGCCCAGCCGCTCTGCGGAATGCGAGATCCTCCCAGACCGGGGAAGGAACCCGCGTCCCCCTCATCGGCAGGCGGACTCTCAACCACTGTGCCACCAGAGAAGCCCGAGAGGACCATTTTCTGAGATGCAGAAGACTGAGGGAATAACTGATGCAGGATGAGGGAAGGTCAAGGGCTCATGTGTAGCTGTTTGAGTATATGATGTCTCCTGGAGCTCAGGCTTTCATTAGAGCCTAACACGAGGCTCTAGATTCTCCACATCTTAGTATAACTGGTAGGTACTGGTTGTGTGCAGAGTGCATGCTGTCTGGGTAGCGGCTAGAGCAGCAGACCCCAATGGATGGCGGGGCGGGGGATGGTTTAGGCGGTAATGCGAGCGATGGGGAGAGGCAGATGAAGCTTCGCTCGCTCACCCGCCGCTCACCTCCTGCTGTGCGGCCCGGTTCCTAGCAGGCCGCGGACCACTATCGGTCCGCCGCCTGAGGGTTGGGGACCCCTGGGCTAGAGAACGTGCATGCTGTCTATAGCGGACAGATCTGGGTTAGGGGCCCCATTCTGCCCCCTCGCTCGCCCTGTAACTTGGACATTGTGCTGGGACTGCCTAGCTTCCAGCTTCCACCTCACAGTGTTAGAATTAAACGAGATCACATATCCATGGCACCTGGAACGTGGAAGAACGAAAACATTCACTCTTGCAACTCCCAGGCACTAGGTGGCATTTCTCCCAAGGTTAGCGCCTTTTCCTCTCACCCACATTTTCAAAGTCACTCCAGAACAGCCTGGTTGAGGTAGCCCAGAGCCCCAAGAGGTGGTTCCCTCTCCCCTCCCTCGGCCTTTCCTTCCCCAGGCTCAAAGAAACAGAATGGAGAACAGCAGGCGGGTTGATTCATAGACTTTTATCAGCTTTTACTCCACCGGGAGGTTTCTGCAATGACAACCTAGCCTGTACAGTACACGTTTCACTCTGGAAAAGCTGTGGGGCACAGGAAGGCATCCGGGAGGCCACTGGGCGGCAGCAGGGCAGGCGTCAAGGCTAGGGGCGGGCAGCAGCAGAGACTGGACCAGCGGGCCCCAGGGTTTGGGGAGGATGATGAGAGCTGGAGTGACAAGGCTGCTGAGAGGGGTCGGGAGGAAGGGCGGCTGCAGGGAGAGAAGGGCACATCAGCAGTAGCAGGGAGGAGTAGATAGACAGAGGTCCCTGTCTGTGAGGGATGGAGGGGGTGGGACACAGCACCTGTGAATGTGCTGGGGGTGGGGAGTCTACAGACATTTGGGGGGGGGCAGGAGCAAGACAGACCGCTGTATAAAAGGGACTGTACAACATAACCTATGATACACTGTTTACATATGATACAAGGCTCTTTCCCCCTTTGAGTTTTAAAAAATAAATTTACAATTCCCGAGCTTTTGGTAAAAAATATATACACTCTCAGAATAGGAACGGCAGCTGCTTTGGCTGGTGGCCCCTCTG
>NW_006791954.1:4671265-4672340 GCF_000442215.2 Lipotes vexillifer | reverse complement strand
AAAGAGGTGGTGCCAGAAAGGAGGGTGAGGCTGCACCAGGAAACCTCACACCTAGCTGCCGGGAGCCCTGCACCCCTCAGCCCTGGAGGCCCGTGATGGGAGACAGACAGGAAATAAAGGCATCGCCAGAGCCCAGTTTTGCCTTTCCAGTCTCTGCCATTTCGTTCCCCACGTTGGGGGGCTGCCTGCCCCAGGTACAGGGGTCCACCCCACCCCAGCTCTGATGGGAAGGACCAAGGGGGAGTCAAGACAGGGAGGAGGATGAGACCATGTGTTGGTATCCCACAGAAGAGCCAGAAGGGAGGTGACAACTCCCTGCTTAGCAGTGAGACACCCTAACAGCAGGAGTACGGACAGCGGGCACCCCAACCCTGACACTGCCACACCTCACCTCAGTGCAATGCAGACAGAGTGTCCAATAGGCAGCTTAGGCCAGTGTTTCCCTGAGCATCTTTTACCCTCTCATGGGAGCCCACCCAGGGAGCTTTGGGAGGTCTGAGGGGGGAAATCCTAAGGGCTGATGGGTAACCCTCCCGTCTGCTGCTTCTCCTTGCCCTCCCGAGCAGCTTCACCCACAAGCCTGGAGATACAGGGCATCAGAGGAGCTGGGCAGGGAGTGGTGGGGCGGCGAAAGCACCCCACACTGTCCCAGCGGCAGAGTAGACAAGGGTAGCACCAAACAGAAGGACCCCCTCCCGGCACACACAACACCCTCCCTCAACGACCAGATGCACTCCTGCTCCTTCAAAGGGGGCGCACATACCCACACACAGACGCACGCACACACCCACACGGACACAAGGTAGATATAATATTCGGGGGTCCATCTAGGGGTCCCACCGTGACCATGGAGAAGCCTGGCAGGCGGTGGAGAGGAAGGACGCCAATCCCTCCCATAACTCCGCTCTGCGAGATGGGAAGGGGGGCAGCTTTCCTGCCTGCTTGGGAAGAGGAGGCTGGGAACAGACCTCTATGGGAGGGGCTGGGGAAGGAGCTCGCTGCCCACTTTCCCTGGGAGGGCAGGCGCCAGCAGCGTGTGGTTTGGGCTTGAAGGAGCAAAGGCGGAGAGGACTTC
>NW_006791954.1:4669015-4671162 GCF_000442215.2 Lipotes vexillifer | reverse complement strand
AGCAGGACGAACAGGCTTATGAGTCCAGGGCTAAGTCCACCCAACTCCTTCCTGCTCCTGGGGACAGAGGTCAGACGTGGGTTGGGACATCGTGCAAAGTGCTTGAGTGCCAGGTGCCCAAGGACCCTGGTGAAGGGCCAGCCAGAGCCTCCGTTCTCACTGACTATTGGCCTCCAGCTTGTAGGAGAGCTCGAAAAGGAGGTTCTGGTTGTCGATGACCTGGAACTGGCGCACGTAGGCCTTGGTCTGCAGGTGATGCGGGGAGGCCTCCATATCAAGGCCTGGGGGTGTGAAGACAGGGAGGCAGTCAGGGTGCTGGCCACCCTTCTTCCCCTACACACATACCAGCCAGAGGAGAAGGGTGTGGATTGGGACAGATGTTGGGCAGGAGGGCCCCCCGGGCAGGCCAAGGAGAGAATGGAGAAATGACACATTTAAGGAAATAAACATTTAAGTGGGGACTTCTCCCAGGAACCCCCCTGGCTCAGTCAAAGCTCTACCTGCAACGCTCTCAAAACGCCGTGGGTTACTCACAAAGGGGCCGGCTCCGGTATTCGCGGACGGTCCTCACTTTTTCGGCCACTGAATGCTGGGAGATGACAAGGAATGAGCCCTGAAAAGGGCACAGAAAGATGCTCCCCCTTCTAATGCTCTCCCTCCTCCAATCTCCAAGTCTCTTGGTTTAACTCCCTCCAGTCCCCAGCTCTGGAGGGTCTCTAATGGACCAAAGAAGGGGTACAATAGGGCGCCAGGTGAGGGGGAGGCAGAGTTGCCCCCCAACCCTGAGCTGCCTGTCAGTTTTGCCACCCGTGGGCAAGTTGTCACAGTGACACCCCCAGGGAGACAGGAGTCTGTCAGGCAAGCTGGGTGCCATGAGGAAGGCTGGCACCTTTAGGGGGGATGCCAGGAGAGGATGAGGATGCCAGCCCTCCCCCACTCAATGGGACTGAGGTTGGCAGTGCCACTCACCAGCTTCTCAATGTTCACCAAACCATCTACAAGGGTCTTACTCCCCTCGTGCAGGAAAGTCAGGTCTAGGGATGGGGAGAGAAGCAAATGGATAAGAGAGGAGGTCCAAAGGGCCCTTCCCCTCCCCCCGACCGCACTCAATCTGGGGGGCGCTCCTCTCTAGGTGGGTTCAGAGAGAGCTGAACACACAGAGCTGAGTTCAGAGGGGACGGAGGGTCAGAATGGGGCATGGAGAGTGTGGAGAGAAGAACGTAGCATGGAAGTGACTCTCACCTTTGAGGATCAGAGGCACGAAAGGAATCACAGGCGGTTTCATCTTGGAGATCACTTCTCGGTAGCTTTTGTGGTTCCTGCAGGGGTCCTAGCATTCCACAGAAGAGAGATAAAGGGACAGACAGGCCCAGTGTACCCCAAAGTCATCCCCCACTCCCTCCCTCAGCCCCTGCCCTAGAAATATCTCCAATCAGATAGGGGTGTGTTTGGGTGTCTTGCTTGGGGCTCAACTGCTCTCCCCTCTCCTCCAGGGATAACAAAGCAGCGATCCTCCCATCTTCCCTCCCAGCGTGGTGGGCAAGGGCGGGCAGGGGTGGGGAGACCCAGGCACTAAAAACCTTGAAACGGAAGCTTGAGGTAAAAGGTTTATGGGCACAGAAATTCTCTGGGGTGCCAGTCCAGGGGCAGGTAATAGAGGCAAAAACCCACTCACTGTCAGGTTCTCAAATTTGCGGAACAAATTCTTGAATTTCCCCGGCAGCTTCTGCAGTTTGAAGGAAGAAGAGATGTCAGAGTCTGGAGCTCCTTGGGTTTCACGGGATCTCCTGACTAATCCCCAGGTGTTAGGGGGGAAAGGGCCTGAGTGTCTCCCGGGGGGCTGCAAGTAGAACCGGCCCTGGGCTAGGTCTGGGGAGCTTGAAGCGGCCCAGAGAAATGAGTTATTCTGGGGAAATGGAGGCCTCTGCAGATGCAGTGCCACGTACAAGGCCTCACTGGGGGGCTTCCTTGGTGGTGCAGTGCTTGAGAGTCCGCCTGCCAATGCAGGAGATACTGGTTCGTGCCCCGGTCCGGGAAGATCCCACATGCCGCGGAGCGGCTGGGCCCATGAGCCATGGCCGCTGAGCCTGCGCGTCCGGAGCCTGTGCTCCGCAACGGGAGAGGCCGCAACAGTGAGAGGTCCGCGT
>NW_006791954.1:4647087-4668798 GCF_000442215.2 Lipotes vexillifer | reverse complement strand
AAAAAAAAAAAAAAAAAAAAAAGGCCTCACTGGGTGCTGTCTGAAAGCCAAGAGCTAAGGCTGCGACCTGGCCGGGACTGCCCCCTCCCACCCCACCCCCACCCCCAGGGGAATCCGCCTCTACTAATCTGCCCTGGGACCGGGTCCCTCAGCCCTGCTGTGTGCCCCGGGGCTGTATTTGCCAGAAGAGGGCGCCTCCTTCCAACCGGCACAAAAGCTCCCCAGAGGCGAGCAGCGGTCCCGGGAGGCCGCTTTGGAGTGAGCCCGGGATGTCAAGGCTGAGGGTGGAGGCCAAGACCCCCGAGGTGGGCCAGCACAGGTGGGAGGAGAAGAAAGGGAAGAGGTCTCATCACCTCCCAGGTGAGCCTCAGGCGGCTGACCGCGGCGTTGTCCAGCCCCATGACCACGGCGTAGAAGGACAGCAGGTCCTGGTTCTGCTTGCAGCTGCGGGGGCGGGAGGCGGGGTCAGCGGGGGGGCGGCTGGCCGTGGCCTCCCCCCTCCGCGGCCGCCGCACTCACATGGCCGCGATCTTGATGAACTTCTTGAGCAGCTGCGCGCGCTTGCCCGGGGCCTCGCAGAGCAGCACCTCGGTGGCCACCCAGTGCGTGACCTCGCTGCAGCGCTGCAGCAGCAGCTCCAGGTTGGCCGTTTCCCGGCGGCCGCGCTCCCCGTGGAACACGTAGTCCACGAACTCCAGCTACACCCGCGGTGGCAGGAGGGGACGCCAGGGCGTGGGGAGTGCGGGTGGGAAGAGGGCAATGCGAGGCGGTGAGCAGGGTAAGGCAGGAGGACGGGGGCGGGAGGGGTGGAAAATAGAAGAAAACCGGGACAGGACAGGATGCAACAGAGAGGGGGGAGAAAAGACAACCAACATTAATAATGCTCTACCATCTACTGAACACTTACCCGGTGCCAGGCTCTTGAACCATCTGATCGACATTATTGTCCTCGCCTTATTTTCTTTAATAGTAAATATTTTACGAATTCTAACCGTGGGTCAGGTTCTGTGTAAGCAGCAATTGGATCCTGAACCACCCAGGGAGGGGGGCGGGTAAGGCGGGGTTGCTATACAAACTTTGAGTGTTGCCAAATTACATGAAACAAAGATAGTATTTGAGTTTTGCTGAAAAAAGTTATGCTGAAACTGAAGTAATTATTTTTCAGTAGAAAATACTTGACATTTAATGATGTTTATTCTATGAGATGATATAAAGTTTAATTAAGGTTGCTAAATAGAAAAAATAACCTAATAATTAACAAAATATATTACTAGGACTTTCATTTCAGAACAGGCTCAGTTATATTTGATTACTCTAGTGCCATGGAATAGGTTGGGAGGGTTTGGTGGTGGAGGAGGGGAAGAAATCAGGGGTGTTAGCTCTGTAAGGCAATCAGCCGGGTTCGTCAGATGAGCAAGCAGAACCAGAAGGGAGGCAGGGGATGCAGATAAGGGCCAGTAAGTGGTATGTGCTGGGGATATTAGGTCCAAGGGCTAGGTAGTCCCTAGGAAGGCAACTGGCAATAATAAGCCAAGCCACGGCTTGCTTCCTTTTTTTTTTTTTTTTAAGATAAAGGGAACAAAGGCTTAGAGAGGTTCTGGCGGCACACTGCCCCAGGGCTTGCTGCAAGGGAGCGTCCTAACCAGAACTTTCAGCCCAGACGCTGCCTCCCTCCAGGCCCCCAGCCCAGCTCCAGCCTCAATCCCCACCTCATGCACACAGCGGAACAACTCCCAGTGAAAGGCAGTAAGGTGGTTGGCGACGTCCTCAGGCTCCCCTCGGTGGATCTCTGTGTCTCCAGGGGAGACCTGGATCTCCTCGGGGAGGGGCACCTGGTGGCAGGCAGGGACATGGGCTGGGCTTCTGAATTTCTGCTCCCAGCCCCTCTCAGCCTTCCCTCTCAGCCAAGGCTTGTGAAGGAGTTCTTACCAGGGCCTCATAGCTGTCTCGGGTACAGGCAAACAGGTGGCTGTTGATGCCCAGCGTGGTGAAGACACAGTCTTCGGTCGGCTGGAGAAGGACCTTCTCTGCAGGAGAACGAGCTGCCCTGCCTCAGCCCTGGCCCCTGTACCCTCACACACCCCAGCCACCACCGCTGTCCCCTCCAGAAACTCCTAATCCCACCCAGACATGTTCTAGACTAACAGGACTCATATCATCACCAGTTTATGCCATATTTATCTGACATTTTTCAAAAAATGAGTTCTCTTGCATTTATAACCTCCTTTTGGCTCCCAACCTTCTTTATAGCTCTTCTCTTAGTCTATCATCCCTGTGACACTGGGAAAGCAGGAATTTTTTTTTTTCTGAATTAGAGGAAAATAAGGCTATGACTACATTGCAAGGGTTTTGCCTTCCTACTGGGATTGGAGGCCCACCCTGTGTCTTTGGCCTCAAAAACGTAGCATCCTTAGATGCTCGTGGAAGTTAAAGGACAAGATCCCAATGTGAGAGGCAAGCACCCAGAGCAGCATGCAAGTGTCCTGGACCACTGCCTCCCCGACTTTAATGTGCATAGGAATCACCCGGGGATCTTGTTAAAACGCACATTCTGATTCTGCAGGTCTGGAGTGGGGTCTGAGATACTGCATTTTTAACAAGCTCCCAGGTGATGCTCATGTGTCTGGTCCCAGGACCGCACTTGGAGTAGCAGCCAGGGCCTAGAATTCAGTCTTTACTCCTGCCCCAAGGCACTGGGCTTGTGAGTTTCTTTTCTTGTGCCCCCCCACCCCCTCCCCAGCCCAGCTCCTTCTGACCCTCACCTCCTGAGGAGGCCACAGCTACCAGGATGAGGGAATCCTCACGCTCCGCAGGCTCCTCTGAGTACTGCAATTTCTCCGTCACAGAGCCCAGAATGTCCTGCACAGATGCTGAGAGGCGGCTGCGTATGGTCACGTAGGAGTGGTCAGGCATATAGACCCGGCAGAAGACTGGATAGAGACCAGGAGGTGGCTTTTCACCAGTGGGCAGAACGGCAGCATCAGCATATTTCCCTCCTGGGCACCTCTGTTCCCCACCCCACCCCAACCTGAAACTGGTTGGCCTCTGAAAAATATGCTGTGAAAAGGACTGGTTCTATGACACAGGGAGACTCCACAGAGGGTGCCCGAGATCCGGAGACCCCTCAGGGCCCCCGGAGCCACTAAGGAAGCCCTGCCCCTCCTACGGTCCGCACTCACTCTCATCGGAACCCCGGAAGGCCACGCGGGTCTGCAGACAGGAGTCTATCCGACGGAAGTGGCGGAAGAGTGGCTTCACCTGCTTGCTGGGCAGCTGGCTCTCGTCCGGGATCCTGGTGTGGACACAGCTGGGCATCAGGAAGCCCTGCCAGGCATACTGCATGCAAGGCAGGCAACATCAATCAGGGATATCAGAACTGGTCAAGGATGCCCCGGCATCAGGTTCAGAGAGTGGTGAAGGGGGTAAGAAGAGAGGACAGTGGCCAGCATGGGACAACCGTCTGACCCAAATCAAATGCCACCTCTTCCGTGAATTCTCTATCCATCCCACCCACCAGGAGAGGTCACCATTTTGTCTTAATAGCTGTAGGACATTGGGCTAATATTTGTTTATGTTCATTTCATGTCTTATCTCTTTTACAAGATTGAGAGCGGACTGAATTTTATTTTCATCCTACAGGTCTAGCACACTGCCTGGCACATGGTAGGTGTAGGTCATCAGCTGTTTGCTGAACTTTGCCAACAAGAACTTCACAGTCTGGGGGACTTCCCCGGTGGTGCAGTGGTTAAGAATCCGCCTGCCAGTGCAGGGGACACGGTTCAAGCCCTGGTCCGTGAAGATTTCACATGCCACAGAGCAACTAAGCCTGTGCTCCACAACTACTGAGGCTGCGCTCTAGAGCCTACGAGCCACAACAACTGAGCCCGTGTGCCACAACTACTGAAGCCCGCGCGCCTAGAGCCTACGCTCCGCAACAAGAGAAGCCACCGCAACGAGAAGCCCATGCACTGCAACGAAGAGTAGTCTAAAGGACATTTGTGGCCTTCCCTGGTGGCACAGTGTTAACGCCCCCCCCTGCCAGTGCAGGGGACACGGTTCAAGCCCTGGTCCGTGAAGATTTCACATGCCACAGAGCAACTAAGCCTGTGCTCCACAACTACTGAGGCTGCGCTCTAGAGCCTACGAGCCACAACAACTGAGCCCGTGTGCCACAACTACTGAAGCCCGCGCGCCTAGAGCCTACGCTCCGCAACAAGAGAAGCCACTGCAATGAGAGGCCCGCGCACCGCAACTAAGAGCAGCCCCCGCTCGCTGCAACTAGAGAAAGCCCGTGTGCAGCAAAGAAGATCCAACGCAGCCAAAAATAAAATAAATTAAAAAACAAAAAAAGAACTTCACAGTCTGGGAGGGAGACAGACGTGCATACAGCTACATCTAACACGAGGCAGGAGGTGTTTGGTGATATAATAAAGGTACGAGAAGAGTTACGTTGGTATGGGGGAAGGACAGCTACTGCTAAAAGATGCCTTCGCTGGGAGGATGGCATTTGACCTGGACCTTGAAGGACAACAGGAAGAGAAGGGAGTGGGAGGAGGGCACGCTGGGGTGAACCACATAAGTGACAGCAGGAAGTTGGGAACACAAAGGTGTTCGTGGAATGGTGGGGTGTATAGGGAGTGTCACGGGTGAAGGGGGATGTGGGAGATGAGATGGGAAGAATGACCAGATGGCAGAAAGAGAGAGTCTAGGGTGTTGCAACTTTATCTTGTAGGCAATGGGGGGCCGTGGATATTCTTGGAACAGAAGCACAACGTTGTCAAGTTTGAAAGATCTCTCTGGGGTCAGCATAAGAAAGACACAAAACCATAAGCTGAAGCCCTGGATGGGAGGCTGTGGAGATAATCCAGGTGAGAGATAATGACACCTAAATGAGGGTTATGATGGTGGGATGGAGCAGAGAGAAACTGAAAGGGCTGAAAAGATGGAGGGATGGATGCAGTAGTGTCCTGAAGCCAGCTCACATTGGTTCATGAAAGCAGATTGTTAAATTTTGGGGAGTTCTGCCAACTGGTTTTAAACATAGCCATTCAAAAATTAATTATACATGTAAACTTACATATATATAAAATATATAATTATATATAAACATATATATATTTATATATATGTTTTATAAACTTACAGCCAAATTATTACCCAAAAAGTAGTTTCCTAATTGTTTCACTACCTTTTACTCTTATCTATGCTTTTCAGCTTAAGTTACATCTGTTGGATTTATATGGTGAAGATAGTACCTAATGGCCTGCTACTGCACATCTCTTTCCAACTTCACATTCAGTGATGTCATACTGGTAGCTTGGAATCAACCACAGTGAGAGAATTTACACCATGAGAATCAGCAAAAGCTATAAACCAGGGCTCTTTTTCCTGAAGTGCTGATTGTTCAATATTTATCAGTACACCATTGGATTGACAAATAAATGGATGGGAGAATGGACCCCAAAAATGACTGGAGACAGTGCTTTGTGCTACTCTCCAGTAAGAGAAAGGGAATGAAAATAAAAGCATCTTGGAGCCCAAAGGCCACAGGCACCCAGCCCTGTAATAGAGGAACAAGGGGGATTTCTTTCCTGTCCCCTCCCCCAGCCTATTCCCCTCACTTTAGCTCCACTGTTTCCACAAGCTGGTGCAGCCTCAGTGTGTCCTCTCGCAGGTCCTGGTAAAGGGACTCATCCTTCATAATCAGCAGGTACAGATCCTGCAGAGATGAGGAGAGAGAAGGTGAGGGCAGGGGTCTCAAGCATCACTCTCTGCAAGGGCGGGGCAGGGTCTCCATGCCTTCGAGCACAGAAGAACCGTACATGCTAAGGCTCACTGGCATCATTTCCTTCCAGGTGCCCAGCTTGAGAATGGTTCCTTCAAAGGGGCCCCCTTCCAGAGCAAACAGCCTGCTCACCCACCTTCTCATCCCAGGCCCACCTTGATGATGCGGCCAGCCCCCTCTTCCTCCTGCAGCAGCCCCTGGTAGGTGTCCAAGAAATGAAGGAGCATGGCTAGACAGGCCTGCTTCCGGCCAAGCCCCTCAGGGCCCTCCATGCCTCCTGCCCAAACAAAGCTGACCCCTAAGTTAAGAAAAAGCCCTGGGCAGGCAGACCTGTGGACACGGGGAAGGGGTATGGGAGGCAATGGGAGGCAAGGCTACCCCTAAAAATTCTCTAGGTTTGGGGCCATGGAGAAAGGGGGTCCAAGGGCTCTTGGAACCAAGACCACCTCATGCCCCAGCCCAGGTTTTTGCCAGAGTAGGTAGGGATGGCACCCACTTGACCACATCCAGCTCCTGCCCCTGCCTGTTTGAATTTCACCTGAGAAAATTCACTAGAAGCTACTCTGCCTGGACCCACCCAACCCCTGATCAGCCCACAGCCTGGAGCTTACAGCAGGCTGATAAAGGCCAATGGTGCTAACTACAAGCCTGACCACACTTCAGTGTAGGGCCTGGTGTTTCTAAGACAGCCTATGATATTCTACTCACTGGCCTGACGTTTATAGTTAGGTCCTAGAATAACTTGGTGAGAGGCCCTGTGAATAGCCCAGCCAGTGGCTTGTCTCTAGTAGACCCTGCTGAAGCACAGCCACGACCTGATGTTTACATCAGACCCTGTAATAACTCACTGGGCAGCCAGATGTTTAGAGCAATAATTCAGTGGGGAGAGAGGCACTCTTAATAGAGTAATAACACCTTACATGTATACAGGGCTCTGCAGTCTCCAGAGCACTCCCACATCTGCTGTCAGAATGGTCTCCACAGCAGCCCCATAGAGAGGCAGGGCAGGTGCTATTTACCCCCGTTTTACAGAAGAGGAAACTGAGGCCCCAGGAGGTTAGGTGAGCTGCCCAAGGTCACACAGCTGGTGAGTGAAAAACCTGGAATTGAAACCCAGGTGTGTTTTCTAGGGAAGAGCTTAGACCCTCACATCACATGTGGGGTGAGGGGGGTGGCTCCCTCCTGACCTCCCCTTTTGCAAGCTCCCCAAAAGGATATTACTGGTGTAGCTCCTGCAGAAACTTCTCCGTGGGAAGGAAGAGAGAATGGGTGAGGACGATGTCATCCAGCAGGATATCTGTAGAGAGCAATTGCCACCACTGATGTCTGGAGGGCACTTCCAGGACCCAATTTGACACTCACCACCCCCTCTCTTGCCTCCGAGGGCAAATTCTCTTTAGCCAGGCTGGAGCCCCAGCCACCTGTCCAGTCACGCTCTGCACACACACACGCGCACACACACACATGTGAAGGTTCTGGGCAGCCGCTGCGGGGGTGGGGTTGGCAGCTGCCAAGGCGGCTGGAGAGAAGGAGGGGGCGCGCTTGCATGGCCACGCCCACTTCTCTCCAATGTGTGTGGGAAGCTGGTCAGTTAATACACCAAGCTTGAGATCTGCCTGAAAAAAAGAGGAAGAGGTAGCCTCCAGAGGAGTCTCTAGACAAAGAGAACTTTTAAGCACAGAGGTTAGGGTCAGCGTGTGTGTGTGTGTGTGTGTGTGTGTGTGTGTGTGTGTGTGTGTGTGTGTGTGTGTGTGTGTGTGTGTGTGTGTGTGTGTGTGTGTGTGTGTGTGTGTGTGTGTGTGTGTGTGTGTGTGTGTGTGTGTGTGTGTTTCCCTCCGCCCCTCTTCACTCTCTACCTAACAAATTTGAGTTCCAACTAGGCAGGTGAGAACCAGCCCCATTCAAAGGGAGAGGGAGCAACTGCCATCTCTTTGATCCCAAAGCCTTTAAATAGAAAGCCTGTGTCCTCCGGATGCCCAGGGATGGAAGAGTTAATGATGGAAGGGTGGAGGGGAGTGGTTCCTCACACCACCCTTTCCCCCTCCACACCCCCATCTGGGCCTGGCTCAGCCAGTCAGCCAGGTACAAGGTCGCCCTGACTTGCAGCCAGCCCTGGGGTGGGGCAGGGCAGCCTGGCACACACAGACAAGCAGGGTTTGGGGAGGGAGCCAGGTGTCCTCACCAGGACAGGTTAGGGCCAGGTCCCCAGGTACTGCCCCAGGGCAAAACCAAGGCTTCTGATGGCCCCCAGGTCACCATCCCCTGGCCTCCAATTCCAGCCATGAAGCTGGAGCAGGAGAATCAACACAAGATCCTCTACCTCAACCATTTCATTTCACACATGAGAAACTGAGGCCCAGAGCTGGGAGGGACTTGCCTGGAGCTGGAGTAAGAACCCAGACTCCTGAGTCTTTGTTCTTTTCTCACCATGCCTGAGGCGAGCAGAGCGTCAGAGTACAGTGGGCAGGTGGGGCTGCTTAGACGTTTGAGAGCCTTTGGTTAGTTTGGGGTACCTTCTGTAAGGCCCCTCCTCCCACACGCCCTGGGAGGGAACCGAGATGGCTTAAGAACATTGCTTATATGGGAGAATATCAGAGTGGCAGGTTAAGCTGATTCTCATTCACTCTGGGACTGGTTTGGGGTTCCCCAAAGCAATTACTCTGGGGATCCAGCCTGCCAGTCCAGATAATACGGTGACAATCAGTTCAAGAGTCCTTCCCCAGGGAAGACTGAGCAGCACCTGTGGCACCAGGCCCCTGCCCCTGCGGAAGGGGAAAGACGGTTTCTCCCTTTTCCTCTCTGCCCAGTTTTTAAAGTGAGTCTGAGCCCCCCAGCCCTGACCCTCAGCTCCAGGTATGGGGACGAGGAATAGGGATGCCCAAAATCTTTCCTCTACTCTTTATCTCACAGGAGAGCTAAACAGAGCAAAGGAAGAGGAACGTGGGGGCAGAGTGGGGGAGATGCTGCTATGGGGGCTACAGTTTGGCGTCTGTCTCTTCCAAGGCAGGCTCTGGTCCAATGTACAGCCTCCCCAGGGAATGTGTCATAGAGACATAGGGTGTGTGGTGTAGGCGGGAAGTTATGGTTAAGAGAGCTGTGTGTGTCTGATATTTTTCTAATTAAATCCAAAAGGTGTCAGCTCCCCAGGGCAGCTACAACCTGAGCCAAGGAGAGTACCTGGGTGCTGAGAAAAATCTAGGGAAGTGGAGCCCCATTCCACACACCTGGGTTAGGACTCCCTGCAAAGGTCTGGGAGCAAAGCATGAAACCCCATCTTTAGGCCCTCAACCAGGGCTCCCAATCCTCAGACCCTGCTGGGCTTAGTGAAATGCCGAGAGCTAGCCCTGAGGACCCTTCCGTCTTCTACCTCAGCCACTAACCAGCAATCTGAGGCCTCAGTTTCCTCAGAATCCCCTTAGTAGGGGTGCTGGTGGGGAGTGGCAAAATAGCATCATCATTCAGGGAATAAGCCTCTCAGGGTGCGGTTATTTTTTAAAGAGGCCATGTGCTGAGGCCTGCCACCGGAAGGGTGGGAGTCGGAGAGGTTCAGACCCCCCGGGATGCTGCAGGGCCCTGATGTCTGCCCAGCTGCCTCTCCCCCAACAAATATCTTCTGAGTCAGCCCCCAACTAGAATACCTCCCTCCTCCCAAGCTGCTAAGGACAATGCATCCCTTTGCCGGAGCCTAAAAGGCAGCTTGGGCCGTGTGCCTGTCTGGCACTGCCCCACTGAGGGGGCCAGCCCTCTGCTCTGGGGCTTCTAAACGGAATCAGGGACTCCTGGAAGGTCTTGTGGGGCTTGGCCACCTCTAGGGGGCTGCACTGACTGGTCTGGGCAGCTTCCATCTTAGTGTGTCAGGCCTTAATTTTGGGCCACAGAAGGAGGTAGTCAGCATCAGGGACCCATGAGGGTCTAGATGAAATGTCCAGGTGAGAGGAAGGGTGGCTTAAGGAGAGAAGGGGGTTCAGCTTCTGCAGCCGTGGGTGAGGCTGCTACAGGGAGGAAGGTGGCACTGCCACTTCTCTGCTGCAGAAAGGTCTGTTCCTCCCATAGGCCCCCAGCTGACCACTCAACCCTCCCGCCCCCCGACGCCGAGGCTCGGCATAGGGCAACCCCCACCCATCGTCCAAGGGCAAAGGAAGAGGAACCAGGTGGCAACCCACTACTCCGGGATGGATGAGCCAGCCACCCCTTACCTGAGGCGGCGCTGTCCCTGGTGGCCCCTCCGGCCAGCCGCTCCAGAACCCGGTTCAGAAGATGCTCCGGCCGCTCGGGGGCGCCCAGGGGGGCCCAGGGTGGGGAAGTCAGAGGCTCTCCCGGGGATAGCTCGTCTGAGGAGTATGAGGAAGGGGAGCGCAGGGGACCCCCTCCCCCGAGAGGCCCCGGCCCCGGCACCTCCTCCAGCTGCAGCCAACAGGGCCCCCCGCTGCCGAGATCCTCCGCGACCCCCGCCGGCTCTCCTCCGTCTTCCTCTGGGGGCGCCTCCAGACCCGGCTCGGCGAGGGGCTCCCGGAGGAAAGCTGGGAGCAGCAGACGAGACACGCTCTGACGCCGCTGCAGCGGCCGCGGTCCCCCGGCTAGACCGCCGCCCCCGCCAGGTCCCCCACCCCCTCCAGGCCCGCCGCAGCTCCCCGGACCCCCGCCGGGACCTCCAGCCACCGTTCGCCCCGCCAGCTGCGACGTCTGCTTCTTCAGAAATTTCTCCAGCGGCTTCTTGCCCCCCCCCCCCCCCTCAGGCGGGGGGGTGGGGACACGGTGCTCAGAGCTGGAGGGTCAGAGCGGAGGGTCGTGCCAGGCGCCGGACTGGGGGCCAGAGGTGCTCGAGGTGCGCTGGCCGGAGTCCAGTGGCCAGGGACCGGGGGAGGTGCCAGAGGGAAGGAGTGCCCGCTCTTAGTGGCCCCCCATGCCGGCTGCAGCGCACGCGGCCCGAAGGGTGGTTAGGCTGCGGGGCCGGTGCCCAAGGCTCTGCACTCCTGGGCCGGGCTGCGGCGGCAGAGGCAGCGGGCGGAGCGCAAGGCTGAGAGGACGCAGCGGCGGCGGCAGCGGCGGCGGCGGCGGCGGCGGCGGCGGCGGCTGCGCTCCCGGCCCGGAGGAAGGTGGCAGAACGGAGACCGCGCCCCCTCTTCCAGTCCCCGCCCAGTCCCCCTCCCCTACCCTAAATGGACCCGCCCCCTGAGCCGCGCCAGGCTTCAACTTGGGGCTGACCGCGAGGGAAACAGTAAGGGCTGGCCGGCATTGGGTTCAGAGCAGACGCAGACATTAAGGACAAGGGTGAGGGAGTAATTTACCAATGGAGAGGGGGTTCCTGGCTCGAGACTTACGAGGACTCTTGGTATCATTGCAAAGAACCAGGCTGAACCTTGACTCACCTACCTGTGTTCAGGTGAGGCCTACAAAAATTGCTGATTGGGTGTCCATCACTCTCGATCTCGATTGTGTGCTCTGTTGCCATACTCACTGGAATATGTGGTCTTTATCTTGCTTCTGTAGGAAGGGATGGGAAGGCCTCCGGTGGATTGGCATTGGAACTGGGGGTGGTACCCATCTGCCCTTTCTGGTAGGGCACCATAGGTGGTGAGGGCCTGGCCTGTGAGAGGCAGGTACTGGCAGGCAGGTAGGAGCCAGGCAGGGAGCAGCAGGTTGGGGCAGGTCTAATTAGGGTGAAGAGAAGAGACGGTAGGCAGGTGGAGGAGGAGACCAGGGGCACAAGGGCACCTGAGCCTACTGGCAGCAGGAGGAAGCAGAGCCCTGGAGATGGGTGACAAGCTCTAGAACTGCCAACCAACACCATCAGGCATAGAGAGCCCCTCCAGAGGTGACGAAACCATGGAGTGGGGAAAGTGGTACCGAATTTGCACTCCAAATAATCCTTATTCCTGATCCTATGCCCAGAGCATTCTGTCCCCAAGGGTACACTGTCCCAGGAGGAGGGGTGTATAGAGACACGCGCAGTGTAAGCACATCAAGGTTAAGGTAACAAGGTGGGAGAGTGGCACCAGGCAACAGACGGGTCGAGGCTCCTTGGACAATGCCCCACCTCTGTTTACCGTGCATGGACCAGGCAGGGACAGGAATGCTAAAGGCTGGGAGTGGTGGTAGAACTGAATAGGGTGTGTATTACACATGTGTCACTGTGTGTGCTTATCTGGTCCTACGTGTACAAAAGCATGTGTTCACAGAAATAAAGCTTTGCACACCCATCTGTTTGTGGATTTGCAAAAAGGAACAGTAAAAAAAAAAGAGCACAATTTTGGCTAAGAAGGTAGAATAAATATCAAAGTATCAGTTTCCTGGACCCACTTTATTGGATACCCTAATATCCCTGGGGTTAAGAGGGGAAACTGGCTGGAGTGGCTTGGAGCTCCCCAGGCATTTTATGAACCAAGTAAGAAGAGGGGAGGGCTCCACTCCCAGCACATGCCACAGTTACCAGATTAAACTGGTTGCCTTGGTAACGTCCTCTCTGGGCAGGATTTGGGATTGTCGGCTAGGAAGGGGGAAGAATTGGGCAGTGTGGAGGGTGTAGGGGCTGCAAATAAAAGGGTCAAAGAGACTTCTGGAAACCGGAGTGTGGGGAAACAGGACCTCAGCACCCTCCAACTACTCAAGGATGTCAGGCATAGACTAAGTTCAAGACCTTGAATCAGAGAGGAAAACCAGCATCGAGTTATGGTCCTCCTAGAACAGCAGTGGTTCTCACACCAATTGCACACTGTAATCCAGGGAACTTTTCAAAAATACTGTTCCCCAGGCCACACCTCAAATCAATTAAATCAGATCTCTGAGGTAGGGCCAAGGTTTATGGTATTTTTTAAAAGATCCCCAAGTGATTCATATAGTCAGGGTTGAAAAATCACTGCCCTAGAGGGACAACCCAACCTAAGTGGGCTGCAGATGCTGGGAGACAACTTGGGGATTCTAATTCCTTGGCTCTTCTGAGTCTCCCACAAGGCCTGTGCGCCTACCTTGGGGGGAGGATTGTTGGCAGGGCATCTACACTCCATGAAGAAGTAGAGGGAGAGAGGGTGGTATGAACACCTGTGAGGAGACGGAGGCAAAAAACTGTGAGAGCCCAGCCCATGGACTTCTGGAAGGGGATAGGGCAGGGCTACCCAAGTCTGATCCCTCTGCCCCTTAACACTCGCCTTCTTTCTGCCCACTGAGAGGCAGGCCGGGAGGGCAGAGAACCTGGGGGCTTTGCTGAGCTTGAGTTTCTTCTTGCTGAGCTGGTTACCAGGGCAACAGAGAGAGCAATGGGATCTAACTGCAGGACTGGAGAATCAAGAGGCAGGGGTGAGGGGGAAATATCATGCTCATTCCTCCTGCCAGCAACGCACCCCCAAGGCTGGCTGGCATTCTTTGGATGACCCCAAGAGATCAGGCCCATAGTTACCCATCACTCTGTAGGGGAGAAGGTAAGTAAACTGACATGAATCAAAGAGGAATTAGGGCTGAGGGTCAGAAGAGTCAATGGTTCTCTGGCTGTGGCAGCAGCACCAAAGGGTATAGGAGGGAGTCCCAACTGTCATTTTAAGATGCACCATGATGCCCATGCCCCCAGTGTACAAAGACTTGTGGGACCCAAGGACAGATGCTGCCAGCTCCACACTGAATTCAACTGCTTCCCCACACCAGGGATAGCCTTTGTAGCAAGTCTCCACACCACCCAGGATCTGGAGGATCTGGAGGATCTGGAGGAGGAAACAGTCAACTCAAAGCTAGCTACCAAGTGGCCTAGGTAACTGGGAGCATGAGCCGGAGCGGGTCTTTCAATCGCCCCTCTTCTCTACTTGTACTGATAGAAGCCTCTCTCTTAGACTGTGGTCCTTGATACTTCAGTGCCAGCGCAAATTTTCCTTTTCAAGAGGACAGCTAGCTATTTGCACCTTCCCCTCATCCAAGACCTGGTACAGTTGTATTGACATGTGGGGAATCACCCTGGGAAACTTACTTGCCAAGCACAAAGGAAGGCATGAGGGTTACTAGCTGTTCATGTAGGTAAGCAACATCTCACTAGATTTTCTGTCCCTTGCACTTCCAATCTAAGAGACTGCATATCCTGGTGTCTATGTGGCAATGGGGTTAAGAAAATTACTAGGGAGTACAGTCATTTGTGGCCTCATAGGGGGTCCTCACCTCTCTGGGCTTCCATTTCACAATTCTGAGTTGGCTCAAGCTGGGACTGTGACTCTAGGGAATCAGGGGGTCCCCTTCCCTCCCTCCCAAATCAAGACTCATGCAAAACACTGGCAAAGGAGCCAAGTTTACATGTCTAAATTTTATTTTCTCCAAGTCACAATGCCAATCACATATGTGCACCCTTTAAAACAGTAACAAACAAGAACAATACACATGGAGAAACTGTTGCAACAAAACACAGTGGACCAACAGAGACAACTGTCACAGTGTCTTAAGGTCTGGGAATCTGGGCATGTGGCCCACTGGCTTGAGGAGACATCTTCAGGTTTAAGGCAAAGGGAACAGCCTACAAAAGGCACAACCATCAGCCACCCCTGGAACAATCTCTTAGTTGTTTCCTCCTTGGGGGTTACAGCTTGAGTGCCTCTTTCCCCTCTCACCCCTGTGACTCAGAGTGGTTAATCCAGCTGCTGAAGAGAAGGAACAGAATTAGTGACATTACTTGGGGAGAGACACAGCTGCCACCTTCTCCCTCAGGTTCTGTAGAAGGACAGGGACAATGGCCAAGTTACCCCTGGCAGTCACAAGTGCTGCAGTAACAGGAATCTCTTCCAAAGAGGCAGCAGGGGAGTGGTTCAGTGCCATAGATAAGAAGGAAGGGAGGGAGGAGCCCTTGCCCTGAAAAGTGACTGGCGTCCTTAGGCTTTAGGCCCAGGTGTGGTATCCTCTGTCTGCAAGGACAGGAGTAATAAAACTTAGGGACAACAAGGTAGTAACATCTAAAACACTTGTAGCAGGAAAAGACACGGAGAAGAGCAATTGCAAAGGACAGGGAAGACCGCTGGCTGGGTAATATCTGCCTCTAGAGAGATGCATTGGTCCATAGCAACTGGAAGGGGTGTGGTAGAAAAGATGTAAAGAAAAGCAGAGCCCTCTAATTCCACTTACCTCAAAGACTGAGCCCTGAGGACTGTGTGAATACACACCCCTAAGGTGCCAAGGGTCTCACTCCACCCTCCCTTTCTCACTAAAGCATCTAGTTTGCCATCTCTCTCCACTGTTGAGACTTTGCCCTTAGTAGAGAAGTGAAGTCTACCAGAGTACAGAGACTGATGAAGGCCCAGAATTCTAAAAACCGAAGTCAAGAAGGACTCCTACCACACACTTTGAGATCCTCTCCACAACGGGACACTCTGTGCAGACAGCTATGTTTCCATAGAGTTAGAAAAGTTAAGAGAGTCCAAGTATACAATAACAAAGGCCAACCAAAAACGGAAGGCCAGCTCTTTGTAGACTTGGTGGGGGAAGACTGGCTGGTAAGGTCTCAATTATCTGGGATGCAGGGAAGAGCCAAAAGGGAACCCAGAGAAGCTAGCAAACCAGAGAATGAACTTGTTTCATTTAAAGGCAGAGAGAGAGAAGGGGGTGGGGGTGGGGGTGTTAAAGGAATATTAATTTAAGAATAGCAAGCCAGGCTTTAAAAACGAACATCTTAGAAAACAAAACAGGATGGAGCTTCCCTGGGAGCAGCAGATGCTTGAATTTCCCAGGAGAAAGTGAAGAAGAGCAAAAGATGTGGGTTCCTAGATGTAGACTCAGAAGCCTGGGCTGTCTGGATCTCTGCTCCTCTGAGCACAGCCAACTCAAAGAAAGACTGAAAACGGGAGGAAGTCCACTTGTTTCTCCCTTTCTCCAACAGAGCCTATCCTCAGAGGAAGGCAGGGGTTCCCCCCATTCAGCTGCTTGCTGGTAGAAGCCATCCTATATCTTCGAAGCCCTCCTGGTAGTAGACAGCTGGTTGTTTTCTATCCTGGGTTCTCACCTCTGCTGTCCTGACAGGGGTGAGAAAAAGGGAAGAACCACCAAAGTGTTAGTGGACCTTTTGGGCATTTATAAGCTATTTCCAAAAAGCCACATTTCTAAATAATGTATATTAAAGTAATATCCCTAAAACAAAACAAAACAACGAAACCCCCCATGGTCTTTCTCCTCCACGACCTTTAGAATTGGCTCTGCTGTAACACCTCAAATTTAGATTCCCCCTTTCCTTAATAAGGAATATGCCCTCCTGCATTTTTTCCTTCCAGCTTCCCAAATAAAATGCTACCAAATTAACAGTGGTTTTTACTCAACCCTGCTCAGTGCATTCATAAAACAAAGAAACTGGCAAATTTTGGGACTCCTCTAAGCCTCCCCCTGAGATATCCCATGATTACAACTCAGAGCATTAATTAGGTGACTGTTAAGCAAGTAAGCGTAAGCATTAGTTTTAAGAATGTTCTGAGTCATATTAAGTTGTACACTTACTTTTATATGATGTTAGATTTAAAATATTCAGAAATTCATATTAACTGGAACCCCTGCTTACAACCTGCAATAAAGTTGGAATTTGTTATCAGGTCATTATTATTAAAAAAAAAAAAAAAAAACAAAACCATTTTCCATAGAAACACACCCAGAAAAGGAGGGAAATCTGAAGAAAAGGAAAGCCCACTGAGGTTGGATGTACCCTAAACATCCCTTGTTTAGAGCTCCTTCCCTAGGAGCTCTCATACCTCAGGTGGTGGGGGCTTGATGGTGACTGGCTGGGGAGTCCTCCGGGGTGGGGAGGGCTTTGGCTGCACCTGCTGCTGGGCGGGGTTATAGTAGGTCACTCCTCCATATACCTGCGATGGGGCCTGGGACCCCAATAAGCAAGGAGAAGAAAAAGGAATTAATTCATCCAAACTATGATAAACAGGAAACATTATTCAGGCACAAAAATAAGAGCACTGGCGAAATTTTAATTTTTTAAATCTCTAAGCTGCCCCCCTTTAAAATAATTATTCATTTCTGCCTTAATATGTCCTAATATGGTTCTTACTTCTTCAAAGTACTACCCAGCTTTCTCTAATTCCTACCATCAGCTGACAAATGGAAGAGACTGAGCTCAATGGTGACACTCCAGATACCACATGGTGTCAACCTTCTGGGAGTTAAACAGTACAGGGAGGGGTAGGGCTGGTAAGTAGAATACAGCTTCATTATGCAGTTGAATAAATAGCAGACATGCCCACCTAAGACATACTAAAATACTTGAATGAAACACCATTAAAGAAATGGAAGAGAATAAACAGATGATGGGCATCACATAAGCTGCATTTCTAGCTCCTGACCACCAAGAGGCGTCCTGACACCACATGCAAATCAGTGGTAATGAAATGTTCTCTCCAATTCCTTGAGCATTCTCCTCATACTATATTCCTGTCTGATTTAAAGGATGTGTACTTAGGAAAATCTCATTAGCCATCTCACCTGTGTGTTAGGATATAGATGAGGCGGTGGGGGGGGAGGCAGTGCCCCTGGAGCATAAGGGTAACTGGGGTTACCAAAGTTCATGACGCCTGGAGCAGAAAAGTAGGTAGGAGCAAGCAACTGCTGAGGTGGTGGCTGTCCTGGAGCCATGGACACTGGTGGGGGATAGAGGCCTGGATTGGGCAGAGGTGCCGGTGTCTGGTGGGGATGTAAACCTGGACAATAAGAAAACAAAAATTGAAGTAAAAGGTAACACCATTCCCATGGGATGGCCTGGCTGAACTGCTCACCACAAACTGCTCAGGATGGAAGTCCTCAGGATGGACCCAAGAGGAGTTTGTTGCCCAACGAGCCAAAGTGGCCAGCTTCATTAGCAAGCAGCACAGAGCTCAAGAGGATGGGGTTTGTGAAGCCCCCAACACATATCCTCACGTACTGGAAGCATACAAGCAGAGGCGCAAAGCTTACCTGGGTGGGGAAGGTGCATTTCTGGCTGCACAATCATGCCCTGAGGAGGCAGTGGGGCAGGGCTGTCACCATGGGTATAGATTGGTCCCTGGAACTGCACTGTAAGATATCACATTGGGACTCTCATAAACCCTCACTCTTCACATCACATGGACAAGTCTCCTTGTCCCCCAAGCCCTTTGAAAAGATGTTCTCATTTCCATGTGAAGAAAACAGCAACCACAGAATGTTTGTTAACCACAAGGAGAGGTCAGAAGGGAAATTCAGGAGGCAGGAGGCTGGTCTCTTAATTCACTTCACCCTGCCAAGAAAGATACTCCAACAATAAAAATAAACTCACATGGATCATAGTAATGTCCCTCCATGATACTGATGTGCACAGGAGGGGCAGGGGGCTCCGGCACAGGTCTTTGCCGTTGAGATGAATAGCGTTTGGCTCGCCCACCCTGGACACCCTGAAATAAAGAAAGAGGTCTGAGCAAGAAGACTTCCAAAAGGCTGACTCTCATATCATGTCCCACCCTCCTTTAGGTACTGCAAAACACTTACTTGGTACATGGCAGTGTTAAAAAAAAGTATTTGCAAAAAGAATTGAAAAACCAATGAAAAGCATCAAGATCTAAACCCAAACCCTGTACCCTACATTTCGGGAGATCCAAATTAAAAGGGAAACTGCGAAAACTGACTTAAACAGTGAATGAGCTGTGACATGCAACCCCCTACATGTGCCCCTTTCCCCCTTCTGTACCATTTCTTCCATCCGGTTAAACTGAGGTGGAGGTCCTGCTCCCATGTGTATGTGGTTGGGCATACCTGTAATACACCAAAAAAATCACTGCTGCAGAGCAGACAGATGTGAATGGGACTCAAGATACCATCAAGAAAGTGACAGGCTGAAGAATCCCAACATGGGGAATGGCTTTCTTCCTTTAAACTAACAAAATTCCTTTTAAACTATCTCTGCTTCCTGTCAACTCCAGCATTTGGAAATTTGTCCCCACTGCCTGCCACCTTAATATAGCAATAAAACCTCTGAACATGAAAAAAAAATTACTTCAGTAATGCAATTCAGAAAATGCAAGTTCAAAGTTTTCCCATCAAGTGTTTCCCTGAACAGAATCCCTGGGAGGTTATAATTAGCATATTACATTATCAAACATATTGAAAAATCTCAGCCCTGAAGTCTCTGAGCAACAACTAGAGAGGGGAGGATGTTCTACATCTACCTGATTATTCCTGGCCACAGAGTTCTGGGCTAGAAGTATAGGAAGAGATTCCCCTCTGGCTGAAGATGACTCAGGACAAAAGGGAATGTTCTAGAGACTGTCTTCCAATGGTAATAAGGCATTGGTAGGATAGTGTACTCCTCTATCCAAAGATCAACTCCAGGTCCAGTTTAGGCTACCCTGGTTTTTGGTGTTCAAAAATTATACACACCAGATAAGAATGCAGAAATTGCCAGTCCAAATGAGGATTTCCAATCTTTGAGTTTGATTTAGATTTCAGAAACTAAGGAGAAGATCCTCTAATCTATCTGACTGGAGGAAGAAAAAAAGGATTGGGGAGAGGGGTGGTAGATAGGTCCTAGTCACTAGCACTATGTTGTCTATCCACTAGTGGATATCCACTAGGCACATGTGGTTATTTAAATTTCAATTAATTAAAACTTCAGTTTCTCAGTCACTCTGGCCATATTACAAGTATTCAAAAGCACCATCAGTACAGAAAGTTCTACTGGGCAGCCTGGCTCTAGAAGACTGAGGAAATTAGAGAGGCTTTCCTTTCAAAAAGATTAGGAGATACTCATCCAAATTCAAATGCAGTTTCTGCCTTGAAACATTTAACCATTAGTTCAAATAATAAGAACACTGCCTTCTTCCATTTTTTCTACAGCGACTGGTAACGGATTCTGTACTCAGGAGCTCAGTATTGATGACTGATCAGTTAATAGTAAGCAAAGTAGTGGGGTAGTCTTGTGCAATAGATAAAACTGCTCTGAGGTTTTTGAATGAATATACCTATGAATCCATCTCTTTCTTGCAGTTAATGAAGATATTGTCAGACACCACATCCGTGAGAGACGTAAGTCCCATGCCCCTAAGTCCAATGATACAAAGGGGAAATAGCGAGTCACTATCCCTAAGGCACGTACCCCGAAGCTCACGTGACTGCAGGAATGAAGGCTGCCCTGGGCTCCAATTCTGTTCTGTTATATTTAGTTGTGCCACATCTTGTTCAAGTCCACCTGTAGAAGAATCCACTGGAGCCTCCCAGTTCCCAGTCTTAGCAGGCGGAGGAGGCGTAGTTTCTGGGACTGGAGGTGCTGGGGTCAGCCCTTCAGGTGGAGGGGGCACCTCCTCTGCAACCTTGACTGCATCTCCAGCTTTGACCCTGGTTCTTCTTGCCCGGGAATAGGATTTCTTCTCAATAGGCCTGTCAGGAGCTGGTGGTGCAGTGTCAGGAGCAGGATTTGGTATCTCTGGGGCTGCCTCTTCCTTCTCAGGACTGCCAAGCACTTGAGCATCTGCTTCCGGAGATGGATCCCTTACTGGAGTCTGCTCCAGGCGCCGTGACCGGTAACTAGTCTCATGTTTAACAGTCTCACCAGACCGGCCAGCATGCTGCCCGCCAGCTTCCACAGGCCTAAAACCAGCACAACCTTCCTTGAAGCCTCCAGATCGAGAGTAATTCCTGGCAGCAGACATGCGGCCAGTACCTACAGCATTCCTGTTGATAAATGTCCTTGGTGGTAAGGTGCCCCCAGGACCCTGGTGGCGATGGGACTTATTTGGCCGCTCCCCAATCCAGTTTGGATCTCTTTGTGGAGGACTCCCAAACCTGAACAAATGGAACAGAGAAATAACAAAAGGGACCACTAGAGACATAAACTGAGGGTCAGGGAGACTTCCTATATTCCTCACCCAATTACGGGCCAGAATAGCATTTTTTTTTAATAATAGTGTTTATTTATTTTTACTTGTTGACAAGTTTGCTTTATTTATTTATTTATGGCTGCGTTGGGTCTTCGTTTCTGTGCGAGGGCTTTCTCTACTTGTGGCAAGCGGGGGCCACTCTTCATCGCAATGCGCGGGCCTCCAACTATCGTGGCCTCTCTTGTTGCAGAGCACAGGCTCCAGATGCGCAGGCTCAGTAATTGTGGCTCACGGGCCCAGTTGCTCCGCGGCATGTGGGATCTTCCCAGACCAGGGCTGCGAACCCGTGTCCCCTGCATTGGCAGGCAGATTCTCAACCACTGCGCCACCAGGGAAGCCCCCAGAACAGCATTTTAAATAGCAGAGATTTGGGCTTCCCTGGTGGCGCAGTGGTTGAGAGTCCGCCTGCCAATGCAGGGGACACAAGTTCGTGCCCCAGTCTGCGAAGATCCCACATGCCGCGGAGCGGCTGGGCCCGTGAGCCATGGCTGCTGAGCCTGCACTTCTGGAGCCTGTGCTCCGCAATGGGAGAGGCCACAACAGTGAGAGGCCCGCGTACCGCAAAAAAAAAAAAAAGAAAAAACAAAGCAGAGATTTTCTCCTGTAAATATCAATAGTGTAGGCTCCAAAATTTCCTCACCTGGGTTTCCGGATTCTTCGGGGTTTGATGTCATCAGGATTGTGAGCTGAGCGGATGTCATAGCCATAAAGAGCAATGAGCTCCTGTCGGGACTTTGGAGCCTGTTCATCTTCCCGAAACTTGTCATGCTCCCAGCGACCCTCATCCTTCCACAGCTTTCGTTGACGTCCCTTAGGTCTAGTTGAAACCAGGGGGAAGTGTCTTAGGTTGGCAGATTCTGCCAAGTAAAGATGTTCATGGGGCTTCCCTGGTGACACAGTGGTTGAGAGTCCACCTGCTGATGCAGGGGACACGGGTTCGTGCCCCGGTCCGGGAAGATCCCACATGCCATGGAGCGGCTGGGCCCATGAGCCATGGCCACTGAGCCTGCGCGTCCGGAGCCTGTGCTCCAGAACGGGAGAGGCCACAACAGGGACAGGCCCGCATACCGCAAAAAAAAAAAAAAAAGATGT
>NW_006791954.1:4643803-4644499 GCF_000442215.2 Lipotes vexillifer | reverse complement strand
ATACCGAAAAAAAAAAAAAAAAAAAAAAAGAATCTCTCCTGAGTCTATTAGCCTTCTGCCTGGATCTTGGGGTGCTTTGTAAATAAAGTGATTATCCAAAAAAAATAAAACCCAAAAAAAAAAAAAAAAAAGATGTTCATGAAATAAACAGGGTTGGGCAGGGAAACAGTAGGAACTCAGGTATTCTCTGCATCTTCCCCGACAGGCTATACACAACAGGCCTTCCAAAAGCAAGAGTGAATCACAGCACCTCAGGGCCTGCTGGGCTCAAATGTAACAGGAATAGAAATGAGGAGAGACTTCAAACTACTCAGCACTCTGGAAACATCTCTCTCCTATAAGGCCACCTATGCAAGTATTTCAAATCCCAGAGGTTTTGAGCCTCAGATTAAAGAAGGCAGTGGAAGTGTGGCTCTGGATCCCAGCTCCTCCACCAAGAGTTACTAAATATTCTAAGCCTTACTTTCCTCATTTGTACAAGAGGGATAATCACAGTACTTACCTTAAAATGTTGTGAACAGTAAATGAGATAATACAAGTAAAATACTCAGCAAAGTGCCTGGCATATATTTCAACAGTAAGCACTAAATACATACTAACATATTACAGAGCAGTGGCAAGTGGCTGTTACCTGACTTCCTCCTCCTGAGTCTGCCCTCGAAGATCATGCTCAAAAAAGAGCCCTTTCCGGGGTAT
>NW_006791954.1:4641629-4643793 GCF_000442215.2 Lipotes vexillifer | reverse complement strand
CTTCCGATCTTCATCATCATCCAAATGCTTAGGGCCATTTTTACCAACTTTGTTCTCCACAGGCTCTGTGCTCTCCTATCGGACAGATATAGGACTCCTTACCCACTCCAAGGTTAAGAGCTCCTATTCCAGAACCCAAATGGAGGCCTTTGGTGGGCACTAACCTGTCCATCCCCACTTTGCCTCTCTCCAGTCACAGTGCCTTTGGTATCAGGCTTTTCTTCCCCCTTCTCGTCTTTTGCTGAAGAATTAGCAGCATCATTGGCTTCTGATTTCAGCTCCACTTTGGAGTTTTCCTCTTCACTGTACTCCCCTTCATCACCCTGAAAAAAGTTTCCCTGTCAGCTGTGGAGATAAGATCTGAATGGTGTATTTTAAAATTTTCCATTTTTTAAAAAAATTTTCCACTCTTTAGGAAAACATTTTCTAACGAATTAAAAGCAAACACATCAATATTCTTACTAAAATTTCTAGAGAACAGAAACATTGTTAAAAAATTAAAAGCACATTAAAAAAATATATATATATATATAGGGAATTCCCCGGCAGTCCAGTGGTTAGGACTCCATGCTCATGCTTTCACTGCCAAGGGCCTGGGTTCAATCCCTGGTCAGGGAACTGAGATCCCACAAGCCGTGCAGTGTGGCCAAAATCTATATATGTTTATATAGATTTCTGTAAGTTTTCCAGGAAGAAATGCAAGGGTCTGTTAACAGCAGCAGCCTCTTTCATTCACTAAGCTTATTGTGATAATCATTTCATGATGTCAAATCATTATGCTGTACACCTTCAACTTACACAGTGCTATATGTCAATTATACCTTAATAAAACTGGGAGAAAAAAAAAACAAAAACCAAAAACAGTGGCAGCCTCTGGGGAAGAAGCCCAGGGGATATGGATGGGAGGCTTTAAGTCTAGCATACAGAAGGAGCTTTATCTTTGTTGATAATTTCTCTCCCTCTCAATGAATCATCTCTTTAAACATGCAGTGCCTAATAACTACACTCTAACTCAAGTTGTTAATTCTCTCATCTCAAAATGGCTTAGAACAGAGATTCACAACCTTTTAGATTATGTGAACCCCTTTTTAGCATCTAAAATTTTCATGGATCCCCATGAGACAACAGCTCAGTATAGTATCCACAAATTGAGAAAACATGTAATGACAAACAACTGCTATACATTCAATAATACTTTTAAATACATTTATATTTTATTAATTCATATATATATTCAATAATAGTAGTACAGAGCTTCCCTGGTGGCGCAGTGGTTGAGAGTCCGCCTGCCGATGCAGGGGACACGGGTTCGTGCCCCGGTCTGGGAAGATCCCACATGCCGCGGAGCGGCTGGGCCCGTGAGCCATGGCCACTCAGCCTGCGCTTCCGGAGCCTGTGCTCCGTAACGGGAGAGGCCACAACAGTGAGAGGCCCGCGTACCGCAAAAAAAAAAAAAAAAAAAATTGTAGTACATAAAGGTGGGAGATGTCGATTTGGTCTACAGATAATGAGAACACAGCTAGTGAATTTGCAACCCTTTATAATAACTCCATGATTTCCCAAGGCACTATTACTCTCAAGTTGGAAAATAGTGGCTTACATTTTTTATGTCTATGATATAAATACTAAGTTTTCTGTAGCGTGAGAGCCCCTTGGCCAACAACTCTGTCCAGAACGATAAAATTATAAAATTCTGACTTGGAAAACTTTAGAAGAACTTGTACAATCACTGCACCTGAGAAATGAAAAAAATTAAAGCCCAAATGCTCTCTCTCCTCTCCACTTTCTTCCCTCTCTCAGCACAGCAAGATTGGATAATCCAATCAATTATACTTCAATTAAAAAAACAAACAGGGGCTTCCCTGGTGGCGCAGTGGTTGAGAGTCCGCCTGCCGATGCAGGGGACAGGGGTTCGTGCCCCGGTCCGGGAAGATCCCACATGCTGCGGAGCGGCTGGGCCCGTGAGTCATGGCCGCTGAGCCATGCGGCTGGGAGAGGCCGCAACAGTGAGAGGCCCGCATACGCAAAAAACAAACAAAAAAACAACGGATAATCCTGCTTGTGACATAGAAGTGTTAGGTCTGCCCATACAAAGAAGGGTCCCTTAGGCATCCTTTAAATAGGGGCCACTAGAAAGGGTTAGGCATAGAGGTGTAGCTAGTTC